>NC_143131.1:121084897-121390452 GCF_059928025.1 Delphinapterus leucas
CCCTGTGCTCTCTCCCCATCCTCAAGGGACAATGACCCTGGCTCATGGCTACTGGATTCTCCTTCCACCTTCCATGTCATCACAGGCTCCACTTGCCTGTCCGTACGGAGTTTTGGCTGTTTTAACACGTTTCACAGCCAGATGACTCCTCCTCTCTGTTCCCTACTCCCTCCAAAAACAAAAACAAAATTTTAGCGGCACATTGGCTGTTTGGCCCTTGCTGGCCAACACACAGACTTGCTTTAGTTAGATCACAGAATGTGCCCCTTGTCCTGAACTTGATTGTGACATTAATGATAAGTACACAGGAGGAGCTGGTTTCTAGTTGGAGCTGTTATGTCCTAAAGGCTCTTTTTCCCTTCACTACCAGCGAACCCACTTCGTGTTCTCCCACTTTCCCAGTTTTCTCCCACCCAGTTATCATTTCCTGGCTACTAGAAGACCGGCGAGAACACCAGTAAACTGTACCCTGGCAACAAATTCTGGATAACCATTTATCTATACAACAGACCCTTTAAGTCATCTTTCCTTTTCATGGAACCAAGACTAAAAGTTTTAGGTTTCTGGCCCTGGTATAGGTTTCCAAACATCCACGGCTCCTCTTTCCCAGAGGGAAGCTGGACTTGGTGACTCTAAGAGCATCAGTTCCATAAGGATCCAAAGTGCCCTGCCTCTTCTGACCCTTTCTGGATTTACCTGAGACCAACCATGGCTCAGCTAAAACTCATTCAGCCACTAGAAATAAATGCGCCATGAAGGTTTAGCATCCCTGGGTCGTTGAGGCTCTCCATTAGCCAAATAAAGAGAAAGCAAATAATATATATCCCTTGAATAATTGTCTAACCCAGAGGACCTACTTGTTCTTTTGTTACTCCGCCCTAGAGCCCCTAAATATGCTGGCTTTGAGGGAGAGAGAGATTGCTTTCAGCAAATAAAGAGCCAACTTTTGACTGCTAAATGTCATTTTTCTTTTGACCCTTGAGAAGTCCATAGCTCATTTGGGACTGGTTGGATATCAAAGCAAAAATTGATTTACCAGTACTTGCGACTTGCACTCTAGAATGTGGGTTAGCAATCTGTAGCCATTAGGTCAAATCCAGCCTGCCCCCTGTGTTTTGTAAGTAAAGTTTTGGTGGAACGCAGCCACACTCATTCATTTACATGTTGCCTGTGGCTGCTTTCGTGCTACAATGCAGAGTTGAGTAAATGCAACAGAGACCATACGGCCCATGAAGCCTAAAATATTTACTGTTTGGCCCTTTACAGAAGGAGTTTGCCAACCCCTGCTCTGGAAGGATGGTTCTCAGCCCTGGTTGCTCATGAGAGTCACTTGGAGAGCTTTATAAAAATACTGATATCTGCAAGTCAGGGTAGAACCCAGACATCTGCGTTTTTTAAAGTGATTCTGATTCGCAGTGAGAGTGGCTGTCAGCACTCCTGGGATGAGAAAGGCACAAAAAAATTGCATCATGCCCCCTCTCCCTTCTTCCTCCCCACACGAGTGCACACGTATGCTCATACGCACACGTGTGTAACCGCTCACACCCACACCTTGTCTGCTCCCTGCCCTACCCTGGGGTTCCGGGAGTTGCAGCTCTGGAAACCTGCTCCACCAGCCCAATGAGAAATAAGTAACATGTGGGACAGCCAACATCAGCCCGGGGCCTGGAGCTGAAACCTGGCTTTGCTAGAATTTCTCCTTTTGACTCACTGAGCATTGGCCACTTTCAGCAGGGTCTGCGGCGAGTGTTCTCCAGAGTTAGGGGTTCTTTCCTGCCTCCACTGCCCCCCCTAGCTAGTCCTGCTCCAGAAATGGGGTCCAGCCTGCCCTCCCACTGTTCAGCTCTTACAAGTCAGGTTTAAACTTGGCACAAGGTGAGCCCACGAGAAGTGTGGTTTTTCCAGGCTTATGGCTGTTCTCTGTATATTTCTCGTTTCTGCTCTGGTGACCTTTGCAACGTTTCCACCTCGTGTTTTGCCATCTGACTGCCTTGTCAGGCTCTTCCCGTGAGAGAAGGCTCGGTGGCTTGCAGGGAAGGGGGAGGAAGAGAGATTAAATATCTTTCAGAGGGTTTTTAAAAAATGCTAAATAAACTGCTTTCCCCCAGCACACCGTTCCGGAAGGCAAAAGCCTTATATGCCTGCAAAGCAGAACACGACTCAGAGCTCTCATTCACGGCAGGGACGGTCTTCGATAATGGTGAGTTTCTCAAATAAATCACTGGAGTTGTCAAAGTTCCTTTCTACCTAAGGAAAATCTCAACAGAACAGGTAAGACTAAAAAGGAGCATGGGCTGGGGTGGGGTGTCTTTTCCCAAAATAACAGAGCAGCGGCAGAGCTTTAGGAGCCACTATCAAAAGAGGATGAGTGAAAAAAAAAAAAAAAAAAAGAGGACGAGTGGAATCACCTCCTCACTGTGACAGAGCCAGTGTCATCGAGGTGTCGTGGGCATTAAATGGGATGGTACCTGCACAGGCTTTGAGCATCTGGGGGCTGGACAGAGGGAGGAGACGAAGGAGTGGAGAACGGGGATCCTGCAAGTGGTCAGAAGCTCAGGGAGGAGGCTAAAGCCGCAGGGGCTATGCCCAGCCTTAGGTTCAGTGGGATTCACTATCCATGGCAGGAGAGGCCTGTTTCTGAGACGGTGGGGCATTGGGCGAGCTCCGGGCAGATAAGCTGCGCTGCATTCCTGCTCGTCCTCCCCCAGCTGCCGGGAGTGGGTAGATGACCCCACAGTGAAACCAGCCCTGCCAAGCACCAGCTGGTGCACAGGCATGCTGATGGGAAAATGGATTCGGAGCACTTGCCCCATGAGCCTGGGACTTGCTTGATGCACCATTTCCTTGTTTCATTTGTTTGTTTTCCTCCCTAAAAATAAAAAAAAAAAAAAGGGAATATTTTTCAAAATGCAATTTGATGGAATTGTTGTTATAATTTGTCATAACTTATTATCTGCCTACAAGAAAAATCAGGATCCTGGGGAAAGGCCCAAGTTTCTGTTACAGTTGAGATTTCCTCCAGATGTAGTTCTCCTTTGGGGTTAATCCTTCTGGATCCCTGGGTGAAAGGGTCTGTTTGTTTTGCTCAAAGGAGGAAGCAAAAACCAGCTGTCTGGTTTCAGGAACTGGACATTTTCTGGGCCTCCCTTCTTGACCTCAGGTGGGGTGGGGCAGGGTTCCCTGGCAGGGGTGAGTGCACACTACCCAGTGTTCCTTTCCCATCACGGCTGCACGGTCCCACCCAGGTCGGGACCGTGCCTCCTACCACCCGCCTGAGACCCAGAAATGCAGGGCAGCCAAGGCTCCCATGTAGCACTGGAGAACCTGAACTCTAGATTCAGGCCACCATAGCGCAGGCCCTGACTTGACCACTTGATTCTGTGTGACCCCAAGCAGTGACTTAACCTCTCTGTGCCTCAGTCCTCTCCTCTGTCATAGAAAGATACCAGACAGTTTTGAGAGAAAATTGAGGTAGTGTGCATCACACGTTTAAAATAGTACTCAACACATATTAAGCTTTCCACCGTGTTGTTATTGTTACGATGATGACCATCATTTCGTTACGTCCATCTCAGAAAAAGACCCTGATGCTCTGATCGTTCACAGTGACAGTTTTTCCTTTTTAGCTGCTACAGCCCAGCTGGGCAGTAGGTACTGCACCTAGACACCCTGGGTCCTGGTTATTTGTAAGGGCCCTGAGGTCCCAGCCAGAGCAGAGATGGGCTCCTGGGGAACAGCCTTGACTGCATCCATATGCAAAGGGACTGCCCCCCTGTGTGGCCAGCCCCTGCATTCAGCATGGCAGAGATAGTAATCAGGCATATGGGTAGACAGAATGGGAAAGAGGTCACAGAGCACCTGGGGGATTCCCAGGTCCCACTCGGCAGACCTCGACCTTCTGAGCCAGCAGGGCTGGGGATGAGCCTACAACTGCGGGTGGCTTTCTGGGCCTGCATCCTCACTTAGGGTTCTCAAAGCCTCTAAAGCACTGTCCTTAAACCTTTGTTCCACTGACTTTCATTTGGGTCCTTTAAAAATCAAAGTGTACAAACAGCCAGCCCAACTGCCTCTCCTGTCAGCAGCTAGAGCTTTTAGGTCCTGGCACACCTGTAGGAGTGGGTCCCCTGAAGGCTGTCCAAGACCATGTCCTTGGAGAGTGTCGCCTGAACAGGCCGATGTGGGAGAGCCACTGCCCAGCCATAACATGACACAGTTTGCACGGCAGACGAATCAGAGTGGGTGCATGCACAGGCTCCATGTCCTATGCTGTCGACAGGGGAGGGCCTTCTGCCGACCGGTGAGCAGGGTTTGAGAGATGCCTACATCTACAGGCGAGTCCAGAGCTTAAAGGTCTGTCCTCTAAACCACAGTCCACTACTCCCATGGGCAAGGGACTGCCGTGTTCCTCTCAGCTCTTCACTCTGACAACACAAAGGACCCCCGATCCCGGGGGAAGAGTTGGTTTAAGCTCTCAGAAGGTGTGTGTGTGTGTGTGTGTGTGTGTGTGTGTGTGTGTGTGTGTGTGTGTGTGTGTGTGTGTGTGTGTGGCTTGTTTGGGACTCCTCTTCCTGAGCGCAGCCCTCTTCCATTTTTTAAAGAGCTTTATTGAGGTAGCCACATACCATACAAGTTACCCATTTAAAATGTACAGTTCAGTGGGTTTTAGTATATTTAAAGTTGGGCAACCATCATCACTATCTAATTGCACAATATCTTCCTCACCCCCAAAGAAACCCTGTTCCCTTTAGCAGTCATGCCCCATTTACCCCAACCCTACTCCATGCCACCTAGGCAACCACTAGTCTACTTTCTGTCACTGTAAATTTGCCTGCTCTGGATGTTTCATGTGAGTGGAATTATACAGTACATGGTCTCTGTAACTGACTTATTTTGCTTGGCACTATACTCAGTGTCATCCGTGCTGTAGTGAGCCTCAGAACCTCATTCCTTTTTATTGATGAGTAATATTCCATTGTATGGATATACCACATTTTGTCTATCCATTCATCGATGGATGGACATATTGATTGTTTCCACTTTTTGGCTGTTATAAGTAATGCTGCTATAGACACATGCATACAAGTTTTTGTGGGGACGTAGGTTTTCCGTTCTCTCGGTGATACGCCAAGGCATGGGCTTGCTGGGTCATATGGTAACTCTAGGTTTTACTGTTGGAGGAACTGCCCAACTGATTTCTAGAGGGGTTGCACCATTTGGCATTCCCACCTTCTTCAGTTTTTAAGTCTCCTTTTTGAAGTGGTTTAACTAGCTAAGCAAAAAAAGAAATTAAAAGACACTTGATTTTTAACTGCCAAGTCCTTTCCTTCCCAGCAGGTTCTGTTACTACTCCCGCCCCTCCACTCAGTAATTGTCATAAATCCGACAAGGACAGATGAGAGCAGGAGAGAGTCAGAGGCCTTACCCCGCCTTCCCATGGTCTCCAGGGGCAGCGTTCATTGACACTAGTTTCTTTTTAACTAGCAATGCCAGTGACCTTTTCCAATTCCCTGAAGAGCAAAAGGCCAAATTAAGCCCCAAAGACAACACCTCACACTGTTGACTGAGCTGCAGTCGAAGAAGGATCTGACAAAATGTCCATCCAGATTTTAGACTGGTTGGATGGTAATATTTTATGATGTCCAATTTTTAGAAAATACTACCTCGACCCTACTTTCCCCATCCCTTCACCTCTTTAGGAGTAATCGGGCATTAAAGGGGGAAAGCACTATTCACGTGTTAGAGAGATCTTTTTCCTTGTTCTCTCTCTTGGTAATTTGTTGCTGAAGATTCCAGGTAAGGACGATATAAGTTGGATGCTCTGTAGCTGTCAGATTAAATCATCAGACCAATCAGAAGAAAGTTTCCTAATGACAGAGTCAGAGTGAGTGAGTGAGTGTGTGTGTGTGTGTGTGTGTGTGTGTGTGTGTGTGTGTGTGTGTGTCTTGTCTTTTTTCAGGATCAAGAAGAAGAAGGGAGGAGGAGGAAGAGGGAGGGGCACCTTGAGGGGAAAGTCTGTTGTTCGTAATGATTAATCTCCAAGCCTCTGGATTCCAGGGGCCCACTGTGAATCTGGAGAGACTGCTCAGTCAGCTCTTGGACTTTGTGCAGTGGGCAATGGCTGTGCAATACTCAGAAATAACTCCAGTGTCAGCCCTTGCCAATATACTAGGAAACTGGCCATTTCACCAAGAACACCTCATACAGTAACTGGAAAGAAAAATAACTCACGTTCTCAGGAACATTAGTCATCTAGAAGCAACATGATTAGTGATACCTGGAATATTCACATGGCGTTCCCTAAAATTGGGTTCTTGGGATACTTTTATCAAGAACTGACATGGGCTGGATCCTTCATTGCCAGGGTACCGGGTGCAGTGTGAGTGCACAGCAGGGCTGCCCTGGGTTTCCTTTGCTGATAAAGGATATCTCAGGCAGCGGGGTTCCCAGAGGGTTCCTCGGCGGAGTCTTTCAGCCTCCCCAGCCTCTCCATGTCTCCCCCGGGCGTTTCCACCAGCTGCTTCACTGGTCTTGCTGCGTCCACTCTTACCCCATAACCCAGGCTCTACACAGCAGCCAGATTGATCTTTGAGAAATGGAAGTCACATCATGTTATCTTGCCTCCTGTTGTTCTTAGAATTATTGACAAGGACCTGCAGGTCCCGCCCCTGCCGCGTGGCCCCCTCTCACCCTCCCTTGATACAAAGCAGCCTCCCAGGCCTTCTTTATGTTCTCGAATAAGGCTGGCAAACTATGACCGGCCAGTGAAATCCAGCCCGCTGCCTGCTTTTGTAAATAGAGCTTCACTGGAGCACAGCCACTCATGCCTTTGTGTTTACATATTATCTATAGCAAGACAGTGGCAGAGTTGAGTAGCTACACATTGCCGAGCCGGCTTTTCAAGAAAAACTTACACACCACTGTTCTGAAATCACAACAAGCTTCTCCCCATCTTGGGGCCTTTACACTTGCACTACCCACTGCCTGGCTGGCTCCTGTGGGTGATTTGGGTTTTAGCTTTTCGAACTCTTGGCCACCCACCCACTTCCCTATCCCCGTCTCTTCCCTTCCCCTCATCACTACCTACAATTGCATGCTTACTTGCTGTAGATGGTCCCTCCCGAAGAGCGGAACCTCATCTGCTTGTTCTACCCTACGTGCAGGGACCTAGCACAGTGTGTGGCTCGTGGTAGGTGCTGAATGAACGTTTGTTAAATGAGCCCATGCGTTCCACTACACGGGGGTCTGCACCTGTTCCAGCCAGTGCTACTTCCCTGGGGGGCAGCCCGCCGTTAGAGATCTTAGTCACACACTTGTTCCTTGTGCACCGTGAGCGAAGGAGCGGGGAGAGCGTGAGTTGCCTGTGCAGGGGTGTATGGAGTGTATATGGATTGAGCTGAGAGAGAGGAGTTGGCAGGAAGCACGCCCGTGTCAGCAGCAGCTTATATTTATTATATGCCTGCTGGGCTGGAGAGCTGCCCAGGCAGCTCACTGCAACACCTTGTGTGTTTATATAGCACATGGGACACTGGTGCAATTCAGAAGGTTGGACATTGGTGCGATTCAACCCAACAAGTACTTATGATGAGCATCCTCGATGTCCAGAGCATTAGGCCAGGCCAAAGTGGTAGTGCTTAAGACCACAGACCCTAGGGTCAGGTGTCCTGAGTTCAGATCCACCTCCAGCATCTACCAGCTGTGTAATTTGGGGCAAGATGCTTAACTTCTCTGAGCCTCAGTTTCTCCAGTAAGATGAGGATAATAGAACCAACTCCATAGTCCTTCTGAAGATGGAGAGAGGTGATGCAGAGGAAGCGCTTAGCAAAGGGCCCACTGCTTAGTATGTGCTCACCATGAGCATCATCATTCTTATCCTCAAGGATCACATTCTCTGGTTGGATAGAGGCATAATGTAGTGGAAAAGGGCTTGGTCTCTGGGATCAAGCAAGCTGGATTCAAATTCTGGTTCTACCGTTGGGAGCCTGAATAAACTAAATTACCTCTCTGAGCCTTAATTTTCTCATCTGTAAAATAGGGAAAATAATAATACAAGCTAGGATCCTTAGGTCCGAGTGAGTCAATAAATATTTAACTCTCTGAGTCCACGGCTGTTTCCCAGTCATCATTTGTAGCGTGTTCGCTTCTATCATTATAATTCACCAGAGGGGAGTCAGTGAAGAATGTTGAGTGATAGGATACAAAATTAAATGCACTAAAAAACTAGTTAGGAGGCTTCCCTGGTGGCACAGCGGTTGAGAGTCCGCCTGCCAATGCAGGGGACACGGGTTCGTGCCCCGGTCCGGGAGGATCCCACATGCCGCAGAGCGGCTGGGCCCGTGAGCCATGGCTGCTGAGCCTGCGCGTCCGGAGCCTGTGCTCCACAACGGGAGAGGCCACAACAGTGAGAGGCCCGCGTACCGCAAAAAAAAAAAAAAAAAAACTAGTTAGGGAAACAAAGCTTAACACATTTGAACAACATTAAAAGGACCTATGGGTCTTCCCTGGTGGCGCAGTGGTTGAGAATCTGCCTGCTAGTGCAGGGGACACGGGTTCGAGCCCTGGTCTGGGAGGATCCCACATGGCGTGGAGCAACTAGGCCCGTGAGCCACAACTACTGAGCCTGCGCCTCTGGAACCTGTGCTCCGCAACAAGAGAGGCCGCCATAGTGAGAGGCCCGCACACCTCGATGAAGAGTGGCCCCTGCTTGCCGCGACTAGAGAAAGCCCTCGCACAGAAACGAAGACGCAACACAGCAAAAATAAATAAATTAATTAATAAACTCCTATCCCCAACATCTTATTTAAAAAAAAAAAAAAAAAAGGACCTATGACTAATATGTGGAATGTACTGTGAGCGTTCCAGGAGCCAGGGGAAGGGAGGGAGCAGGTAGATGGGGTTCCATGAGGATATTTATGGAGGAGGTAGAGCTTCAGCTAAGCCTTCAAGTGTGAGGAAGGGCAACAAAAGACAACAGAAAGCCAGAGGCATCTGGGGCTGCCTCTGTCCTCCATTAGTTAATTCTTATTATCACCCTCATTACAGAGGCATTTTGGCACAGAAGAGTTATAACTTAACTTTATGTGAATGAGTTAAAATGCAGATCCCTGAGCCCCACTCCTATAGATTCTGCTGTAACTGATGTGTGCTGGGGCCTAGGAATCTACAGTTTTAATAAGCATCCAGGTGGTTCTGTTGCACCTGGTCTGGTACCATCCCTTACTAAAGCCTGACTTGCTGACTCCCCTGAGTCAGCAATCTGACCCAAAGGCTGCACCGTCCCTTGTCATCCCCCATGACATATCTCTTGTTCTCTAGTTTGGAGGGCCTCCTTTGTCCCCTCTGATTCTCCCCTTATTCTGCAAATTCCATTTCTAATGTTTACAGACATTACCACCTCTGCACCTGAGCTGTGTTTGAACAGCTGGCCAGGAAGGGAGAAAGTGTGAAAGAGATGGACTTGGTGCATCCGGTAGAACAACAAGTCAACTAGGAGCTTTGCTGTCAAATGGGGGCGGAGGGTTTGTCTTTTTTTGTTGTTTTTCGTTTTGTGTGTTTGGTTGGTTTCTTCTTTCTAGGTCTTTTGTTTTGGGGAGTGAGTTTGATTTGTTTGGTTTTGGTTCTGAACATCTGAGATTTCCCCAAGTTTAGGTGGTTGTGGAGACCAGGTCCTTACTTGGTTTTTACCAGGAGGATCCTGCTGACCATTCTGAATGACTGATCAAATGACACAGGGTCTCCTACTGACTCAGCTGTACTGAGTATTTACTGTGCTTTCTCCATATTGGTTCCTGAACCCTCACAAGAACCCACAGAGGGGGAGAGAGTTTTATTATCACTTGATAGGTTGAAGAAACTGAAGTGATCTTGGCAGTATGAGCTGGATGGATGGGCAGAAGGCAGGGGTGTTTGGGTGCTAGCATTTTAGCGGTAGGCTGGGAGATCTTGGTCATCGGAGAGACCAGGTTGCTTTTAAGCTGTGTTGTGTTCTTTCTTCCATGGCACTTCTCCCCCAGACTCCTCCTTGTGTGGTGTCATGAATCCGAAGTACCCTCGCTACTTGGGTTTATTCCTGAGGCCTAGAGATATGAAATCAGGGAAACATGTTGGAGGCCACCTCATAGATGATTGACCTTGTCTTTTCCTAAAGAAGCCTTCAAGATCTAGCCAAGGTTGACCATGATCTTCTATGAGCCTCAGTGTGTGTCCTTCTGTTGCTTCTCCATTTACTTCCTTTGGTCTGTGTTCTTTCTTATTTCCCTACAAACTGAAACTAGAGTTTTATAGTAGTGTTGTGGGCGGAAATGCTTTTCTAAAACAAGCTCAGGAAGTCACTTAATTGGCCTAGGAAGGGAATAGAGGAAAATTCATTCTCTCCAAACAATCTCGGAGGATTGGAGTTTTCCTAAAACGGTAAGAACAAATGTCCTGCCTCGCCCAAGAGTGATTTGTATATTCCCAGTTCAAAAAACATGAACAACCCTCCTCTCCAAGTCCAGGATTCCTTCTCTCTTCCTTCCTGCTGTTGGCTGCTTTGCAGACTCAGCTGGATTGTATATAATTTTTACAGTATCACAGTAGTTTCCATGGAGATGGCTTGTGACATCACAGAACATTGGGTATATATTCTTTGGATATGGAAAAATCAAAAGGGTAGAAGTTTTTTAAATTGCAATAGAGAGAGGGAGAAGACAGCTTTCAGACTTGTGTATAGGAAGGAGGAAAACTCCAGAGAACAGGAAAGAAAACTAAAGAAGGGTTATGGTTGGAACCACGAGAGGGCTATTTGAAGACTATAAAATACAAAAAAAAATTTTTAAAAAATTGCAGAGGGAATTTGCAAGGAGATTAGAAGCAGAGGGTATGGATTCGGAGGGAAGTACAAGGCATGATTAGGAGCTACGTATCTTTAGGGACTAGTTCTTAGCAGTCCTCCATAGGTACTTTATCTGGTACATAGTCAACACTGGGTAAGTAAATGAGTACAGGGATGGATGGATGGATAGCTAGGTAAATATATAGGTGGAATATCATAACTGTGACCTCTAACCTAAAATGCAGAAAAGTCTGTTACTTCTTTATAGTTTAAACCAGGAACTTCAGAAAGTCCATGAGACTCCTAAAATTGTATGCAGAATTTTGAATGCCTGTGTCTCTTCCCCTTTTAATTATGGAGAAAGTTCAGAATGACCTTCACCAGGTCCCCCAGTGGGTTGAGAAACTCTGGTTTAAACAAATCTGAGAATTATGTAACTTAACGAGCGACTGCACCAATCTCTAAACTTCCTTCACACATACACAGTATGCATCCACCTCCTACCCTATCTGTAACATCATTTCTTGTCACTCTCTCCCCGCTTCCTGTACAGTGCATCCATCTCAGGAGCCTGGCTGGTTGGAGGGGACTCTGAATGGAAAGACTGGCCTCATCCCCGAGAACTACGTGGAGTTCCTCTAACCATGGGCCCTGGCAGAACTGCTGAGCTTTTCATGGTGTCCATGACAACTGCTGATTCCATTGTTGTGGGCCGTTGCTCTTCGCCGCTGAGAAGTGCAGGGTGACTGACTCTGCTGCTACCTGTCAACACGAATGTTTCTGTGAACTCTGGTGTCACCCATCCCCATGATAATCTCAGCTGACGTGCGGTGATACTGCAAGAGACAGAAGTAAATCAGCGGAGGAGGCCGTTTGATTTTGATAACAAGAAAGGCTTACAAAGCCATTTCTCTCATTTAGCACCCTACGTGGGGTGCTCATTTTGTTTCAGTAGTCATCCAAACCCCAACCTTCTGATAAAGGAAGTAAGTGAGATGTAGGCAGTCCCCAGGAGGTTGCAGTACAGCTGGCTCTGACAGGGCTGGGCAGTGGCCTGAGATCCAGTCTGGATCCACAGCTATTGTTTACAGTAGACACTCTCTCTACCCCACCTCTAAATACTTGAGACCTGCCGTGCTATAGGCAGCTGGGTCTGTTTGTTTGCATGCAGGATGGAGAAGGGTTATGGCGCTGTTTACATAAGATCCAGTCTCTCACCATCTCTCAAGCAGCCGCTGTCCCAGCACCAGCAGAATTCTGTCCAGTCCTCTCATGCAGGGGAGCACACACCCCCCCATGGCCCCCCTCCCAAGCTAGGAACATAATATCCCAAGCTAGGAACTTCTCTGCCACCGAGGGCTGCCATTGTCTCGTAACCACGGCAACCCAACCTACTCTAAAACCAAACCAAAAAATAACACTCCTTGCATGACGTATTTTTTTCTCCCTGCTTTTTGGCCGTTTTTTGAATGGTTTTCCAACAACCTGAAGCCGAAGATCAAGGTCTACTTGGGGGCAGATAGAATAGCAGCTGGGAACTGCTCCCTTTCTGATGAATTTCAGCAGCACCAGGATATATTTGGAACAAACTCTAGTAACCTCTTGAGATTAAATTACATACAGGCTTAATATTTCTGTTCTTCCATGCAACTAGTGTCTGCTTTCTAGAGGGCAACATGCTGCCTCCCAAAGGGGAATACCCTCCCTCTGACTCATTCCCTCCCGTTCACCTGTCCCTTCCCCTGTCCTTGCCTGCCTGTAGCCCTTCACTGACTAGCCCCCTGGCAGTGCCCTGGGCTGCTCAGCACTGGTGCCCTGGCAGTTTTCAGGCATGATTCCTGGACTAACCCCATGGCCTCTAGTTTAAAAGGACATACATGTTCACTGCCACTCAGAAAAAGGGAATTGTTTCTCAGGCTTTTGAGGCGTGAGACTAATATCATAAGCCATTGTGATTTAGGAGGACGCCAGAAGGTTGGGGCATGGAAGGTGGGATGGGTACCTTCTGAGAAAGAGAATTTCCTGGTCCAGAAGGGGCTGGGTCATGTGGAAGACTGCGTTGGGTGGGGAAGTTTGGCCTGGACATTTCAAATTCACTTGGCTTTCCAAAGAAGAGAGTCCCAGTATTTCCGCACTTGAATGTCCTTGCAAGAGTGATTCTGGGCAGACAAACTCCGAAGTGAGGGACTGTCAAGCTCTCCAGGACAGGAGCCCCTCGGGATGGTGGCGTTGTTCCAGAGTGTGTCCTGCTTCTGGATTTCCTCTTGAGGGAACTTTAAAGAGGAAGAGAAAAACTTGAATTGTGTTGAATTACTGTATCTTTTACATTTTTTTTTGAAAAGATAAACGTGTAAATAGAGTGATTTGAAATACTATATGGCAAAGTTTTATATTTGATATTCTATAAGCTAGTTGTTTCACACATTTAAGCTTTGATTGCTGAACAGGTGTGTATACGAGGGAGAGAGGGGACACAAGGTCGAAGAGAGTCAAGATCATCCCTTCTCTGGCCTTGAGGAAGGAGAAGATATTTCCACACACTCTGCTGGCTCTTGTTGGTGGGCGTGACACATTAATGGTGTTCAGTCTTCTTTATCCAGATGTGGTTTTTTGAGCATTTCTTGGGCTTTGGATTTGGAGATGGAAGGAGCATCTTCAGGCAATGAACTTTTCCAAGAACTCCTACCCAGTAGTAAGATGAAGCTCAGGATTTAAACAGGTGAGGCCAGGGGTTAGATTTTTTTTTTTTTTTCATTTTTCTTCTCAGGTGTATTTCTTGATACCCCAAGGTACCAGGACAGAAGACGGGATAATTGCATGCTCCTTGTATCTTACTCTTCCACGCATCTCCTAAGGCTTTATAAAGGAGTCCAAGCTAGTTTGCAAATGTGTGTGTCTAAGTTCCAAGAAAACCTGGCTTCTTAAGGATCTTTAGTTCTTGACATGCTGCTTCTTCCCCTTTCCCTAAACATGTTTATTCATCTCAGATTCCCTATAGCTCCAAAATAAGACAAAGAAAAACCTCCAAAGAGGGGTGGAGATTGTGCTGTTATAGCTTTCTAGATGACTTTAAAGTTAATAGGAGTTTGTCATTGTGATTCATTCTATCAGCTCAAGGATGACACAGCTATTACCCAGGAGCTCACCCAGCAGTGAGCGAGACACCACCACTGAATCAGGGAACAAGAATTAAGACTGGAGAAGACCGAGATGGGACTCAGGAAAGCTATCATTGAAAACCCAAGAAGAAAGGGCACAGATGAGCAGGCTATATGAGCAGGCTACACCTACTCCCTGCGGACTTTGAACAGCTTGGGGACCTGTTCAAAGGGGCTAGAGAGACAAGCACACTCTATACCACTGTGCTTTCCAAATAGAGTGCAACATAACACTTTTAACACATTGGACATTTGAAATCACCACCTGCCCCATTGGAACCTTGACTAGAGCTAACGTGGGGACGGCCGGAAGTCCCAGGCCCTGGATTTGGAAGTTCCTCTGAAGCTTACCTGCCGACACTTGGCCCCAGCTTGACCACTTGGAAGCATGTGCCTCCCTCCTCATTTGCCTCTGATCCAAAGCCGAGGGAAATGGAGCTACTGCCAATGGGAATTTTAGGTAGACCCCTTCCCAGCTTCTCTGGGCCGTGCTGGGCCCTGACAGATGGCTGCTGTGCTTCCTTACCCTGGCCAGGCTCCCCTCCTTCCCATCATCTACAGAACTGGAGACACTGTTCAGGATATGAGCCGACAAATAAGAAGGAACTTGAAGGCTGAAAAAAGGTTTTACCCTCCACTATCTTTGCTCCCCACCTCTAACTCTGTCTTCTGGAATAGGGAATCTTGGGGCACATTAGGGTATCAGAGTGGAATACTATTGAGCAAAATCCCTGAGCTTTCCCAGGAGCCTCGTGTTGCTTTTGGAAGGCCCTGGGATCAGGTAGGCAGACATAGCCTGAGTCTTTTGGGGGCATCAAGATCAGTCTCTCCCACCTCCTCCAGGTACTCAGCAGAGTTCTGTAGTTACAGAATGAGAAGACAACTAGTTTCACATTCTTCCCCCACCGCCCAGGCAAATAAAGTCCTGACGTGCTCAAGACTGATGATATTCTCTTCTGTTTTCAAATCTGGACATAGAGGGATGGACCCTGTATAGCACTGCTGGCCTTTGTATCCTAGGATTGGAGCCGGTTTTTAGCTTAGTGTTTTAGTATTTCTACAGCCAATGTGTGTTTTCTTCTGTCACACCAAACTGGGGTTTGTTTGTTTCTTTCTTCAGCATAATTCCAGTTCATGTCCTCTTGCTGAGTGCTTTTTGGATAGAAAGGCAAAGAGAAGGAGAATAAATGAACAATCAGGTATTGGCCAGCCGGCATTAGCAACACAGAGTCATGCTAGTGACAAGGTGATTTCACTGTTTGCCACTGTTGCAGTTATGTGTGCCATACCTGTAGCTCACAGGGAAGTCCTTCTACCATCAGAGTTTGTGTCTCTTGAAAACAGCAACCCCTGTCACACCAAAAGCTCTGTCTTGACCGTATAGACTCTAAAAACATCCATGATTGTGGAGTGGGGAGACAGAAATAATCGACTGAACATAACATGATCAACTACTCATGACTGTCTACTGGCACCTTTCATCCTCTGGCTTCTGTTTCCAGAAGAAGCAAGTCTGGAACATCCATTTTTATAGACCCAGGACTCCCAGGTACAGCAGTGGCCATCATGGCACTCACAGTTCGCCCTAGCATCGAATGTTTTATGAGCAACCGTGTTACCCAAGTAGGTAGCCAGCCCTGAAGAAACTAAACAGCCACTTAGCTACCTGACTTTAAAAGGAATGTCCTGGCTATACTGTCTAGGGAGTTAATCTGTCATGACTGGGAAACTTGACAGTAATCATTTACCTAGACAGCCCTGCCCCACATCTCTTTCAAGTCAACTGGGTGTCCTCTCACACACCCTGTGTCGGCGTTTAAAAAATGTATCTTATCATGCTCAAATGTGTTTGGCAGCCAGGCTGGTGTTCTGGGTGCTGAACCACTTTTCTTTAAATGTAACCTCCAAATGACAACAGCCATAGAATAATGGACCTTGCACAAACCTACAGCATGCCTGAGACCAGACTCCACCAAGTCATAATTAGCTTGTTTCCTTTCACCACCTACAGTACTTCTCTAACTAAAGAGCTTCCCAAAGCACAGGGCGAGGCCATATAGAGAATTCAGACGTCATTCAGAGCCAGCCCTGGCTAAAATGTGATCTCCTAATGGAAGCACTTGTATTCTTAGGAGAAAAAGGATTGGGTATAAAGTAATGCTAAGAGCAGAAAGAGAAAGGCAAACCATCCTGAAGAACTTTGGATTTTTTAAAAGAGGGATAAATATAGTTCTTAATAGGGGGGAAAATCTATCCCATAAAAAGTTCACAGCTAATTTTTTTACAGAAGCTTTACAGGACACTACAAGATGAAAACATTTTTCAAGGCAGAATGCCTTAGAGAGCAAAGGCTTAGCACAGTCCTGGACCCGTGTGAGTATAGGAATTACTATTACATCAAAATTCTATTTAGTGTAGTCAACGAGAACCAAGAGCAGTGATAAAGTGTCAGAATTACCTGGAGAGGCCAAGACATTTGACCTGAATCATTTCTACATCTACCATTTCTACCAAATTGTCCAAACAGACCCTACACGCAGCTTCCTTGGGTATCCAGATGCCAGGGTCAACCCTGAACCTGTGAAAAGAGGTTCATCTGATGATTCTTAAGTGTGTACGTATTAGTGCATGTTTGTGTATGTATGTGTACAGCTCACATTTACATATGTAAAGATACAGACTGTCTTCTAGAAAAACCCGCCTAAGCTGGTGGTTGCTGAGCCTTGACAGCCTTTAAGATTTGAAGTTGGAGAATCAGAGAAACAAGAGATTGACTATCAGAATGAGCAAAGATGTAACTTAAGTGCCATTTGAAAACTTCGTTCGTATTTATCAGATGACTACTATCTGTAGCTGTATTCCTTATTAACTTATTAAGAGTCATGTTGAAAAAAAGATCAAACTCATAAACAATTAGGGGTTCATAGTAGGCTAGTGTTCACAAGCACTCTAAAAGACATTTTGTCCATATTTTGGAGAAGAAAATATTTGCATGTTTAATTCACAACTTAGGCTACCTTTGAGTATATTATAAAGTGCTGTGTGATGTAATATCAATAAACTACTTAAAAATGGCACTTTAATGTTTTTTTGAAAAACATAAATGCACTGTTTTAAACTTCGATTCAGTATTGAATATCGACTGGTGTGTGTAGAATCCTATTTCGTAATTAAAAAGTAACTTGTGACTAGAATAGAACTTTTTCCCTGTTATTCATAAAACAGTGTTGCCATGTTCAGGCTTGAAAAGAAAAAAAATGTGCTTTTGTGTCACTAAGCATATCTGTAAAGAAAATACAGTTTCTGTTGGGTGGCCTCTGAAACTTGGCTTTCTTACTTTTGGTTGGTTTATGTGACAATCCCTGTGAAACTAGTGGAAGTATGATTTTTGAATTAAATGACTTTTCCATTTGGTGGTATGTTTGTTTCTTGAGTTTCTGATAAAGTTTTGACAGGATGCATATTTTAATATTTTTTTCAAATAAGCAAAGACCATGATCAAAGATCACAAGTCTGGGCTCCTGAGGTCACTGGTGACAACCACAGTGCTGATTTCTGATGTGCTCTGGGGAGCTCTGATTTCCTTTAGGGAGAGGTCAACTGCTCGTGAACTTGAGGGGAAGCTGTCATGCATGTTAAACAGTTAAGCCCCAAAGAGTCACATTCCAATGAATGTTTCTGACTTTATCTCCTACAATACCTATTTTATTCGCCCTAAATTTGATCGTCAAATCAACCATTTTCTGGAACTTCATTAACACAGGATGGAATAAAGAGCCAAAATACAGACAGTCCCACCACACAGCTGGGCGTGTCCCCCAGGGTTGTAAATCAGTCACTTGTAACATGCTGTCCCAGGCCAGCTCATGTTATTGAGTTGTCTCATTCATCATATCCCCTCCAGGTACATCCTGAGTTGCAGCCTGGGACCCAGGTTTACAATTCACTCCCAGCTTCTGCTGTGAGAACAGAGGAGCCAGAAGGAGAGGGCAGGGGAGCCTGGACTCTGGGGATGGAGGGCAAGGCTTCTGGCTCCAGAAGCTTGCCCTGGGCAAGCAGAAGGCGAGTGAGTATCCCCTGGTGCCTCGTTCTGAGGGATGACTATTTGAATATGTGGGTCACATGTGAACTGTTTATACTGTCCTCATTTGCCACTTAATAAGGGCTGTTTACCCCTATGAACAGCACAGATTCACAGCACCTCTGCCTTCACTGAGCTTACACCCTGTGCTGGAAAATTGTCCCAGCATCTGAAGCATCATAGATGTGTGGGGTCATATGGTACCTAGGTGAGACCTCCTGAGTGGCACACATGTATTACTGATGCCCATCATGTGGAGAATGAAATGTATGTACGGATTTGTATCTTATCTATGTCCTTGCCCTTTCCACCAGACTCCCCATCACTCCCCCATCACTTCTACTCTTACGGTTTTTCTAATGGGAAAGGTTTTCATTTTCTTGTTGCTTTTAGCAGCCAGAGCAGAGCTCAAATTGTGTCACATCATGTGGTTGGTTTGGTGTTTTTCGCTTATTAGCTCCGGCCGCATGATTGGTCCTAAGAGCACCTTGGTTAGACGTGGACTTGATTGATACTTGAAATCACGTAAACGAAAGATTTTCTCAGACCTCAAACACACTTGCTCTTTTGGGAATTAAATCAGGGTTTTCATTCCTTCTTTTCTCAATTCTCTCTCAGCCTCTGCTCGGATACCACATGTCTCTCTTACCCAGATGTGACAGTGTCTTTGGCTCGCCCTGCTTTTAATAGGACTATGCTAAGCTGCAGCTAATTAACTGTGCTGGGCTAGTCAGGATTGCCTGAGTTCAGCCTGCACAGCAGCCAAGGGAGCCTCTAACCAACGTGGTTCCTGCTCGGGGTCGGTGAGGCTCAGCACATGGGAGAGTCTGCAGCGGTACCCAGCCAGGCTGCATCCTTCACAACCACCACCCTGCGTTACCTGGCCGGTATCAGCCAGTGGGGACCAAAGCAGGATGGTTTTCGGCTGAAATGATCAAAGCCTTGACTCACTGTATCCCACAGCACTTGGCAACTCCTGTCACACTGTGTATTGTGACATTGACCCCAGGAGGCCTGCCCCAGGCTCTGTTTGCTAAAACCCAGGTAGCCGATATGCCTTCCCAAGACCAACCAGCAAATTTAGTCAAGACTTGAATTCACAGGTCCTTTCTCTAGGCACCAAATCACATTTGGTGACCTCTTGGTCTTGTGTGTACCCTAAAACTAAAAGGTTCCTCTCGACACAGTGGCTGTATGTCCTTTTTGCATTTGGGGGTGTGGATTATTGGAAAGACTTTTTTTTTAATTATTAAATGATTCTTTGCCTTTTCTGAACCTTTATCTGTGAAAGAGATGTGGGAGAGTAATGCTTGCCTTGCCTGTGTTAGATGGAGGAATGACAGTGAAGGGGAACCATCTTTCTTTTTCCACCTTTTCTCCTGATCATACCATTTTGCCCTTTCATAGTACTTTCTACCTATAATTAACTCATTATTTGTCATCAAATATTTGACATTTTATGTCGCCCTCTTAATACCTCCATCAGGACAGGGCCTGGCATGCGGCAGGGGCCAGATGGCCCGTGGGGGGCTGACCATGTGACAGGAGGTGGGAGGCCACTGCTCTTGACTCCAGTCCTTCCTTCCTGTCTTCCTCTGCACTTCCGGTTGAAAGAAAGAAATGGGATCATTAGACGTGGGTGCTTGAACACACGGTGACGATGTTGTGGTCCTTGGCAAGCTACTCTATTCACTTGCGTCCCGGGATTCAGGCTTGTGGGAGAGACTTCCCAGCCTCTGTTCAGACACACACAGCCACATTCTTACCCAGCCTCCTTGCTAGCACTTGGTGCAAGAAACCATCTGGATGGCCAGCTGACCAAGACCCCAGACCCTTCTCTGTTATCTAAATTACTTATGGGTGGTTTTATGAACTTCAAACCAGGCTGGAGACCTGCCTTCAAGCAAACCCACATCAGAACCACCCACAAGAAGTATATTCCTTTTTCAAGACCCTTAAAGGAAATTCCACACTCTCCCATGGGAACTTGGTCTGGTATCTAACACTCTCACCAAGGGAATTCTTTGTGTCTAACTGAAGTTTCCCAGGATGCAGCTTCTGTCCATTTCCTTTCTGTTTTTCCTTAGAGTGGAGCCATCATCTTTTTAGAGCAGTCACCCTCTATTTTCATGCTTCCATTCAGCAAACACTTCGTGATGACCTCTTGTGTGCCAGGAGCTGTTTAAATCAGGAAGTATATGACATGATCTCTGTCCCCAGGGAACTCACAGTTGGCCTCGGTGATGGCAGGTCTACAAGAACCAGAGTTTACCATGTGCAATTTGCTACACTTTCTGTGTGTGGTGGGTAGTCCCGGGCTCCAGGGAAGATTGATCCTTTCTCTTTGGGAGGCAGGTACCAGAGAAGCTTCACAAAGAAGTGACATTGGAGATCTTGAAAAATGGAGAGAAAGCACAAGGACAGCAAGGACTGAGGCATGAAGGGGAAAGAGAGAAGGGGAAAGAGAGAAAGAGAAAGAAAGAAAGAGAGGTGAGTTCACTATGATTGGAACATGAGCAGATAAGGTCTTTCTGAGAATTGTACCCCTACTCCCTTAGCCTTTAGCCTTCTGTCGTCTCTCAATAAATGACAATATTAGCTAACATTTATCACTATCTTACTGGGTACCAGACACTGCTATACATGCCTTAACTCACTGAATCCTCAAAACATGTGAAGGGAATACTATAATTTCATAGATGAGGAAACTGAGGATCAGGGAGGTCACACAAGTGAAGAAGTGGTGAAACTGAAATTCCAACATAGGTCTGTCTGCTTCTAGAGCCCATACGCTCTTACGGTTTCTTTTTAAATTTTCTTTATAGATATGCACACGTGATTTTACATAAATGCGTAAACTTTTTTAATTGGATGGAAGTTTTTCCTTCCATTTTTGACTTGGTTCTTCAATCCCCCACATCAGCCTCCTCCCTCCTTGGAACTATATCAACCACCTCCTTACGGCCTTTGCAGTAGTGAGCCCTTCAGAAAGTACAATTTCTGACAAACAGCTTGGTTTTACAGCGGCTGGAGTAAGAGCAGGCAGTTTTTTGATGAAAAACTTTGTTTTCTCCAAGGAGCCCTTTGCTCCCTCATCTTGGGAGAAAAGCTCCCCGCTTCTGGAGCTCTGTGCGGACACTCCTGGTTCTCTGGGCAGCCCCAGGGACTCCAGCTGCAATCTTTGGCCCAGCATCCTTGAGGACACAGCAAGGAGGCAGTCCCTGCAGAGGGCTCAGCCATGTTTTTCTGGCTGGCAATATATAATGTGCAATTTTTTTTTAATTTAACAATTTGAAAACGGTCCCTTTCCCCACCCCAATCCAGCTGCCGACGACAGAGCTTCAGGCTGTTATGGGACTGCCAGAGAAATCCCACAAGCATGTGTCTTCTTGTGGGAGAGCCAGTGTTTCTAGCGTGATCTGTTAATGCTCCAAAATAGAGAATTTTGGCATTTTAACCCCCCTCTTGAACTTCATGAGATCTTAAAAATTCAGAGCTTGAGGAAAGAGCATGAGAACTCAAAGCAGACGGTGGGTGGGTGCTTTTAGGACACAGAAAACATCTGACTTCCACTAGGGTCTGCTTACAGAGTGAGGCTCTCACCCAGGTCTCCCCCAGGGAGTGGGGTTGAACTGTTGCATGTCAAGATGACAGTGACCTAGTCAGTTTCATTTATGGAGCACTTCCGTTATACTAAATGCCTTATGTGCATCATCTCATTTAATCCTCAGATCGATCCTATGAAATAGGTTCTGTTGGTACCCTATCCTGGAGAGGAGGAAGCCAAATATTAGGTTGGGTAACCTGTTCAAAGTCACTGAGCTAATGAGTAACAGAGCAGAAATTCAACCCCAGTGGGCAGATGCTCTTAACTCCCACACTGTCCCAACTCTGGGGAAGGTTTCTGGAGCTCCAGCCCTCAAATGTCCTTCACTTCCCTCACCCTTTGGTGGGAGGAGGGAATCCTTGTTGTTTTTGCCTGTTTGGCAGCCAGTACCCCTTCTTCTGATAAAAGCACCTCAGTTTTTCTTTGGGGAGCCCCACCCTCAGGTTCCATGGGGTTGGGTGGGCTGACATCCATCCTTGATTCAGTGGTGAACCTGTGACCCTGGTTGGGGCTATGAGATCATCACATCCACCCAACCAAAGTGATTGGTTGGTTCAGGAACAGGCCCAGGACCTAGTGAAATCCACAGTGCCAGGGCTTCATCCTGGGACAAGGTATCCAGGTCACAGCAGGTGAATTCGTCATATCAGGGAAGCATGGTAAGTGCCGTCCCCTCGCCCCCATCCTCAAATGACTTTTTAGCATGAACTCTGTCTGCTACTCCTCTTTATTTGAGAGACCTCATCCTTTATGTTGAGTATTTATCGGTTGAGATTCTAGTAGTTCACCTCTTAGAAAAGTTGCTTCAGAAAGCAAGCAGAAGTTCTGAAATAGTCATTGCAATATAAAATGGGCAAGCACTGCTCCAGTGTGATCACTCCTGGAATGAGTTCAGCAAAAGAGGAGCCTTGATGCCTGAACTCACCAAGCACAGCTTTTTTTTTTTTTTTTTTTAATAATTCTGACATTTGTTCTCCATTCTGGACCAGAAGCAGCCATGACTGCTCATAAGAATAGGGAGGAATCGTGTCGTTCCGAGCCCTCTGCCCATACGCTTCCAACCCCAGTTGATACAAGTCGTCTCTTGACCATTTGGCTCATCCCGGGGGTACATTAGTGTTGAGACATTTCATCCTGGAATTCTCGTCAAGGACCCCCAATCAGTTGTGATAGAGAATGCCCATAAATCACGCCTAATCATGACATGGAGTTGCATGGCATCAAGTGCTCCTTGGTTAAGAAAGGTGTTCACACACCCTGAGGGCCACACCCAGACCTGTTCAACCATCCCGCAAATGTGAGTCTGAGAAACTCCAGTGTCTTGGAGTTCAGACCTTCACCTTCATCTGGGTAGGACTACATACTTGGAGGCCCTGAAAGGGTGCGGGTGTATCTAATCAGGCTCGGATAGCCTGCTGCTACCCTTCCCCATGACGTGCTCACAGTTTTCTTGTCTCAAGGACTTTCAGATAAAGGGATTCCACATCTCACAGGAAAACCTTCACAGGCAAGCAGGGCACTCCTGGCCCACAGGAGATAATGCTCTCACTTAGTATAGCACTTTAAAATTTTCAAGGTTTATTTCCTCCTCCAAATTTTGACCATGGCACACCCCTGATCAGAAACCCTTCAGAAGCTCTCATGGCCTGAAAAAAAAGCAGCATGGCACACAGGGTGCTTCTCAGTATGGCCCCAGCATCTTTTCTCCAATGTTCCTTTATGTATCCTATGCCCCAGAGGCCCCCACTCTTCATTATTCTACAACAGTCTGAACCAACATTCATTCATTCATTTATCAATATCTATTGGGCACCTGCTCTGTCCACACCCAAGTGCAAGGTGCTGTCTCCCACTTGTGCCCCCCCGGGGTTCCCTCAGGCTCAAATGCTCTTCATCTTTTCCACCCCAAGGGGAATAGCTGTTTTTTGCCTGTTTGGCAGCCATTACCCCTTCTTCTGCTAACAGCACCTCAGTTTTTCTCTGGGGAGCCACCCCTCCCTTACTCTCAGGTCCCAGGATTTTGGGTAGACTGACACCAACCTACCCTGGATCCAGTGGTGAACCTGTGACCCTAGCCAGTCCTATGAGATCATCAAATCCACTCAGCCAAAGTAATGGGTTGATCCAGGAATGGGCCCAGGACCTAATGAAGTCTGAGAACCAACTTCTGGATTTATTAGACTGTCGTGATGAGAGACTTTCTCTTTCTGGATTTGAAGCTGTGAGGACTGCTGGCGGCCCTCTTGTCTCCTTGTTGGGGAAGTCTGCCTACGAATTGGAAAGCCTCGAAGTGGTGCCAAGAGAGACGATACCAGCACTCCCTGTTCACAGTAGCCAAGACATGGAGACAACCTAAAGGTCCATGACAGATGAATGGATAAAGATGTGGTACATGTATACAGTGGAATTCTACTCAGCCATAAAAAAGAATGAAATAATGCCATTTGCAGCAACATGGACGGAACTAGAGATTATCATACTAAGTGGAGTCAGAAAGAGGAAGACAAATACCATATGATATCACTTATATGTGGGATCTGAAATATGACACAAATGAACCTGTCTATGAAACAGAAACAGACTCACAGGCATAGAGAACAGACTTGTGGTTGCCAAAGGGGAAGGGGGTTGGGAGAGGGATGGAGTGGGAGTTTGGGGTTAGCAGATGTAAGCTATTATATATAGAATGGGTAAACAACAAGGTCCTACTGTATAGCACAGGGAACTATAGTCAATAGCCTATGATTAACCATGATGGAAAAGAATATTAAAAACAGAAAGAATGTGTATATATATATGTATAACTGAATCACTTTGCTGTACAGCAGAAATTAGCACAACACTGTAAATCAACTATACTTCAATCAAAAAATTAAAATAAAAAAGAATACCAGCACTCCGTGTCGAGTCCAGACGTACCTGAGCTCTTCTGTTACATAAGCCAATAAACTCTTATTTTGCTCCAAAGTTGGAATTGAATTCTTTCACTTACAGCTGAAGTCCTGAGCTCTAGACAAAGCTTCAGCGTGGTTTCTGTGCAGTCCTTTCTCCCCCTTGATTGTCTGATCCTTTCCCAGGAGGAAGGAGCACTGGATTTGGAGTCAGAAAACCTGACATGAAGTCTGGTTCTGCCATTTCCAAACAACTGGACCTTGAGGTAATCACTTATGTTCTCTGAGTGTCAGTGTCCTCATCTGTAAAATGGACCTAAGAATGCTTCTAAGGTTGTTTCCATTAAATGAAATGACACTTACTAATGTACTTGATAAAATTGGCCATCCTCCAAAATCAATAATATAGTATTACAATGTGGATTTCTTCAATACCTTGGGAAAAGTTGGCAGTTTCTAGATGTTTGTTGCATTGTTTCATATTCATTAGTGTGTCCAGTCTACCAGTCTTGGGAAGCACCTAGGGCTGTGTGGGCTCTGCCCATTGCCCCCGTAAAGGACAGCCCTGCATATCATGTGTTTCTCCCCACTTTCGTCTCCAGTCATGGCCAAAATGAACACACCTGGGCAGACACCAAAGCCATAACTTGTCAGAGTGCAATGTCCTGTGACTCACATGGCTTGGCTTAAACACATGATGTAGGTCAATTCGATTTTTCACTCCTGTAAATTTGATCTCCAAGGGAAGTTGCCCTTAGAAGATGAGAACTCTTGATGTTGATCAGGGTACTTGAGGGATGATGCATTCCCTCTGCTGCCTGCTTCCTGCAGGAGGGAGGAGATGGGAGCCCACCCCAGGCTCATTCCCCAAGGGCAGTGAAACTGGCGGATTACCCTTCCCTTGATAACTGCTGTGGGCAAGAGGCAAGGCAGAAGTCAAGTAGCCTAAAGGCTGACTTTGCTGGTATAAAGCCAGCATCATTGTGAGTACGCAGGAACAACGTCAGAGGCCCTAGCATCCGTTTCCACTTTAGTGAGCATCAGGGTTCTCTGGGAAGCTTGCTAAAACTGAAGAATTTTGATTCAGTGGGTCTGGGACAAGGCCCCAGATTCTGTGTTTGTATTGTTGTTGTTGTTGTTTTTATAATTTTATTGGAGTACAGCTGGTTTACAATGTTGTGTTAGTTTCAGGTATACAGCAATGTGATTCAGTTACACATATATTCATTCTTTTTTCAGATTCTTTTCCCATATAGGTTATTACAGAATATTGGGTAGAGTTTCCTGTGCTATACAGTAGTCCTTGTTGGTTATCTATCTTACATATAGCACTGTGTGTATGTCAATCCCAAGCTCCTAATTTATCCCTTCCCCCCACGTTTCCCCTTTGGTAACCATAAGTTTGTTTTCAAAATCTATAAGTCTGTTTCTGTTTTGAAAATAAGTTCATTTATATCATTTTTAATTAGATTCCACATATGAGTGATATCATATGATATTTGTCTTTCTCTGTCTGACTTACTTCTCTTGGCATGGTAATCTCTAGGTCCATCCATGTTGCTGCAAATGGCATTATTTCATTCTTTTTATGACTGATTAATATTCCGTTGTATAAATGTGCCACATCTTCTTTATCCATTCCTCTGTCGGTGGACATTTAGGTTCCTTCCATGTCTTGGCTATTGTAAATAAATGCTGCAATGAACATTGGGGTGCATGTATCTTTCGGATTATGGTTTCCTCCAGATATATGCCCAGAAGTGGGATTGCTGGATCATATGGTAGTTCTATTTTTAGTTTTTTAAGGAACCTCCATACTGTTCTCCACAGAGGCTGTACCAATTTACATTTCCATTAACAGTGTAGGAGGGTTCCCTTTTCTCCACACCCTCTTGAGCATTTATTGTTTGTAGACGTTTTGATGATGGCCATTGTGACTGGTGTGAGGTGAGATACCTCATGGTAGTTTTGATTTGCATTTCTCTGATAATTAGTGATGTTGAGAATCTTTTCATGTGCTTTTTGGCCATCTGTTTTTCTTCTTTGGAGAAATGTCTATTTAGATCTTCTGCCCATTTTTTGATTGGGGTGTTTGTTTTTTTGACGTAGAGCTACATGAGCTGTTTATATATTTTGGAGATTAATCTCTTGTCAGTCACTTTGCAAATATTTTTTCCTATTCTGTGGGCTTTATGGTTTCCTTTGCTGTGCAAAAGCTTTTACGTTTAATTAGGTCCCATTTGAAAACAGCTGGAAGAATCAGGCTCCCTGACCTCAGACTACACTACAAAGCTACAGTAATCAAAACAGTATAGTACTGGCACAAAAACAGAAATATAGATCAATGGAGCAGGATAGAATGCCCAGAAATAAACCCACGTACCTATGGTCAATTAATCTATGACAAGGGAGGTAAGAATATACAATGAAGAAAAGACAGTCTCTTCCACAAATGGCACTGGGAAAACTGGTCAGCTACACGTAAAAGGATGAAATTAGAATATCCTCTAATACCATACACAGAAATAAACTCAAAATGGATCAAAGACCTAAGTGTAAGGCTGGACACTATAAAACTCTTAGAGGAGAACATAGGCAGAACACTCTTTGACATAAATTGCAACAAGATCTTTTTCGATCCACCTCCTAGAGTAACAGACTCTGTGTTTGTAATGGGCATCTGGGGTGATTGTAAGTCTGGTGGTCCTCAAACCTCATTTTGAGGTCACCTGGGGTCAAAGCTGGACATGATTGATGCTTTAATACACACATTTCCTTTTCAATTAAATATCAAAAATGTCTGGGTTCTCCTTAGGTAGCTATTAGCAACTCTCCTTGGCCTACAGATTCATGAATGAGAAGTTTCTTCACTGTGCTGTGATTAACACAAGCATAGTAATGGAAAAATCCGTATTTACATAGACCATAAATCCAAGGGTGACTATATGATGAACGACCTCACCAAAGTCTTCCTTAAAAACTGGAATGAACACATTCACCTTGAGAGATTAAATTTTTTAGTGACTCAATTGCCATGAACTTCCAAGAGCGCCAAGGATTCTGGCAAGATCTAAATCACCACAACTTCCTAGCTTTGGTGCTGATTAGAATCAGGGTAGCTTTTAGCCAAAGCAAAAATAGTTACAAATGCAGGCAATGAGTAAAAAAGCCACAGTTTTACCTCCTCTGTCCTGAGTAGAATTAAATAAGACTAGATGCTTATGGATCCCATCTGCAAAAGGAAAAACAGCTTAAAGGGGCAATGTGGTCTGCTGAAGAACAACATAGGATTTCAACTAGGCCTCCGAATTCTCATCACAGCTTTTGTGACTGATTACTTAACCTCTCTGAGCCTATTTTCCCATCTTAAAATAGGAGGGGAGGGGATAATTCCTATATGGCAGGGACATCAGGAGGATTGGGGGGGGCGGAATTCATATACCTGTATATGTACATATATATCAAGCATTTGGCATCAAAATTTGGAAACTCCACCAATTAAACATTACAAAAGTTAATCTCTCTGAGTTTCAACTTCTTTGTCTGCAAAATAGGGATAATCATAATCCCCACTACATAGAGTTGCTTTGAGAATTATATGAAATATCTTACATAAAGTACCTGGCAGATATCTGGGACAATTTGAGTGTCAAAATAAAAGATGGTAGTAAAGAATTATAACAAACTGAATAAAGTAAGAATTCGCGAGTCCATGCCAATATCAATAAATAAGGCGAACAAGCAAGCTCCTCCTTACAGTTGAGAGCCAACTCATGATGGTAGAAGGAATGACTGAATTAAAATGCCACCATTTGGCAACCATAACAGTACTTGAGTCAGTCGAGAATCATCAATGGATGATTCATAACAGGATATTTGCCTAGTCTCAGAGTATCTCCTCACAAGAGACCCATTGATCACAAGGATAAAAGAGTGCCTTTACAGGGCTTCCCTGGTGGCGCAGTGGTTGAGAGTCAGCCCGCCGATGCAGGGGACACGGCTTTGTGCCCTGGTCCGGGAGGATCCCACGTGCCGCAGAGCAGCTGGGCCTGTGAGCCATGGCCGCTGAGCCTGCGCGTCTGGAACCTGTGCTCCACAATGGGAGAGGCCACACAGTGAGAGGCACCCCCCCCCAAAAAAAGAGTGACTTTACAGTGGAGAAAACCAGCAGACACTACCTTTTACTAGGACTAATTGACAGCATGTCTCTTCTGTGCGGCATTGAGAAGAACTCGTCATGTCTTCAGTGGAATTCCTAAAAACAGTACATAACCTGAATCTCACCATGAGGAAGACAAACCAAACGGAGGTGTGTTCCTTTCAAAAATGTCAATGTCATGAAATAGAAGGATTCAGGAATTGTTCCAGATGTCAAGACACGTGACAAAGGGAATGCAACACCTAATCGTGGATTTTCTTGGGCTAAAAAGAACATTACAGGGACACTTGGCAACATCTGAGTAAGGTTTATTGATTAGGTAACTAACGTATTGCATCAGTGTTAATATGATTTAGATGATTGCTTTGTGGTTTTGAGAGGCCGGATTTGTAGGCAGACTTTTTGGAAATATACACAAGTACTGAGGGATAAAGGGCATCGGATCTACAACATCTTAAATGTTAAAAGAAAAAAATGATTGATAGATAAAGTAAATAGAGCAAATGCTAACATTTGAGGTGGGGGGGGGAAGGGTGTCCAGGAATTCTTCACTATTTAAGCAACATTTTGTAAGTCTGAAATTATGTGGGTTTTTTTTTAATATCCAGCGCACAAAGTAACTGAGAGCAGTTTCTGTTGTTAATCAATTAACAACAGTAATGAAACCCTGGGTGTAGTCTAAAGAGTTTAGAAGCCAAGGGGAAAATGAGTACAAAACCAACATGAGGATTTGCTAAAGAGTGCGTTCTGGGTTTGCAGTACAAAATGTGACTCTCCATCTGCCTTCTGTGACTCACTTTGTTTCAGTTCCTCTTGGCAGCTGTGGTCCAAGGATTGGGGTCCCTGTGTGGTCTTATAGGAAATGCAGGTTTTATGAAGCGCATCCTGCATAAGGTGGAGGCCAGTGGGGTTGACTGATGCTATGTCTCAGGCTCATATGCCTGGAAGGGACAGCAGTGTACCAAATCCTGGGTCTCCCTTCCAGCCCCAGTGAACTCCATAGAAAGGCATTTCAGGTTAAAAGTTTAGTCCTGGCCCTGTCGCTGTCAATCTGGAGGACATAAATATGTGGCAGTACTTTTAGCAGCACAAAGTTGCACACATATGCTGGGGAGCCTGGGGCTTTGTGGTTCAGAGGGCACCTCTGGAGTCAGACAGACTGCTTCCAAAACTCAGATACACCACTCATCAGATAGACAATTTGGGGTAGATCATGAAACCTCTATGCCTCCAATTTTCCTCATCCACAAAATGGGGGTAATAACTTTAATACAGAGCCGAACTCGCAGGGGTGGTGTTTAGTAAGTGAGATAATGCAAATGATTTAGCTTTTATGCTCATGCATCCTGACGTATCTTCAGGTATAAACTAATGTTATTATGATGTCATTCTGAAATTATCTAGAATCAGAGCCATTCCATTAAAATATGCTGGAACTTCTTTCCTTCTCCTTTACCTGCCCTGGCCAGCCCATCTTCTGATAACACCAATCACCAACTGCTTTTAGTGTTGATTTTCTTCTGACTTCAGTTCCTACTGGGCTCCTGGGGATGGCGGGCGGGGGCGTGGGGAGAGAACTTCTTCCTGCCTCTCTCTCTCCCATCTCAAGGTTCCAGTTCGCTAGCTGAGCCCTGGGGTTCTGGAGACTTCTGTGATTCTGCAAGAAGTTCATCTTGTGTGAGAAGTTTACCTGGAAAACATGTGGCTGAAGATGGAACTTCAGTGCTAGGCCCCCGGAACAGTGGAATATGTTTTCACTTCCGCTCTCTGCCAGGCACACGAGCCTGTGCAAATTCTGGTCCCCACACAGAGGCAGAGGAAGAAACCTGCCTCACTCTTAGGACTGGGAGACTCTACGCTCAGGATCTCAGAATAGCACTCCCCGCCACCAATCTGTCCACAGTGGCCTTAGCCAAACCCCAGGAACGGAGGCTTAACAGGAATGTGTCATAAGAAAGATATTCCTCCAGACTCCTCTCTCCCGGGCTCCACACCCATATTTCTGCCTGCTTGCTGGACATCGCTAGATGACCCGCAGGCACCTCAGCCTCGGCATGTCCAAAATGACACCTCGCCCCCCTTTCTCCTATGCCCTCTGTTTTGGGTGATGTCACAAGCCAAGTTGGAAATCTCAAAATCATCCTCCCCTGAGCTGTTCCTTTAGGAAGGTCCTGTCCATTCCAAATCCCAAACGGCCCAGACCTGATTCTCCCTCTTCATGTCACATGTTGACTTTCAGGTCTTTATGATCTCTCTCTCCCTTGGACTATTTCAGCAGCCTCCTACCTAGTTTCTCTTCTACCAGGTCCCACAAGTCTGGTCCACTCTTCACATTAAGGGCAAAGTTACCTCCGGAGTAGGAAATGTGATGATTCTCCCACCGTGGTGAAGCATGTGCTGGCTCCCCCAGTGACTCAAGGATGGAGTGTGGACTCTCAAGTGGGCATGCAAGGCTCAGCCCATCTCTCCAGCTTCATCTTTCCCCAAATCCCCACCCTCCAGCATACCAGGCTGCTTGCTGGTTCCCTGAATCCTCCTTATTCATTCACTAGTGAGCCTTTGAACGAGGTCTTCCTTCTGTTTGGACTCTCCTTTCTCCTCCATTTTTTAACCCAGAAGATCCCTACTTACCTTTCAAACTGAGTTCAGAAGTCACCTTCTCTGGAAAGGAAGTCTCCTTGTCTCCCTCTTCTCTGCTCCCAGAGCATGTTTTCCGCGCCTTTGTTAGTATAACCCGCAAGTCTGCCTTGTCGTTGGTTGTTTCTGTGTTTATGCTGCATCCTCTTCATGATCAAGGATTCTGTGCTGTTGACTTATGTACTCCCAGCGCTGAACTTGCCTGTCTTGGGGAAAAGACATGTATAACGGGCCTAGAGTACCACAGAGCACCACTGTGCCCTAGAAGCATCGCCCTTTTGCTGTAGCTTTATAATCTTGCCTAAATACTAGAATGTTGGTTCTTATGCAAGGTAGAGTCCAAGGCTCCAAATTCACCTTTATCTCAACCTTCTTCCAGGTGAACTTGTATTCTTTCTTTACCTGTCTCCCTGATCTCCTGCCTTCTCAGCAAATCTCTGAGGGGATGTCTCTGGCCATTAGGAAAAAAAAGAAAATGTATCCTGGATTTGCTGGCTGGGGTAATTTACTTTCTATGGGATCAGAGAAAGAGCTGATCTTGTTAAAAGGCTTTAGCTACTATCCCCCAGAGATAGAATAATATGTAAACAGCATAAAATGCTGACATGTGAGGTGTCCATTTGCACACATGGTCATGTTTTCCTGTGATTTTTAGAAGCAGGGTTAGACTGACCCTGGCATTCACTTAACAGCCTTCGTTCTAATTTCTCCCACATTGAGTTTTGTTCCAACTTTCTGGTCATTTCTACTTTGGGAGGTGGCCAAGGTCCAGGCAGTACCTGCGGTCACACCAAGGCTCTGCGCCCCTCCACCCCGGGGGCTTGGTCTGCCTCTTGGAGTGCATGCATTCTGACAGATGCAGTACATGCAGGGGGCAGACCCCATAGTCTGAGGAGATGGGCGCCTCCTGCACGGGATCTCATTTTTCTCCATCTGTACAAACATTTGGGGCCTTGGGCTTTGTGATTCACACAATGACTATCCATCTGCCCATTTACTCCAGAAAGGAAGAAGGATTTCTTCACACACAGTTGGCCCAGATTCAGACATGAGCTGAGTCATTCTGTCACATATTCTGGAGCCACCTGTCTGACCCATACACTGTAGTAGATCTCCATAATAATAAGGCTTCCCATTACATGAAGATGAGTATTACTTGTGTACTACCCTCTACACTCCCAAACCAACCTGAAATTCCCAGCCTGGGCCAGTAATGGGATAGGTCAGGGCTGGCCGATGTTGTAGCTCCCGCCCCTTGGTCCCTCCCTACACCTGGCAGACGTGCTAATTGATTGATGAACTCTCCTCCTCCGAGCCCAGTAGGGGCTTCGGCATCATTGTCTCAAGACAGCACTCCTAGAAACAAACCCTCACAATCGGTCGGACTTGGCACCAGAGATTAAAGCATATTGATACCTGAAGGTTAGATTGGGAAGACTTGGTTATTTTCTGGGTGAGGAGTGTAGTCTCCTGAAGGCTACTTTTATTTGCTTGTATATATAATGATTTATTGGGGGTTGGGGTGGGGAGCTTGGAGGAACTCAGAAGGTAAAACATACACACACTGAGTCCAAAATTCAAAAGGTATAAAAGAAAAGTGAAATTTTTCTTTCCCACCTCTATTTCCCTCCGCGGAGGCAATCCATATCATTGGGCTTTTTGTGTGTGTGTTTGTCCACACACACACACACACACACACACACACACACACACACACACACAGGCTGTGTTAGCTTACCAAGTCTGCTGCAGGCTAGAAGTCTAAGAACAAGGTGTTGGTAGGGTAGGTTTCTTCTGAAGTCTGTGAAAGAGAGTACGTCCCATGCCTCTCTACTAGTTTCTGGTGTCTTGCTGGCAATCTTTGACATTCCTTGGCTTGTAGATGCACCACCCCAATCTCTGCCTTTGTGTTCACGTGGCATTCTCACTCTGCATGTGTATCCAAATGTCACCTTTTTATAGGGATACCAGTCGTATTTAATTAGGGTCCAATCTCATGGCCTTATTTTAATTAATTACCTCTGTAAAGACCTTATCTTCCAAGTAAGATCATATTTGGAGGTACTGGGCCTTAGGTCCTCAACGTAAGAATTTGGGGATGACATAATTCAACACATGTAACACGCATTTAGGTACATGCTGATTTTTAAGTAAATGACAGCATGCTCTAAACACTCTTCTGCATCTTGCTTTCTTTAATATTCTTGGGAATATTTCTGTATCAATACATAGAGACCTTCCTTTTTAATGGCTACGTAGGGCTGCATCACATGGGGATGTAGTTATTTATTTATTCAACATCTCTTAGGGATGGACATTAAGCTCCTTTCAATCTTTTGCTATTACAACAAGTTTTCCCTGAATGTCCTTGAACATGTCCTTTCACACTTTGAATGCAAATGTAGCTGTAATAGAGATTCTTACACAATTCAAAGGGTAAGTGCACTTTGATTTCAATATGCGTGTAAACTGCTCTTAATTGCCAAGAGAAAAGGCAGAGAAGAGGGGTTTATCTGATTAGCTAATTGCCACAATGGATCCCTTTCGGGGTTAAAATACAGGACCAGAAAGAGCCCACAGAAGGGGGTAGGAGGACCTTTCTAAAACTGGCACTTGTGAACCCCCAACTGGAAATGACATCCTTAGTCTGTGCCATGGACAGGGCACTTCTCTGCGTCTGCGGTAAGACTATCTCCTCCCTCTGAGCCCAGAGACTGGAGCTGGGTCCAGGGACTCCTGCCTGCCTGAGCTTTCAGTCCAGGGCTCTGGGGGGAGGGGTGAGAGGCTTGGGGGACTGGAGGGTGGAGGGTAGAGCCCCAAACACAGAAGAAGATGCTTCAGCTGAAGACCAGGCCTAGTGTGGTCCAATCGCCTTTATTCTTTCTCCCTGGTACCCTTCCTGTTCAGCTGCTGTGGCGTGCTAAACCTCCAGTTGCATTTTGGCCAGGAATCCCCATTCCGATGAGGTCTCTAACCTTGCTGAGGGTGTGAGGGCATCTGCAGTCAGTCATCCGACAATGGCATGGCACAGCTTTTGAACATAACTGCTAGCTGGAAACTTGTAAGCCCTCCCTCAGTTTTTGCTTATATGTGGGAGTCTGACTCATGGAGGTGAACTTGTCTGGGCTCTTTGTAGCCCTCTCCTCACAGAATCACAGGGTTTTCAGTATTGTCAGGTAATCCAGAAGCTTGTCCTTTGTTGTTGGAGAAGCTGAAGCCCAAAGAAGTGACATGGGTGAGACCCATTCAACACCCACCCACTGGGGCCCAGGCGCAATGCTAAATCCTGGGGTTGCAGGTATGATTAAGACAGACTTGACCCCTCCTCTCCTCACAGCCCTGTAGAGAAGACAGCCACGAACAAATGATTTGCATTAGTCAAATGTGCACAAATAAAGAAATGAACAAAGATGAAAGATGTGAGAGTTGTGAAGGAGACATTCCTGGTGCCAGAAGGGTGTATGGGGTCAGGGACAGCTCCAAGCAGGAGGCAACATTTAAGCTGTGACTCAAAGAAGGCTCCATCTGTGAAGAACAGAGCTGCTGAAAGGGCCTTGTCCCATGGCCATCCTGTCGGGACCAACAAAGTAGGACAGAAACCATTCCTCTCACAGGCCACTGCAGACTTCAACCATAAAGGAGAAAATTCCCTCTGAAGACAGTTGGCTGCTTCCACTGCAGAAGCCTTCTATAGGGAATTTGCTGGCCTAGGAAGAGTTTGGAAGATTCTTTCAGGATGAATAAAGGATTGTCTGCTGCAGGATGGAGCGCTCATGCCTCCCTTCTGGGAAGGGACTTAGAGTACCTTGCCTCTACCTTATTGTTAAAAAAGAAAGCAACCAGGTTTGTTTGGAGGTGGGAGGCCACAGCCAGGCAAAACAGCTGCTAACTCTTCAGGCCCAGCTGATGCTTCCCACTTGGCAGATGAGGGCCTGCTGGCCTCCACCCTGGGCCAGGGCGGGAACAGCGCCGGAGGGGAGTTTTTCTCTGTGCTCTGTCAGCCTGACCTTCCTTGGGCCCTGTTTTGTTTTGTGCCAGCCATAATTACCTAATTTATGTATTTCTGGTAAATATGAGTGTAGCTCGGAGCCATTAAAGACATTAGTACAGGTCTGAGACCCAGGATGTCTGGAGTTGAGCTCGAGCAGGACCGCTGGCCAGGTCAACGACCCAGCGAGTGCCCCACGGGCCTCTGTTGCTGGATTGTATGAGTGTGGAGATGTGGGGAAGGAACTTGGCAGGCAGTAATCTGACCTGGTAACTGTCGTCCATGAACACTGAAGGGAGAAGTTACTTGACTCCCTTTCACTTTAGCACCTGTGAAGCTGGTACGATGGGCTCCGTTTTACAGATGAGAAGACTGAGGCACAGAATGATTCGTCCAGGTTCACAAAGCCTGTAACTGCTGGAGCTGGTGTTTGAACCCAGATCTTCAGACACCTGACCTTCCTTATAAACAGTTGTCTAGGGCCAAATGCCCAACAGAAAATCAATCTAATAACACAGTAGTTTTGTCCTTCTCTACCCCTTCTTCCTCGTCAAGGTACTTGTTTCACTGCCCAGCAGGACCAAATTAAGGGTGTAGGCAGAAATGGAGAGAGCAGCCTTTCTGTTTGTTTTACAACTAACCCAGGGTAAGAGTGACTAAAGGGAAAGATGTTTGGGGTGGGAGTGGGGGGATGGGAAATGCAGTGGGGATTTTGTTGTTTCCAGAACAGTCATCTAACTTTGATCAGGGAGGGGCGGGTCTAGGGTCTCAATCTTATCCCTCATCAACATATGTGAAACTATAACTGCTGGTGGACCCCTAATCCGGAGATGTCCGTAAACTGTTTTAGGGACAGTTTCCTAGCTTTTCACCCACAAAAGCCCTTCCGAGAACTCCTGATCTTAAGATGGTGTGTGCCAGTGTGAGGAGGTACAAGGGATTTGGTGAGATCTCTGCTCTTCCAACCCAGCTCTTCAGCTGTGTTTGAAACAAAGATGTGGTCCAAGTGCCAGAATCTCTGCCTGGATAAAAATAGACTAGTCTTTTGAGCTGATGGCTGTGGCTGAATCCTTGAGCATGAAAGCAGTAGACTGAAAAAAACTCCCCACTCATACCCACACCCGGTGGATAGCAGAGGGCATGGGAACAGAAATGCCCCAGGCCCACGGAGGATTTTTATTTTATGTTGCTCATCTGTTTCGTGGGTTACTCGGGCACTCTGCTGCCCCTTCTTAACGCTTCTCTGAACCAACGCAAGTCAGACCTTGGCCAAATTTATTCGCTCTCCAGGTCTTAGTTCCTTATTGATAAATGGAGTGATTGAATTAGAGCCTTTCTGAGATCATACGCATTTCAAAATCTGTGATTCCTCTTCATTGACTGTATGGGACCAGGGCAGAGATGGGGAGTGGGGATGGGGTGGGAGGGGACGGCAGGAGCAGTGTGCCTGGGGCCACCAATAAGGAGATACATTGTCTGTAGAGAAGTCAAGCAGCTAAGAGCTGCTGTGCTTTTCTACTGAGCTGGCAATTCTAAACCAGGTCATTCCTCCCTGCAAGGTGTTCTGTTGGTGTGCCTCCTTTTGGTATGCCACTGAATGAGACTTTTTTTTTTTTTTAAGATGAACCGGTTTTCAAGGCAGAAATAGAGACACAGATGTAGAGAACAAACGTATGGACACCAAGGGGGGAAAGCGGGGGGCGGGGGTGGTGGTGGTGTGATGAATTGGGAGATTGGGATTGACATGTGTACACTGATGTGTATAAAATAGATAACTAATTTAAAAAAAGATTTTTTTGATGTAAACCATTTTTAAAGTCTTTATTGAATTTGTTACTTTGCTTTATAATTTTGCTTCTGTTTTAATATTTTAAAATTTTAATTTGTAATATTGCTTCTGTTTTATGTTTTTGGTTGTTTTTTTTTTTTGGCCAAGAGTCATGTGGGATCTTAGCTCCCTGACTAGGGATCAAACCCTCACCCCGTGAACTGGAAGGTGAACTCTTAACCACTGGACTGCCAGGGAAGTCCCTGAATGAGACTCTTTTGGTTGGTAGTGATAGAAACCAAACTCAGAATGGCTTAAATAAGAAAGGATTTTGTTGGCCCACAAAAGTGAAGAGACCAGGAGATGCAATTGCATTCAGAAATGGTTGTATCCAGATGCACAATGACGTCATCAGAGAGCTGTCCCCTCTGTCTCTTCCCTCAGCTTTATTTCATTTTCAAGCAGGGTTTCTCACAGTACCAACATAGCCACCAGGTGGGCATAGCTCCAGGTGGGCATTCTATCAGCTAAAGTACCTCAGAGAGTCCCTGTGTCCCCAAAATTTCAGCAAAACTTCTAGGTTTTACCCTGGACCAACTTGGGTCCCATGACCACCTCTAATCAACTGGGATGGAATATGCTGACTCATCATCGGCCTAGTCAAGCCCAGGGGCAAGGTCAGCACATGAACTGAGAATGACAGAGGGTCCTTTCTCCCAAAGAACATGGAGCGAGTGTTACTAGAAGAACGGTAAACAGATGTTCAGCACCAAAGCAGTAACTGTCCATCATATGTTCCTGTCCCCAAAGATGGGCTCATATTATTCCTCTGGCATATCCCCCCTCCCCCACCCACTTCCTTTCCTGTCTTCCTCCCAGAGCTGAAGATTCCACCTCCTGCTCCAGTGAGGTCTTCCAGCTCACAGTAGCCCATCTTCCTGTCAACTTCAAAGAATTATTGTGCATGCCTGTCACTCTGATATTTAACTAAGATCGACTGTTTATTTGTTGTTCATTGTAAAAGTAATACGTGTCTATTTTAGAAAAATAGAGAAGAAACAAAAATATTATCTGTGGCTTGCCTTCTTAGTGGCAGGGCATCCAGTATGGCATTATCATAGAACAGGACCAGTCTACCTTATATGAGAGCAGCCTGCCTTCTCCCAATTCTTCCAGCTAATAAGAGGAATATTTTAATGCTTTATCAGCCAGAGAACAGGTGCCTTTCCTCTCCTAGTTTCACGTACAGTTTACAAGAAAGTAAAGCTGATTTGGGATGGATTTATTGTGAATGGTAATAACGGCTAGCATCCATTAAATATTCAGTATACTGACCATTCACCTATGTTTTATTATTGAATCCTCACAAAAACATTGTGAGGTAGGAACTGTGGTTTCTCCATTTGGCAGATAAGGAAACAGACGTCCAGAGGTTAAGCAACTTGTCCAAGATGACATACCTAGTAAATGGTAGAGACAGGATTTGAACCCAGGCCTGTCTCCAAATCCTGTGCTCTTAAGCCCAAGTTACACTCTATATACTGCCTGACTCGTACTACTTGATTGGTAATATTAATGGTGGTCTGCCTAATTGCTGATAGCTTTCCAATGAAGTCATTTCGGGTATGCTCAGATGACTATAATTATATGGAACTCAAATCAAAAGCAGCACCCCTCCCCCCGTCCTTCCCCGGAAAAAAAATTCCTTCAAAAAGAGCACATATTCCATTATATTATAGATTCAGCCATTCATTACTCTGTCCATTCCTTCACCAAATATTCATTTACTGGGTGCTTTGTAATAGACAGTGCGATTGACTCTGAAGCGTCCCTTCCACCCATTGATTAGGCTTTAAGACAGTCATGATTAGTCAGCTCTCTCTTGCTACTGATTGGTTGAAGGGTAGGCAGGCCCAAGCCAGTTTGGGCCAATGAGAAGTGAGTATGGGCTCTTAAGGCCGTCTGGAAGGAAGCCCTGCCTCTCTGCCGCAGGCAAACTGGTGGCCGGCGCCATGTTGCAGCCCGAGGGAGAAACCCATCTCGGCCTGAGGCGGACGTGTGCAGAGGTGAGTGCTGCCAGAAGCCGATTTTGAGCTTCAACATTGTACTCTCTGAGGTACGGCTTTTTTTACTGTAGTATTGCTTAAGCTGGTTTGAGTCGAGTTTTTAGCACTTGCGGCCCAGCTTTTTAAGTACCTGCCCAGGTGTGTAGGGTGTCTGCCTCACACTGGCTAGGCAGGCGTTCAGCCGCAGCCGGGCCTGCCTAGTGATAAGTCTGTATAGCCACTCAAGCTGCTCATGTCCTGAGCCTGACTGTACGTTCCCCGAGGGCAAGGACACCCTAATTCTTTTTGGCATCCTGGATGCACGTGCTGGAAAACTGCCGTGGAAAACCTTTGTGGAGTGTGTGTGTGTGTCTGGGTTTACCTCTGATACCAGTGACAGGTTCAGGGAGGGGATTTATGTTTTTGAGTATCTGCTCTCTGTGCCAGCTGTTTTACATATACAGAAGCTAATTTCTTCCTTGAGCAAATCCCGAGTCAGCTGCGGTAATGATTACGTGTTTTATCGATGAAGAGCCTAAAGCCTAGACGAGTTTTAAGCTCACGTAACTTGTAGGTGGTGGAGGTGAGAGCCTGCTGTCTGTTCACGCTACACAGTTATCACAGGATACTGTAGTGCAGCCTATAGAGGCTTCATTATCGGAAAGTGGGTGGTGGCCCCAAACCAGAGGAAACCCTTTTCACTACAGGTATAATCTATTAACGAAACACCTAGGATTTGCCCTCTGCTCTCTCTTTGTGTTTGTACGGGAGGTCCATTGTAAACACGTGTGGCCAGCTTGTCCCTAGAACCTGAGAACAAATGACTTCATTTTAATCCTTTATTATGGGGTCAAAAGAGAATAATCAGTCCCTTCCTGTGGGCAGCCTGGCTAATAAAGTATTTAACTTATCCAAGCTCATCCTTTGCCCCAGATGCAAAAATGATGGTAGACTTCTATTGTACAGTATTTCTTTGTACTTATTTAATTTGCTCTTGGAAGAGTGACTATAGTCAGTATGTGCTTTAAAAGGGAACTTGAGGGCTTCCCTGGTGGCACAGTGGTTGAGAGTCCACCTGCCGATGCAGGGGACGCGGGTTCGTGCCCCGGTCTGGGAAGATCCCACATGGCGCGGAGCGGCTGGGCCCGTGAGCCATGGCCGCTGAGCCTGCGCGTCCAGAGCCTGTGCTCCGCAACGGAAGAGGCCACAGCAGTGAGAGGCCCGCGTACCGCAAAGTAAAAAAAAAAAGAAAAAGGGAACTTGAAAAATCCCTCTAAAAGTTCTCGTTCTCTACTGCTTTCGTAAGTAGAGATATAAGAGGGATATGTTGTATTTTTTTAAATTCCCATTTTACAGTGGCTTAAGGTCATTATTTTAGATTGGATTTCATCAAACATTAGTTTAAGAAATGTTACTAATAAAATGCTAATCGCTGTGCTAAGCTCTGGGGGTAGGTGATCAACACAAAGGTAGGCCTTTGCTCTGAAGCACATGGCATCTGTGGTAATACAAGCTTGGTTTGAGTGTCTGTGTTGACTATAAGAGCCCCTGATAACATCCTACAATTTTGGATTTGGAGTGTAAACACTAAAGGCATAATCCTTTTTCTTTAAAAATGGAGTGCTAAAAGCTGTTGTCAGTGAATTTTAATGTTCTGGGTAATTGACCCTTTATTGACCCTCATTATAATTGAAGGTCAACCTCTGCTGTAGTCAACAGCTCTTTTCCAGATTATTGAATATCATTGGTGATATTAATTACTATACTTGGGACAGATTTCTTCCCATCTACCCATAACTGGTAGGGGAAATGGGTCCTTTTAGGATCATATTTATTACAGTGCCTTATTCCCATGTTGTAGACACGGAACACAGTTTCTTATAAAACACTTCACTCAGTCAGGAATTTAGTATATTCTGGAAACATTCGTATTCAAGGTAAAAATAATGCTGAGACTTTCTTCCTGTGGTTCTGAAGACCAAAAGATGGATCTGGCTAGAGCAAGAAGTGCTTGGGAAAAATATTTTCTCAGCTCTGTACTTAAATGTGTATTTATTGATGAATTCTTGGAACACATCAACCATAAAAGAGGTTTCAGCAAAATCCAGTCTTTCAGCTGAATCTCTGGCAGCTTTGTACATGAGAGGTGGTGTCATATCAGCTTTCTGGTTCATGTTTGTGATTTGACAGTGTCTGTCTTTGATACTTGGCCACAAGAAGGTATGTAATTTGTGATATATTTAAGTGGGAAACAGCTGAACTGTTCATGGCCCCCAGGTCACAGAGATTATGCCTTGTTTAATCAGATGTATCACCCTGCTCTGATGCACTGTATCTTTCAAAGTGTACAATTCAGTGATTTTTAGTATACTCACAAAGTTCTGCAATCATTAGCACTAATTCCAGAACATTGTTATCACCTGAAAAAGAAACTTTATGCCCATTAGCAGTTATTTCCTCTCTCCCTGCTTCCCTTGCTCTGGCAACCGCTAATCTACTCTCTGTCTCTATGGATTTGCCTACTCTGGATATCTCTTATAAATGGAATCATACAATATGTGGTCTTATGTGACTGGTTTCTTTTACTTCACATGAATTTAAGGTTTGTCCATGTTGTAGCATGTAACAGTACTTCGTTCTTTTTTTTATGGCTGAATAATGCTACATTGTATGCATATATTACATTTTATTTATCCACTCGTCAGTTGATGGACATTTGGGTGTTTACACCTTTTGGCTATTGTGAATAATGCTGCTGTGAACATTCATGTACAAGTTTTTGTGTAAGAAAAACTATTTTGTAAGAAAAAGTATTCTCTTGAATATATACCTAGGAGTGGAATATCGGGGACATACAGTAATTCTAGGTTTAACTATGTGAGGAAGTGCCAAACTGTTTTACGCAGTGGGTGCACCATTTTACATTTCCAACAGCAACGTGTAGGGATACCAGTTTTTCCACATCCTTGCCAACACTTTTTATTGTCTGTCTTTTGAATTGTAACAATCCTGGAGGATGCTGACACACTGTACTTCGATGGTAGAAGGTATATTTTCACATTTTTAGGATTAGAGGTCTATTCACTACAAAATCAGCATTTTAATCTAAATCTTTGTTTTATTTTTGACCTCCTGAAGCCTGCAATTTGAATAATTCTATTGTTGTGTTATTTGCTTTCATGTACAGATTAATCTTTGAAAATTCTTAATTATAGCTTGAGATTTGCCAGCTCTCTTGTGGACTTTATTGAAAGTACCAGCTATACTTGAAAAAGCTCATAATTTAGATAAAAATTAAAAATTATTTTTAGTCTTTTGACTACATTCCCCTGCCCCAGTCCGTTTTTAATGCTTCAGACTGTTAAATAATGTTATTGAAACAACTGCTAAACACAGATTTTCAAAGGCATTACTAAACACGTGCAATAACAAAACTTTCTTCTTTGCTTTATAAGTCACCCTCGCCATTGGCTTTGAAGGTATTTCCAAATTATTTATTGACATTGTACATTAAGCTCTTTCTTCAAGGAGGGCTCTGTGAGCCAGAAAAATAGTAAATTTTTCCTACCCTCGTAACAAATTTTTAAGTGTACAACACAATATGGTTAACTAGGCACAGTGTTGTTCAGCAGATCTTCATCTTGCAGAACTGAAATTTTACGCCTATCGATTAGCAACTTCCTGACCTTAACCTCCTCCCCCCAGCCCCTGGCAAGCAACATTCCACTCTGTGATTCTATGAGTTTGACTATTTTAGATGTCTCATGTAAGTGGTATCATGCATTATTTATTCTTCTATGACTGGCTTACTTCCCGTAGCATAATGTTCTCTGGGTTCATCTATGTTGTTGCATATTGCAGAATTTTCTTCTTTTTAATGCCTAAATAACATTCCATTGTATATGTATACCACATTTTCTTTACCTCTTCATCCCCTGATGGACATTTACATTGTTTCCACATCTTGGCTGTTGTGAATAGTGGCTGCTGTGAGCTTGGGGGTGCAGATATCTCTTCAAGATCCCGATTTCCATTCTTTTGGATATATACCCAGAAGAGATTGCTGGATCATATGGTACTTAAATTTTTAATTTTTTGAGGAGGCTCCATGCTGTTTTCCATAGCAACTCCACCATTTTGCATTCCTACCAACAGTATACAAGGGTTCCTGTTTACCCACATCCTCACCAACACTTGTTGTATTTTGACTTTTTGGTAATAGCCATCCTAACAGGTAGAAGCTTTGTGGTCTTAATTTGTGTTTCCCTAATGATGAGTGAAGCTGAGCCATCTTTTCATATTCATGTGGGCCATTTGTGTATCTTCTTTGGAGAAATGCCTATTTAAGTCTTCAGCCCATTTTTTTTTTTAATTGGGGTATAGTTGTTTTACAATGTTGTGTTAGTTTCTACTGCACAGCAAAGTGGAGTTTCCTGTGCTCTAGAGCAGATTCTCATTAGTTATCTAGTTTATACATATTAGTGTATATATTAATCCCAATCTCCTATTTCATCCCACCACCCCTTTACCTGCTTGGTGTCCATACGTTTGTTCTCTACATCTGTGTCTCTATTTCTGCCTTGAAAACCCGTTCATCTCTACCATTTTTTTAGATTCCACAAATACGCATTAATATACGATATTTGTTTTTCTCTTTCTGACTTACTTCACTCTGTATGACAGTCTCTAGGTCCATCCACGTCTCTGCAAATGACCCAATTGCGTTCCTTTTTATGGCTGAGTAATATTCCATTGTATATATGTACCACATCTTCTTTATCCATTCGTCTGTCAATGGACATTTAGGTTGCTCCTGTGACCTGGCTATTGTAAATAGTGCTGCAGTGAACATTGGGGTGCATGTGTCTTTTTGAATTATGGTTTTCTTTGGGTATATGCCCAGTAGTGGGATTGCTGGGTCATATGGTAATTCTATTTTTAGTTTTTTAAGGAACCTCCATACTGTTCTCCATAGTGGCTGTATAAATTAACATTCCTACCAAAACAATGCAAGAGGGTTCCCTTCTCTCCACACCCTCGGCAGCATTTATTGTTTGTAGATTGTCTAATGATGACCATTCTAACCAGTGTGAGGTCATACCTCATTGTAGTTCTGATTTGCATTTCTTTAATAATTAGTGATGTTGAGCATCTTTTCATGTGTTTGTTGGCCATCTGTATGTCTTCTTTGGAGAAATGTCTATTAACTCTTCTGCCCATTTCTGGATTGGGTTGTTTGTTTTTTTCATATTGAGCTGCATGAGCTGTTTGTATATTTTGGAGATTAATCTTTGACCATTTATTTGTTTGCAAATATTTTCTCCCATTCTGAGGGTTGTCTTTTCATCTTGTTTATGGCTTCCTTTGCTGTGCAAAAGCTTTTAAGTTTCATTAGGTCCCATTTGTTTATTGTTGTTTTTATTTCCATTACTCTAGGAGGTGAGTCAAAAAACATCTTACTGTGATTTATGTTAGAGAGTGTTCTTCCTATGTTTTCCTCTGAGAGTTTTATAGTGTCCGGTCTTACATTTAGGTCTTTAATGCATTTTGAGTTTGTTTTTGTGTGTATGGTGTTAAGAAATCATCTAATTTCATTTTTCTACATGTAGATCTCCAGTTTCCCCAGCATTGTTTGTTGAAGAGACTGTCTTTCCACCATTGTGTAGTGTTGCCTCCTTTGTCGTAGATTAATTGACCATAGGTGTGTGGGTTTATTTCTGGGCTTTCTCTCCTGTTCCATTGATCTACATTTTTGTGCCAGTACCATACTGTTTTGATGACTGTGGCTTTGTAGTATAGTCTGAAGTCAGGGAGACTTATTCCTCCAGCTCCAGTTTTCTTTCTCAAGATTGCTTTTGCTATTGGGGGTCTTTTGTGTCTCCATACAAATTTTAAGATTTTGTAAAATTCATTTTTCTGTGAAAAATATCATTGGTAAATTGATAGGGATTCCATTTGAATTTGTAGAATGCCTTGGGTAGTATAATCATTTTAACAATATTGATTCTTCCAATCCATGAACACGGTATATCTTTCCATCTGTTTGTGTCTTCTTTGATTTCTTTCACTAGTGTCTTATAGTTTTCTGAGTACAGGTCTTTTACCTGCTTAGGTAAGTTTATTCCTAGGTATTTTATTCTTTTCGTTCCAGTGATGAATGGGATTGTTTCCTTAATTTCTCTTCCTGATCTTTTGTTGTTAGTGTATAGGGAATGCAAGAGATTTCTGTGTGTTCTTATTTCTGCAACCTTACCAAATTCATTGATTAGCTCTAGTAGTTTTCTGGTGGCATGTTTAGGATTGTCTATGTATGGTATCATGTCATCTGCAAACAGTGCCAGTTTTACTTCTTCTTTTCCAATTTGTTTTCTTTTATTTCTTTTTCTTCTCTGATTTGGAAGCTAGGACTTCCAAAAACTATGTTGAATAAAAGTGGCGAGAGTGGACATCCTTGCCTTGTTCCTGATCTTAGAGGAAATGCTTTCAGCTTTTCACTGTCGAGTATGATGTTAGCTGTAGGTTTGTTGTATATGGACTTTATTGTGTTGAGGTATGTTCCCTCTATGCCCACTATCTGGAGAGCTTTTATCATAAATCGGTGTTGAATTTTGTCAAAAGCTTTTTCTGCATCTATTGAGATGATCATATGGTTTTTCTTCTTCAATTTGTTAATATGGTGTACACATTGATTGACTTGCGTATATTGAAGAATCCTTGCATCCCTGGGATAAATCCCACTTGATCACGGTGTATGATCCTTTTAATGTGTTGTTGGATTCTGTTTGCTAGTATTTTGTTGAGGATTTTTGCATCTATATTCATCAGTGATATTGGTCTGTAATTTTCTTTTTTTTGCTAAACTCATTAGTTCTAGTAGCTTTTTAAAAACTAGTAATTTATTGAGATGAAATTAATAAAACATAAAATTAACCATTTAATTCAGTGGCATTTAGTATATTCTCAGTGTTGTGCAACCACCATCTCTGTCTAGTTCCAAAATATTTTAATAACCCCAATGTAAAACGCTTACTCATAAAGTAATTTCTCCCCATTATTCTCTTCCCCCAGAGCCTGCCAGCCAACAGCCTTCTTTCTATATCAATAGATTTGTCTATCCTAGGTATTTCATGTGAATGAAATTATACAATATATCACCCTTTGTGTCAGCTTTTTTCACTTAATTGGAGGTTCATCCACATGGTAGCATGAATTTGTACTTCATTTCTTTTTATGGCCGAATACTATTCCATTGTTTATACATACTACAATTTATTTAACCATTCACCCATTGATGGTCATGTGTGCTATTTCCCTCTTTTGGCTGTGGTGGATAGTGCTGCTATTATGAACATGTGTAAATGTATTTGCTTGAGTACCTGTTTTCCATTCTTTTGGGTTTATACCTAGGAGTGGAATTACAGGGTCATGTGGTAATTCTGTATTTAACTTTTTTTTTTTTTTTGCGGTACGCGGCCCTCTCACTGTTGTGGCTTCTCCCGTTGCAGAGCACAGGCTCCAGACGCGCAGCCATGGCTCACAGGCCCAGCCACTCCGCGGCATGTGGGATCTTCCCGGACCGGGGCACGAACCCGTGTCCCCTGCATCGGCAGGCAGACTTTCAACCACTGTGCCACCAGGGAAGCCCCTGTGTTTAACTTTTTGAAGTCTAGTACCTTTTTTGTAGATTCCCTAGATAGATGATCATGTTGTCTATGAGTAAAGATAGTTTTACTTGTTCCCACTAATCTCATTGCATCTTATTCCTTTCTTGCCTAATTGTATTGGCTAAAGCCTCCAGTACAGTGGTAAATGGAAGTTGTAAGAGTATATACATCCCTGTTTGTTGTTTTTTTTTTACTGAAATTAGGAGGAAAATATTTAGTGTTTTCCCATTAAGTATGATACTAGCAGAAGGTGTTTTGTAAATACCCTTTATAAAGTTGAGGAAGTTTCCTTCTATTCCTAGTTTGCTAAGAGTTTGTTTTAAATTAGGAGTGTATGTTGGGTTTTGTCAAATGCTTTGTCTGTATCTATTTGGATAATCATATGGATTTTTCATTTTCAGTTTTTCACTGTTGTGAATTGCATCAGTTGATTTTGAAATGTGAATCCAATCTTGCATTCCTGGTGTAACCCTTTGATCATGATGTGTCATCCTTGTAATTGATTGTTAAATACTATTTGGTAAAGTTTTGTGTAGAATTTTTCCATTTATGTTCACAGGGGATATTAGTCTGTAGTTTTCTTTTCTTGTAATTTTTGTCTAATTTTGGTATCAGTATAATGGATTAGAATGGATTGAGAAGTATTCCCTCCTGTGCAGTTTTGTTTTTGGAGGAGTTTCTGTAGAATTGGTATTATTTCTTCCTTAAGTGTTTGGTAGAAATCACCAGTGAAACCATGTGGGCCTAGAGTTTTCTTTATGGAAAGGTTTTTAACTGCAAAATCAGTTTAACAGATATCGGGCTAATTAGGTTATCTAGTTCTTTCCTTTCTTATTTTTTAATAAAGTTATTTATTTATTTTTGGCTGCATTGGGTCTTCATTGCTGTGTGTGGGCTTTCTCTAGCTGCAGTGAGCGGGGGCTGAGTGGGGACTACTCTTTGTTGTGGTGCATGGGCTTCTCATTGCGGTGGCTTCTCTTGTTCTGGAGCACGGGCTCTAGGCGTGCGGGCTCAGTAGTTGTGGTGCACGGGCTTAGTTGCTCTGGGGCATGTGGGATCTTCCCGGACCAGGGCTCGAACCTGTGTCCCCTGCATTGGCAGGCGGATTCTTAACCACTGTGCCACCAGGGAAGTCCCTCTTTCCTTTTTTTTAAACATCTTTTTTTGAACTATAATTCAGATACCAAAAAACATACCCAGTTAAAATGTACAATTCAAAGGCTTTTTGTATGCTCAGAGTTGTGCAATCATCAATACAAGTTTCTTTTAGAACATTTTCGTTACCTTAAAAAGAAGCTTGGTACCCATTAAGCAGTCACTCTTTAATATCCCCTCCTCCTCCCCCAGCCCCTGGGAATCTCAAATCTACTTTCTGTCCATAATCCATTTACATTAAATGTCCAGATTTGTTTATTCTGGACATTTAATGTAAATGGGTTTATAAAATATGTGATCTTTTGTGACTGGCTTCTTTTACTTAGCATAGTATTTGCAAAGTTCATCCAAAAAATGTATGTATCAGTATTTCATTTCTTTTCATTGCTAAATAATATTTCATTGTATGAATATACCATGTTATTTATCCATTTATCAGTTGATGGACATTTAGATTGTTTCCACTTTGGGGGCATTATGAATAATGGTGCTGTGAATATTTGTGTAGAAGTTTTGTGCGTGGATATGTTTTCTATTCCCTTGGCTATGTAAAATTTACAATCTTGATTTTTAGCTCAGATTGTCCTCCCTCTCATTAATAACAGTTAATGAAATTTAGTTCATATTTATATGTATCAGTTACAGTGATAGCTTTGGGAAACTCTCCATGTGGGGTAAACAGGCTGGTTCCCTTTCTTTGCCAGACTTCTCATTGACCAAGAAAAATTCTGCACAGAAGACTTAGATCAAATCTATAACTTCCCACTTCTCCTTTGATCTTATTGCCTTGGCACTGGTCTTCTCATGCTTTCAGATATGGGTTGGAAATGGAAGACCCTCTCTGAAGGAATGCTGAGTGCCTCTGGCCAAGGTCTGGTAGTTGGGAATGTACAGGATAATGAAAATGCAGGCCAGTAACAAAACAGTGTGACTTTATTAATTAGGATATGTGAGGTTGGAAATTCGTGTGCAGTTCTGGTGTTCACACCACTCTTCATCTGATTCACCTTTGACCCTTTATGTATGTTTTTTGGGAGAGCATTAAAAACAAAATTCCCCCCTTCTTTTAGATTTCCTTAGATGTCTTAGACTTTTCTCTTATATTTCCTTGAAATCTAACATGTCTTGAGCACTTGCTGTATGGTAGTAACTGCACTAAAGCAGCTTAAATATGTCGTATCTCATTTAATTCTCATTCCTTTAAGATGTTGGTATTACTTCCATTTTTCAGTTGTGGAAGTAGGCTTAAAGTGGCTGTAGAACTTTCCCAAGGTCGCAGACTTAGTGAAGGACAAAAGTAAGGCTTGAACCCACATTTGTCTCATTATGAAGTTGTAACTACTAAGGTCTAAAATTATTAACAGTATTTGTGCCACACATTCTTTTGTATTTAAAATGAGCAGTCATGTGTATGCTATGAGTTTTTTTATCTGTCACATTGGCAGTCTGTTTGTGCATGGTTGCTATCTCAGGGTGAGTACAACATATAAAAGATTGGGAGAGAAATCTATTAATATTAAATGAGTAAGTCCTTGTCTGTGCTGAACTTCAACTCTTCCTTTAGCACCCAGCACAACGAAAACACCTTTTCATGGGCTTTCCTGAAAAACAGCTGCACTATGTATTCAAAGTACTTTGTACCAGCCTCTGATACAGTGAATGGCAATTACACTTTGCTTGTCCACTCTTAGATATTTTATATATATCTATATCTATATATAATTTACATACCATAAAATTTACTCACTTTAAATGTACATGTTAATGATTTTTATTAAATTTACTGAGTTGCAAAACCATCATTATAATGCAATTTGAGAACATTTCCATCTTCCCATACAGTTCCCTCATACCTATTTTCACTTAGGCCCTGATGCCATCCCCAGCCATAGGAAGCCATTGATCTGCTTTCTGACTCTATATCTTTGCCTTCTCTAGACATCTCATATAAGTGAAATCAAGCAATATGTGGTCTTTTTGGTATGACTTCCTTTACTTAGCATAATGTTTTTGAGATTCATCCATATTATAGCATGCATCATTGTCTTTTTTTATTGCTGTGTAGTATTTTATTGTATGGCTCTGCTACATTTTGTGTATGTGTTCATTCACTAATGTGTTTATGTTGATGGACATTTGAGTTCTTTCCCCCTCTTGGCTATTATGAATAATGGTGCTCTGAATATCTGCATGCAACTCGTCGTGTGCCCATGTTTTTTTCCTTTTGAATAGACACAGAGCAATGGAATTGATGAGCCACGTGTCTCATCTTTCATTCCTTGAGGGCAGGAACATCACGCTGAAGTTTTAGTGTTGGCTTAGTGGTCTTTTAATTGACTCCTCTAGCACGCCTGCCACATACTTGGTAGTGAAACTGATCAAGAGGTATTTATGAAATAGTTTCATGTTCCGTGAATCTTTGTTTGGTTTTTATGCACACTATCCCCTATTACCACCACTTGGAAAGAGTTTTATTTTTTTTACATCTTTATTGGAGTATAATTGCTTTACAATGGTGTGTTAGTTTCTGCTTTATAACAAAGTGAAACAGTTATACATGTGTTCCCATATCTCCTCCCTCTTGCATCTCCCTCCCTCCCACCCTCCCTATCCCACCCCTCCAGGCGGTCACAAAGCACCGAGCTGATCTCCCCGTGCTGTGTGGCTGCTTCCCACTAGCTATCCATTTTACGTTTGGCAGTGTATATATGTCCATGCCACTCTCTCACTTTGTCACAGCTTACCCTTCCCCCTCCCCATATCCTCAAGTCCATTCTCTAGTAGGTTTGTGTCTTTATTCCTGTCTTACCCCCACGTTCTACATGGCAACTTTTTTTTTTCTTAAATTCCATATATATGTGTTGGCACACGGTATTTGTCTTTCTCCTTCTGACTTACTTCACTCTGTATGACAGACTCTAGGTTCATCCACCTCACTACAAATAACTCAATTTCGTTTCTTTTTATGGCTGAGTAATATTCCATTGTATATATGTGACACATCTTCTTTATCCATTCATCTGATGATGGACACTTAGGTTGTTTCCATCTCCTGGCTACTGTAAATAGAGCTGCAATGAACATTTTGGTACATGACTCTTTTTGAATTATGGTTTTCTCAGGGTATATGCCCAGTAGTGGGATTGCTGGGTCAAATGGTAGTTCTATTTTTAGTTTTTTAAGGAACCTCCATACTGTTCTCCATAGTGTCTGTACCAATTCACATTCCCACCAGCAGTGCAAGAGTGTTCCCTTTTCTCCACACCCTCTCCAGCATTTATTGTTTCTAAATTTGTTGATGATGGCCATTCTGACTGGTGTGAGATGATATCTCATTGTAGTTTTGATTTCCATTTCTCTAATGATTAGTGATGTTGAGCATTCTTTCATATGTTTGTTGGTGGTCTGTATATCTTCTTTGGAGAAATGTCTATTTAGGTCTTCTGCCCATTTTTGGATTGGGTTGTTTGTTTTTATATTGAGCTGCATGAGCTGCTTGTAAATTTTGCAGATTAATCCTTTGTCAGTTGCTTCATTTGCAAATATTTTCTCCCATTCTGAGGGTTGTCTGTTGGTCTTGTTTATGGTTTCCTTTGCTGTACAAAAGCTCTGAAGTTTCATTAGTTCCCATTTGTTTATTTTTGTTTTTATTTCCATTTCTCTATGAGGTGGGTCAAAAAGGATCTTGCTGTGATTTATGTCATAGAGTGTTCTGCCTGTGTTTTCCTCTAAGAGTTTGATAGTTTCTGACCTTACATTTAGGTCTTTAATCAATTTTGAGCTTATTTTTGTGTACGGTGTTAGGGAGTGTTCTAATCTCATACTTTTACATATACCTGTCCAGTTTTCCCAGCACCACTTATTGAAGAGACTGTCCTTTTTCCACTGTACATTCCTGCCTCCCTTATCAAAGATAAGGTGACCATATGTGTGTGGATTTATCTCTGAGCTTTCTCTCCTGTTCCATTGATCTATATTTCTGTTTTTGTGCCAGTACCATACTGTCTTGATTGTTGTAGCTTTGTAGTATAGCCTGAAGTCAGGAAGCCTGATTCCTCCAGCTCCGTTTTTTGTTCTCAAGATTGCTTTGGCTATTTGGGGTCTTTTGTGTTTCCATACAAATTGTGAAATTTTTTGTTCTAATTCTGTGAAAAATGCCAGTGGTAGTTTGATAGGGATTGCACTGATTCTGTAGATTGCTTTGGGTAGTACAGTTATTTTCACAATGTGCATTCTTCCAATCCAAGGACATGGTATATCTCTCCATCTATTTGTATCATCTTTAATTTCTTTCATCAGTGTCTTATAATTTTCTGCATTCAGGTCTTTTGTCTCCTAGGTAGGTTTATTCCTAGATATTTTATTCTTTTTGTTGCAGTGGTAAATGGGAGTGTTTCCTTAATTACACTTTCAGATTTTTCATCATAGTGTATAGCAATGCCAGAGATTTCTGTGCATTAATTTTGTATCCTGCTACTTTACCAAATTCATTGATTAGCTCTAGTAGTTCTCTGGTAGCATCTTTAGGATTCTCTATGTAGAGTATCATGTCATCTGCAAACAGTGACAGCTTTACATCTTCTTTTCTGATTTGGATTCCTTTTATTTCCTTTTCTTCTCTGATTTCTGTGGCTAAAACTTCCAAAACTATGTTGAATAAGACTGGTGAGAGTGGGCAGCCTTGTCTTGTTCGTGATCTTAGTGGAAATGCTTTCAGTTTTTCACCATTGAGGATGATGTTGGCTGTGGGCTTGTCATATATGGCCTTTATTATGTTGGGGAAAGTTCCCTCTATGCCTACTTTCTGCAGGGTTTTTATCATAAATCGGTGTTGAATTTTGTCAAAAGCTTTCTCTGCATCTATTGAGATGATCATATGGTTTTTTTCCTTCAATCTGTTAATATGGTGTATCACGATTTATTTGCGTATATTGAAGAATCCTTGCATTCCTGGAATAAACCCCACGTGATCATGGTGTATGACCCTTTTAATGTGCTGTTGGATTCTGTTTGCTAGTATTTTGTTGAGGATATTTGCATCTATGTTCATCAGTGATATTGGCCTGTAGTTTTCTTGCTTTGTGACATCCTTGTCTGGTTTAGGTATCAGGGTGATGGTGGCCTCGTAGAATGAGTTTGGGAGTGTTCCTCCCTCTGCTATATTTTGGAAGAGTTTGAGAAGGATAGGTGTTAGCTCTTCTCTAAATGTTTGACAGAATTTGCCTGTGAAGCCATCTGGTCCTGGGCTTTTGTTTGTTGGAAGATTTTAAATCACAGTTTCAATTTCAGTGCTTGTGATTGGTCTCTTCTTATTTTCTGTTTCTTCCTGATTCAGTCTTGGCAGGTTGTGCATTTCTAAGAATTTGTCCATTTCTTCCAGGTTGTCCATTTTATTTGCATAGAGTTGCTGGTAGTAATCTCTCATGATCTTTTGTATTTCTGCAGTGTTAGTTGTTACTGCTTCTTTTTCGTTTCTAATTCTATTGATTTGAGTCTTCTCCCTTTTTTTCTTGATGAGTCTGGCTAATGGTTTATCAATTTTATTTATCTTCTCAAAGAACCAGCTTTTAGTTTTATTGATCTTTGCTATCGTTTCCTTCATTTCTTTTTCGTTTATTTCTGATCTGATTTTTATGATTTGTTTCCTTCTGCTAACTTTGGGGTTTTTTTGTTCTTCTTTCTCTAATTGCTTTAGGTGCAAGGTTAGGTTGTTTATTCGAGATGTTTCCTGTTTCTTAAGGTAGGATTGTATTGCTATAAACTTCCCTCTTAGAACTGCTTTTGCTGCATCCCATAGATTTTGGGTCGTCGTGTCTCCATTGTCATTTGTCTAGGTATTTTTTGATTTCCTCTTTGATTTCTTCAGTGATCACTTCGTTATTAAGTAGTGTATTGTTTAGCCTCCATATGTTTGTATTTTTGACAGATCTTTTCCTGTAATTGATATCTAGTCTCATAGCGTTGTGGTCGGAAAAGATACTTGATACAATTTCAATTTTCTTAAATTTACCAAGGCTTGATTTGTGACCCAAGATATGATCTATCCTGGAGAATGTTCCATGAGCACTTGAGAAAAATGTGTATTCTGTCGTTTTTGGATGGAATGTCCTATAACTATCAATTAAGTCCATCTTGTTTAATGTATCATTTAAAGCTTGTGTTTCCTTATTTATTTTCATTTTGGATGATCTGTCCATTGATGAAAGTGGGGTGTTAAAGTCCCCTACTATGATTGTGTAACTGTCGATTTCCCCTTTTATGGCTGTTGGCATTTGCCTTATGTATTGAGGTGCTCCTATGTTGGGTGCATAAATATTTACAATTGTTATATCTTCTTCTTCGATCGATCCCTTGATCATTATGTAGTGTCCTTCTTTGTCTCTTCTAATAGTCTTTATTTTAACGTCTATTTTGTCTGATATGAGAATTGCTACTCCAGCTTTCTTTTGATTTCCATTTTCATGGAATATCTTTTTCCCTCCCCTCACTTTCAGTCTGTATGTGTCTCTAGGTCTGAAGTGGGTCTCTTGTATACAGCGTATATATGGGTCTTGTTTTTGTATCCATTCAGCCAATCTGTGTCTTTTGGTGGGTGCATTTAATCCATTTACATTTAAGGTAATTATTGAGATGTATGTTCCTATTCCCATTTTCTTAATTGTTTTGGGTTTGTTATTGTAGGTCTTTTCCTTCTCTTGTGTTTCTTGCCTGGAGAAGATCCTTTAGCATTTTCTGTAAAGCTGGTTTGGTGGTGCTGAACTCTCTCAGCTTTTGTCTGTAAAGGTTTTAATTTCTCCATCAAATCTGAATGAGATCCTTGCTGGGTAGAGTAGTCTTGGTTGTAGGTTTTTCTCCTTCATCACTTTAAATATGTTCTGCCACTCCCTTCTGGCTTGCAGAGTTTCTGCTGAAAGATCAGCTGTTAACCTTATGGGGATTCCCTTGTGTGTTATTTGTTGTTTTTCCCTTGCTGCTTTTAATGTGTTTTCTTTGTATTTAATTTTTGACAGTTTGATTAATATGTGTCTTGGCGTGTTTCTCCTTGGATTTATCCTGTATGGGACTCTCTGTGCTTCCTGGACTTGATTAACTATTTCCTTTCCCATATTAGGGAAGTTTTTAACTATAATCTCTTCAAATATTTTCTCAGTCCCTTTCTCTTTCTCTTCTTCTTCTGGGACCCCTATAATTCGAATGTTGGTGCGTTTAATGTTGTCCCAGAGGTCTCAGAGACTGTCCTCAGTTCTTTTCATTCTTTTTTCTTTATTCTGCTCTGCAGTAGTTATTTCCACTATTTTATCTTCCAGGTCACTTATCCCTTCTTCTGCCTCAGTTATTGTGCTACTGATCCCATCTAGAGTATTTTTAATTTCATTTATTGTGTTGTTCATTGTTGCTTGTTTCATGTTTAGTTATTCTAGGTTCTTGTTAAATGTCTCTTGCATTTTTCTCTGTTTCCAAGATTTGGGGTCATCTTTACTGTCATTATTCTGAACTCTTTTTCAGGTAGACTGCCTATTTCCTCTTCATTTGTTAGGTCTGGTGGGTTTTTATCTTGCTCCTTCTTCTGCTGTGTGTTTTTCTGTCTTCTCATTTTGCTTATTTTACTGTGTTTGGGGTCTCCTTTTTGCAGGCTGCAGGTTCGTAGTTCCCATTGTTTTTGGTGTCTTTCCCCAGTGTCTAAAGTTGGTTCAGTGGGTTGTGTATGCTTCCTGGTGGAGGGGACTAGTGCCTGCGTTCTTGGTGGTTGAGGCTGGATCTTGTCTTTCTGGTGGGCAGGTCCACGTCTAGTGGTGTGTTTTGGGGTGTCTGTGGACTTATTATGATTTTAGGCAGCCTCTCTGCTAATGGGTGGGGTTGTGTTCCTGTCTTGCTAGTTGTTTGGCATAGACACCTGTCCAGCACTGTAGCTTGCTGGTCGTTGAGTGAAGCTGGGTGCTGGTGTTGAGATGGAGATCTCTGGGAGATTTTCGCCATTTGATATTATGTGGAGCTTGGAGGTCTCTTGTGGAGCAGTGTCCTGAAGTTGGCTCTCCCACCTCAGAGGCACAGCACTGACTCCTGGCTGCAGCACCAGGAGCCTTTCATCCACATGGCTCAGAATAAAAGGAAGAAAAAGTAGGAAGAAAGAAAGAGGGTAAAATAAAATAAAGTAAGATAAAATAAAGTTATTAAAATAAAAAAATTTTTAAGAAAAAAATTAAAAACAAAAAAACAACGGATGGTTGGAACCCTAGGACAAATTGTGAAAGCAAGGCTATACAGACAAAATCTCACACCGAAGCACACACATACACACTCACAAAAAGAGGAAAAGGGGAAAAAATCATAAATCTTGCTCTCAAAGTCCACCTCCTCAATTTGGGATGATTCGTTGTCTATTCAGGTATTCCAGAGATGCAGGGTACATCAAGTTGATTGTGGAGCTTTAATCCGCTGCTTCTAACCTGCTGGGAGAGATTTCCCTTTCTCTTCTTTGTTTGCACAGCTCCTGGGGTTCAGCTTTGTATTTGGCCCCGCCTCTGCATGTAGGTCTCCGGAGGGCGTCTGTTCGTCGCTCAGACAGGACGGGGTTAAAGGAGCAGCAGCTTCGGGGACTCTGGCTCACTCAGGCCGGGGGGGGGGGGGGAGGGAGGGGCACGGAGTGTGGGGCGAGCCTGCGGCGGCAGAGGCCAGCATGACGTTGCACCAGCCTGAGGCACGCCGTGCGTTCTCCCGGGGAAGTTGTCCGTGGATTCCGGGATCGTGGTAGTGGCGGGCTGCACAGGCTCCCCGGAAGGGGGTGTGGATAGTGACCTGTGCTCGCACAGAGGCTTCTTTTGGTGGTGGGAGCAGCCTTAGTGTCTCATGCCTGTCTCTGGGGTCTGCGCTGTTAGCCACGGCTTGCACCCGTCTCTGGAGCTCTTTTAAGCAGCGCTCTTAATCCCCTCTCCTTTTGGGAGGTCTGAGGTCTCTGCCAGCGTTCATTAGGTGTTCTGTAGGAGTTGTTCCACGTGTAGATGTATTTCTGGTGTATCTGTGGGGAGGAAGGTGATCTCCCTGTCTTACTCTTCTTCCATCTTCCCCCCTGCCAAGAGTTTTATTTTTATCCGTTCCTTGTAATGCTAGCAAACAAGCCTAATGGCTTTGGATGACCTAGATTCTTATTTCCAGCATAATCCCATGTATATTCAAAGACAGTACATTCCAAGACCATGCCACATTAGTAGAAAAGCTATGGCTTATTTACATTGTGTATACATATTATTCTATTGACTGTTTATGGTGAGGGTACAGAAGGTGAACAGTATAAACTTTTTATTCAAGTGGGCTGGATAGAGTTAGGAAAGTTTTTTGGGTTTCTGATATGGTCTATATCAGCAGTCCCCAACCTTTTTGGCACCAGGGACCGGTTTTGTGGAAGACCATTTTTCCACAGACCTGGGAGGGGGGTTAGGTTCAGGAGGTAGTGCGAGTGACGGGGAGCAATGAGGAGCAGCAGAAGCAGCTTCGCTTGTTCGCCCGCTGTCACTCACCTTGCCTGCTGTCGCTCACCTCCTGCTGTCCGGTTCCTAACGCAGCCTGGGGGTTGGGGATCCCTGGTCTGTATGAACTGTTGTGAGATTAGCATGTCTGTAACCAAATAAAGTAAAAAATGTTTCCCTAGCAAAATGCTTTTTTTCATTTTAACTGGGAAACAGAAGCTTGATAAAAAAAAAAAGGAGACCCCTATAGTTACTAATGCTCTTAAGAGCCACTTACTGCCAGTTAATAGAGATTAGCTGAAGGTCTAAAAAAATATTCAACTAGTGTAAATGCCTCTGTATTTTCAACACCCAAAATCAGGCTCTTACTTGCCAAACTAAGAGTAAATTTTGCATCAATTTTCATTTATAAACAACTGTCTTCCTCACTTTGAGTGTAGCCTATGTGCCCTATATAGCTTGAAGAAATAAGTTTGTTGATTTTCCTTTGTTAGTGAGGCAGGTTCCTTGTATATTTGACAAACCAAAGGGTATTGTCATCTCTGGGCAGCTGTTTCTACTATCAACACCCCCAAGGGACAGGACACATGTTTATTTTAAAATAAACCTTTTAATTTATTTATGACTGCGTTGGGTCTTTGTTGCTGCACATGGGCTTTCTCTAGTTGCGGCGAGCGGGCGCTCCTTTGTTGCTGTGCACGGGCCTCTCACTGCGGTGGCTTCTCTTTGTTGCGGGGCACGGGCTCTAGGCGCACAGGCTTCAGTAGTTGTGGCTCGCGGGGTCTAGAGCGCAGGCTCAGTAGTTGTGGCGCACAGGCTTAGTTGCCCCACGACACGTGGGATCTTCCCAGACCAGGGCTCAAACCTGTGTCCCCTGCGTCGGCAGGCGGATTCTTAACCACTGTGCCACCAGGGAAGCCCAGGACACATGTTTTTAAGAGAAGGAATTATCATTGTTAAATGTGTAAGTCAAAATTGATATGGTAGTAAAAATGATTAGATTAAATGAGATCATGTCAAAAGGCTGATATAGAATGGTCAGTATAGGTTCATTTAATCTAGTTAGGAGCTTCGTATTAATAATTTCTCAGTAGTGCTTAAGAACATGGACTTTTGAGCCAGATGCCCAGTGTTTAAAAAAAAAAAAAAAAAAAGTCGTACTTAACCACTTCCAAGCTTTGTGACCTAGGCAAGTTAGTTGTTTAAGCCACAGTCTCCTCATATGAATACAATGAGGTTAATAGTACTACTTTATAGTAGCACTTTATAGGGTTGCTAAGTTTAAATGAGATAATATATTGAAACATGATGCCTGGCACAAAGTAAGTGCTCAGTAAATGTGAAACACTAGCTTAGTTTAACAACAGAAAAACAACACCAGTTCCCTGGGAGCTTGTAGACTAGAGGCATGTTCTCTGACATGTGATAAATATGGCCTCATTACAAAGATTTTTCATTCAAACTTCAATAAAATGGGAGTTAGCAGGTATGAATCAGTTTCAACTCTGAGCTTTTCCCCTTTTTTATAAAACAGAGTTAATGTCTTCCTCAGAATTTGTTTTTATTTCGTTCATTTATTGGGTAGGCGAGGATTAACTAGTATAATGTATGTGAAAGTGTTCAACAAATGTAAGGCTAATACTTGAAGTGAATGGTAAAGCAATAATGTGTATGCATACTGGTGCCATATCATCTGGCACTTCTGCATTGTACCTTAAGACACTGGGAAAGGAGGTTTGTTTACACTTTTGCAAGTGACTGAGGGTAGCAATAGTATTTCTCTTGTTCATATTCTAGCTTCAGTATTTATCATATAGTGGGTACATAGCAAATACTTGGCGCACATATGACGGGTAAGGCAAACTTGGTTTTAAAATCATAATACCCTTTCCTTAGGGATGGAGGTCACTTGTGGAGAGAAGAGTATTGATAGGAAAGTTTGTTAGATCATCCAGTTCATGGATATGACCTGAACACAATATGCTTTTGGAAATATTATATAGATTGCTATATTTACTAAATATTTATGTCCTTTTCTGAAGAAAGAGCTGATTTGAAATTAAGATAAGAATTTTGACTAGATAATACATTTATTTACATAAAATATCAATTTTCATGATAAAGAAAGACTGTTATAGTTGAAGGCTTAGGAGTGAGTGAGTGCTTCCTTCCCTTAACAGCCTTTGCAGTAGTTGGTACATGACCATTTGAGGCATAGATGGGACAGCCTTCGGGTCTTTGAAGCCAGAGTTAAGCTCATTTTGAATTTCTGCCATATTAGCATGTAACCATTGCCACATTGACATTTAAATGTCCACTTTAGCATCTTAAGCTCCCTGAAGTGGTAACTCCACCTTCAGTAGAAGAGGGAGGAAAAAAGCAGGAAAATTGGAACTGCATGAGTTCTACAAAAGCATGTTGGAGTCATATAATGAAAAAGCAGATTTTTTTTTATTATGTTTCTCCATATTTGGCATTGCTGTAAATGGCTAACTAACATTTACTGCCAATTCAGTACAAATGTGTGGTTTGGTAATACCAGAACAGCAAATTTAAATGAAAAATAAAAGTTAAACATTTCCACACAAGATTTTACAATCTGACATTTCACTGCGTAGGTAAAAAGACACTTGTTTTTTAAACTACAGATTATTATTCAGCATGAATAAAAAACTACAACTTTTATTTTTAAACAGGAGTCACTGGTTTTAATTTTTACACATTTTAAAATTACTGTGATAAAAAATAATGAAAAAGCTTCTTAATAATGCCATACACAGTATAATATAGATTTGTCCCCATTATATAGCATTTGTTTAATATACAAAATAGAATATTGACACACTTGAATCTATGTGTAGTTAAGCAAGTTATTCGAGGAGGGTATTTTCATACAGCCTTTCATCAGAAAATAAAATCCTTCTTTCAGGCATTTTCTAGAGAGAAGGTAATCCTTTCCCAAAAACCTGGTAACTAATCCTTGGTGGACCAGGCTGACTGAAAATGATGAACTTCCATTCCAAGTGGTTAACATGTCCTCCTTACACTCTTATTTTCTCTTCCAATTCTCAAACCAGGTACAGAAAAACACTTTCTTCTACAGCTACAGTCTTTTGGGTGATCCACCAAGATCAAAATCTCACTGAGGGCTGCCACAGTTCTTGACTTCTATCAGATCAAAGTATAATAATATTGTTTATCTCATGGTGATGTACTTTTAGGATATTTAACAGAGAACTAAAATGATAAGACTTAATGATAATAGGTTGTGTAGACAGATAAGTGAAATTGGAATTGCTCATTCTCCCATCCCCCAGTTCTGAAGTGAGGCTGGCTTTTCTTTATATGCATATCCAGAGCTCATCCTATGCTAAATATTAAGCTCTTCATAAACACTAATCATGCTAGTTTTCCTTTTGGGGTGTCTTTTTCCAGGAGAAGGAAGGTGCTCTTTTAGGGTTCCCTCATAGTTTTATACAGTTGGGTATACATATCCCAAAGCACTTGTATAGTATCCCATAGCAAGGCCTAAAAATACAGAGAGGGTCACTTTTTTCCACCAGTAATTAAAAATACTTTTCGAGATTTGTTGTGAGTCACCTAGGCACGTCACCTCTCGCTGAAATTACTACAAACGTCAACAGCTTGGGATGGCAAGATACCACATACATAGAAGATGAAGCTGCTTTCAAATAGCACCATAGCTTTCTTCACTTAAATCCATAATTATACTCACACATAATTCAGGTAAATTTCTTCTTTCCCACATATCCTAAATTGTCACAGCTTCTTTTTCCATTTAATGTACAGCCTCCTATAGTTTTATGAGTGTCAGTCCATTTCCTTTTAACCACAAAGTACACATATCTTTTATTCACTGAGCTCTATTTTGGGGGAGCCAAGGTCGTTGGGGCTAAAGTCCAGATTCCCGTGTGATGTGCTTTCTGCAGCGTTCTATAAATGAATAATAATTTATCTTTCAGAAGCTCTTTCTGAAACGTAACACTGTCGCTGATGATAATATTCAAGCGGTATTTCTTAGGCACCAAAAATTTCACATCCAGCTGGGTTACAAACCATTTAAAAATACTTTGAGATCAATTTAAACAATTACAAAGGAATAGCCCCTTTTAGAGAGCATTCAAAAAGCAAATGATTACATTTTTTATTAAATAATTTCTCTAAAATACCGAAAAATAAGAACATTCAAAAAGCATTCAAAGAAAACATAAACATGTCCTCATTTGGAAATGAACTCTTGTAAGGAAAGAAAGGAATTAGTGTATTATTGGCAACCTATGAGATTCTGCACTATTTACATATTGCTGGTACCTCTATGCGTATTATTGCCAAACTTCTAAAGCCTCTGTTTTTATTAAACTGTTGGAGAGGCTGTACGTGATGGTGCCTGTAGGTGTGTAAGCACCGCCTTTCTGTCCCCTGATTACACACTTTAGCGCAAGGGGAGGTTCAGTAAACTAAACCTGCGCGGACAGACTCACTGTTGGAATGAGAAGGGTGGCCATTCTGGGAGGCAGAGGGTTACTTCCTCTCTGACCTCAATGGGACGGAGCCTCGCGAACCTTCACAGCACACAGGGCCAGTCTCCATTTCCCTCTTCCTCTAGAGCAGACCTGTTTGGTTTCTGAGCCCACTGCTGCCTGTATGAATGCTCGCACACATTTATAAATCATAGAGGTTTATCCGTCAACATTTCTTTGACCCCTACAAAAAATATATAACATGTCATGATAAAACAATCTCATCGAAAAAGCATTCTTATTTTACACTATACAAGCTATTTTACAATCATTTTAATAAATTGCATGTAAAGCTGCAGTAGCCCTTCCCTTCCCAGATTAGTGAATACCAATATGATATATATCTGAAACTATAACTAAATATAAAAATATATTAGAAGTTTCATATTTTTAATATTAGATTTTCAGTTTTCTATTACACAAATAATTTGGCCACCTTGAATAGAAATCAAATTTCTTGTGGCTTAGTAAATACAAGTTTTGAGTTTACAGAAAGTTGGTAAGGTGCACACAGAAAGGGCTACTACAGCTTCTATCTTGTTTAAAATGATAATTCTCAACAGTGAGGAGGAGAAATTCACATGACTTTTGTTGAACTCCATGGCACACATAAGGATGCAAGGGGATGTATAGTTTTACGAACACGGAAGTCTGACATATAGTCCTAAATCAGAAAAATCAGTAGCTGAGCTTTCCTGTACCCCCAGGAAAGAAAGACCAATTGGTGACAAATGGGAATGTGAAAATGGGTGTCTAGCCACTTTTGCCATATTACAGATTTTGGGGGGGGGGCGCGTAAAGTTTAGTGGGAGGAATTACTTGGACAGATTAAAATCTTCTCAGCTGTGTTTCAGCCGGTTATCTGGAATCATAACTTTTAAGAAGTTATACGAACTACAACAAAAGGTCCTGAAAGACAGTTTACCAACTTTCTTGCCATCTAACCGTTGCAGAGATAGGGCGTTAGGTACAAACAGGGCCTCTTGGTAGTTTTATTTTTAAATTTTTTTAAATTAGTCTTTTGTAATCCATGGTTTACCCAGCAGGTCACTGGACTAGGTGCTCTACACCAGTTAGGATGGTTAATTTGCACAATCTATGTAATTCTCCACTGAAGCAGATATGTACAAAATATGAACTTTTTTGACAAGAAAACTGGAGATTTGAGTCAATTTTTGTGGTCTTCTGATAGCTAAGTGCCATCAGGTTAGAAGCACCAACCCATTTTCACACAGAAGATTAATGTTTAGAGTTTATTTAGGAAAGCTATGAACTAGCTGCCCATCTTAAACAGCTGTACAATAACTTGAATACAAAAATTATATAAGAAAAAATGAGCAAGCATAGTTCACTGAATATTGTTAAAACCAGACGGTAATAGCTATAAAAGGCACAACTTCCCTTTTCTGATATACACTTGTAAACTTTTTTCAGGTTTCCATGCATAAATCAAAAAGTGCTATCCTAACTATACAGGGGAAAGTACACCAACAAAAAGTCTAGAAAATTTTGTCCAGCCAACTGTGAAAAGTATGAGCAGAAAGTTCATCACGCAGACTTCAGGCACTGGTGGTTTAGGTGCCATCCTTCTCTGAAAGTGGAGCTTACCCCCATGTTATTGTTTCTAATTTCTGGGATCCACCAACTATCACTTTCTACTTTTCCCATCACTGAAAAGTGATGGCTCAACTGCTTCTGTTGCCAAGTCTTGGCCCTCTATAAACCACATGTAGTGCGTATTTAAAACAAAACAGAAACCAAAACCAGACAAAAACAAAAAAGAAAAAACTGCTACAGGACAGATTGACAGTGTGTACAATAAAAGCTATAAATTCAACTTTCTTTAAGGCAACCTTTCTTATTAAGGCAGTCACTTTTGATGAAACAGAAGTTTTTTGATATTTCCACTTGAATATTTTGGTATCTGATTGGTGATGATTTCAGCTAACATCTCTGGGAATTCAATACTCATGGTCTTATCCAAAAATGTTTGGAAGCAATAGTTAAGGAGATTTTCAACCACCTGCAAGAGAATATATAGTAATGAACAGTCTTAAAAAATTAGCAGTAGGGATATCTCATGTTTGTTGTTGGCCTCTATTTTTTTTTTTTTTTTATAATTTCTGACTTAGAATATACCAATCTCTGCTGGAATTCCCCAGGTGAAAAAGAAGTTTACCTAAATGAGCACTCAGGTACCAAAAATCTTTGAATTTCTTTAATTGTATATAGAATTATATGGAATTAAGTATTTCGTGAAGAATTGCAGTACCATAGTATATGAAGGACACATTCGAACTTACTGGATAAATTCATACAAAAATAAGGAATTCTACCTTTAAAAAAAATAGTGCTGTTAAATTCTGTACTAGCATCATGATGATAGATGCACATAATTAGATGAAACAGTATTTCGTAATTGGCCTTAGGAGAAATGTGTGCCAAACTGAACTTTATAGGTTGAAATCAAACCATCACGAAAATCGATAAATGGGGAAAAAAAAAAAGAAAACCCCAACAACTAGTGGTATACAATTATATACACTAATCAGGACATACTTTATGTCTCTCTTGATATTTGGATTTTTGTTTGACACTTACGTCATGCATGGAGTCCAAGAGTTTTGTCAGTTGGTAAAACCGCTGCCAGTTCTGACTGGAGTTTCCTTCCCTCTTGACAATGGCTTTTCCTAGCTCTTTGATGTAGGTCATTCTAATTTCATCAAATAGCTCTTGACTCTTCAAACCTTCCTTAGGAACTAAAAGGTTAAGATGTAAGCAATTAAAGAATTTTCTTGTGATAACTTTTCATTTATGCAAGTAGGGCATTTATTAGTAGTAGCACATTTCATGGTTTACATAGTCTATCTGCTCTTAATGCACTCCATTAAAACATAAGCATTTTCGAAGGATTATGAAAATACAGCCGTGAGAGAATATGGGATAATAGAAAATTGGAAGACTTAACTTTGGGTTTATCACTTTGTTTCTCATCTATGAATGGAGCTGGTACACACCTTCCCCCCTAGTTCACAAAGCTAACTTGAAGACCAAATGAATAATACACTGACTGTCATTCTGCCCTTGAGTTTAATTCTGGTACAGACATAGACAGTTTCAACAAAACAGTGTTTATTCTTCCAATTACATCTTGGAATATCTGTGATATCACCAGTCAATTAGGACCTTAAAATCAGCATGCAATACATTTTATTAATCAATGTGTTAACATACTGAGTTGGTACAATTCCAATCTAAAAAGAAACTTGATTTTTTATGTGGCTTACACACATGCCTTACTGGGGAGCAAACATCTGCCTTTCCTTATGTACAGAAACAGAAAATACCTCATGGATCATAAAGTTGGTATAAAATCAGTTTTTTACACTACTCTTCAAAAAATGATACCAGTAAGAGGGACTGTGAACAGACTGTTAACCATGGTTTCACTTAGTCTTGCAGAGATCATGACTTCCGTGCATGCTAACATTTCTTAAGGTGTGCTCCTAGGAACTCTGGTTCTGTGTTAATGATGATTAGGAAAAAAAGGATTTGATGGTCAGAATTTAACAAAACTAAGTGTGTAATACAAAGTTAGGCAGATTTCTGGATTTCAAGACTTCTCAGAGCTATAATGATGCACTGTCCAGGGAGGGGAACACATTGTTTCCCAAACTTAAACTTCATTGCTGCTGACATCTTAGAAAATGCTGGAATAGAGTAAAAGCAGTGAGTTCAGGAGAAGGAAGTCTTTTTCATCCTTACTTGCCCTGTGGACTTGAGTATAACGTCCCTGAGCCCGTTTCCTACTCTTTCTCAGTGAATTAAAAACATTTTTTTTATTTAAAAAAATTTAGATATAATTAGTATATAACATTACATTAATTTCAGGTGTATAACACAATGATTCAATATTTGTATATATTGCAAAATGATCACCACAGTAAGTCTAGTTAACATCCATCACCATAAATTGTTACAAAACTTTTCTTGTGATCAACTTTTTAAGATTTTACCCTTAGCAGTTTTCAAATATACAGTATCATGTTATTAACTGTAGGCACCCTGCTGTACATCTCCATGAATTATTTATTTTACAGCTAGAAGTCTGTACTCTCTAAACCCTTCAACCATTTCTCCCATCCGTCAACACCCACCCCCCCAACACACACACAACTCTGGTATCCACCAGTTTGTACTCTGTGTCCATGAGCTTTTGTTTTTAGATTCCACATACAAGTAAGATTATATGGTATTTGTCTTCTCTGACTTATTTCACTTAGCATAATGCCCATCCACGTTGTTGCAAATGATGAGATTTCATTCTTTCTTATGGCTGAGTAATATTCCAGCGAAAATATATACCACATTTTCTTTATGCAGTCATCCATCAGCGGACACTTAGGCTGTTTTCATATCTTGGCTATCATAAATTATTCTGCAGTGAGCGTGGGGATGCACTTCTCTTTTCCATATCTTGTTTCCTATGGTTAAATACCCCAAAGTGGAACTGCTGGATCATACAGTAGTTTTATTTTTAATTTGCTGAAAAACCTCCACACTGTTTTCTATAGTGGCTGCACCAATTTACATTACCTGAAGAGTGCACAAAGGTCCCCTTTTTCTCCACACCCTCGCCAACACTTGTTATCTTTGGGCTTTTTGATAATAGTCATTCTAATAGATGTAAGGTGTGGTTCTGATTTGCATGCATTTCCCTGATGACTAATGATGTTAAGCACCTTCTTATGTACTTGTTGACTGTTTGTATGTCTTTGTGAGATGTCTGTTCAGGTCCTTCGCCCATTTTAAAAACCAGGGTATTTGTTTTTTTGCTATTGAGTTCTATGAGTTCTTTATATGTTGTGGATATTAACCCTAATCAGATATATGATTTGCAAATATTTCCTCTCATTTGGTAGGTTGCCTCTTCATTCTGTTGATGGTTCCCTTTGCTGTGTAGAAGCTCTTTAGTTTGATATAGTCTCATTTGTTTATTTTGCTTTTGTTGCCTTGGCTTATGGTGTCCAATCCGAAAAATCAACCCCAAGACGGACATCAAGGAGCTTACGGCCCATGTTTTCTTCTAGGACTTTTATGATTTCAGGACTTATGTTCAAGTCTGATGTATTTTGAGTTATTTTTTGTGTATGGTGTAAGATAGTGGTCCAGTTTCGTTCTTTTGCATGTAGCTGTCCAGTTTTCCCAACATCTTTACTGAAGAGACTGTCGTTTCCCCATTGTATACTGTTGGCTCCTTTGTCAGTATACGCACGGCTGTATTTCTTGGCTCTCAGTTATGCTCCATTGATCTATGTGAATGGTTTTATGCCAGTACCATAATGTTTAGTGACTACAGCTTTATAATATAGTTTGAAACCAGGGCGTGTGTTCAGCTTTCTTCTTCTTTCTCAAGATTGCTTTGGCTATTCTGGGTCTTTTATGCTTCCATACAAATTTTAGGATTGTTTGTTCTGTTTCTGTGACAAATGCCATAGGAATTTTGATAGGGATTGCACTGAATCTGTTGATTGCTTTGAACCGTATGGACATTTTAACAATGTTAATTCTTCCAATACATAAGCACAGAATGTCCATTTAATTTTTATTTCCTTCAGTTTCTTTCACTGAAACGTCTTAGTTGTCAGCGTACAAGTCTTTTACCTCTGTGATTAAATTTATTCCTATGTTTTTTATTCTTTTTGATGCAACTGTAAATGGAATTATTTTCTTAATTTTTTGTAAAATGAATTTGTATCCTGCAACCTCACTGAATTTATTAGTTCAAACAGTTTTTTTTTGATGGCATCTTTAGGGTTTTCTATATATAAAATTAGATAATCTGCAAATAGTGAGGGTTTTACAACTCTTAAAAAAATTTTTTTCAAATAGCTTTATTACAATTAAACAGGCAGTAATAATTAGACCACCCAGGATGTGCAGACCCCAGTTAGAGTTTTACTTCTTCCTTTTTGATTTGGATGCCTCTTATTTCTTTTTCTTGCCTAACTGCTCTGGCTAGAACTTCCAGTACTAGGTTGACTAGAAGTGGCTAGCGTGGGCATCCTTGTCTCTCATTCCTTATTTCAGAGGAAAAGCTTTCAGCTTTTCACCACTGAGTATGACATTAGCTGTGGGCTTGTCATATATGGCCTTTATTATGTTCGGGTACCCTATCTCTATACTGGGTTTGTTGAGAGTTTTTATCATAAATGGATGTTGAATTTTTCTTTTTAACATCTCTATTGGAGTATAATTGCTTTATAATGGTGTGTTAGTTTCTGCTGTGTAACAAAGTGAATCAGCTATACATATATCCCCATATCTCTTCCCTCTTGCATCTCCCTCCCATGGATGTTGAATTTTGTCAAATGTTTTTTCTACATTTATTGAGATGATCATATGCTTTTATCCTTCATTTTTTAATGTGGTATATCACTCATAGGATTTTGGTTAGGATTAGACCAAAGAATACATATGAAAACGTCCTGATTCCATAAAGCAAAGTCGACACTTCTGAGATGTCAGTGTTAGTGTGAAAATGAAGGCCACTTAATCAGGAGTGATACTCTTATCACTGCCATGTTTAAAGTGGGTTAATTTTTACAATTATATTACAAATCTAGTTACTGCTAATTTTTAAAATAATGACTGCTTATTTATACATTTTTTTCCATGCTGGTTGTCCTCATTCTAAAAATAATTAGGGGAGAAATCCTATTCAGTATTTATATTTAAAAGAATTTCATCCATTCCAAATTACCCCCAATAATCCTTGGGATTTTTGCTTTGTGTAGTTCAGGGCCATATATTCAGAATTATTTTCCTGGTGAGTAGAATGCTTTATCTAATGAGTATCTTTAAATATAGAACTGTTCTGGGGGGCCTTAGAGTCTATTTTGATAATAATGTAGCTGCTTCAGCTTTCTTTTGGGTAAAGCAGTGGTCAGCAATGACCCACTTACTTGCAGCCTGTTTTTGTAAATACAGTTTTACTGAAACACAGCCATGCCTGTTCTCCTTAAGTATTGTTGATGACTGTGGTCACGTCACAAGGGGCAGAGTTTGAGTACTACTGACAGACACTGTATGCAAAGCTGAAAACATTTACCATCTGCCCTTTTACAGAAAGTTTGCCACCACTGGGTTACACTATGCATAGTATATCAGCCACTCAACATCTTTATTTCGGTATATCTCTTATAAATAGCACAAAGTTGGACTGTTTTCTTAATCCAGTCTTGCACTTTCTATATCTTTTCATCTTGGAGCCTTGGAGCATTTAGTCCATCTATATTTAATGAAATTGCTGATATATTTGAATTTATTTGTACCATCTATTTGTTACTTCCTCTTATCATGCCTTTGTTTATGCTTCCCCACCCACCACCTCTCATTTCTTTTATCCTTTTGGATTGGTTTTTCTTACCATGTTCTCCCCCCAACCCCTCATGGTTTGGTATGTACTTTGTATACTCTGTACACTCTTTCTATTTCTTGTTGTCATCCTTGAAATTTAAACTCATTTTTAACTTATCAAACTTGCCTTTTTTTAAAAATAAATGTATTTTATTTATTTATCTTTGGCTGCAGTGGCTCTTTGTTGCTGCGCGCAGGCTTTCTCTAGTTGGGGCGAGTGGGGGCTACTCTGTTGCAGTGCGTGGGCTTCTCCTGTTGCGGAGCAGGGGCTCTAGGTGCGTGGGCCTCGGTAGTTGTGGCACGTGGGCTTATTAGTTGTGGCTCGCAGCCTACTGAGCGCAGGCTCAGTAGTTGTGGTGCACAGGCTTAGCTGCTCCACGGCGTGTGGGATCTTCCTGGACCAGGGCTCGAACCCGTGTCCCCTGCATTGGCAGGCGGATTCTTAACCACTGAGCCACCAGGGAAGCCCACCTTCGCCTTCTTGCATGTATGTAATTATTGTGTACTTTAGTTCTATTTTTTAACTCCCCAAAGACACTATTACTGTTATACAGTGTCAGTTTAAATGTATCTAAATATTTACCACTTTCTCTGTTCTTTTTTCCCTCTTTAAAGATGGGATTACTTTCCTTAGCCTAAGTACATCCTTTAATATTACTTTACTGAGGATCTGTGGTGGCACATTTTCTTTTGACCTTCATTTAAAAAAAAAAAGGACTATTGGTATACTTAGGCCTTTCAAATTTAAAATGGTTGAGATATCTGGATTAATATCTACATGTTTGTGACTGTTTTCTACTCACTGTTCTTATTTCCTTTTTTCTGCCTTTTCTAGTTTTTATTGTGTTTCATATGATTCTATTTTTCTCTCCTCTCAGTATATCAATTATTACTTCTTTTTAAAATTGTGTTTAGTGGCTGCCCTAGAGTTTGCAATGTACATTTACAACGAATCTACATCTCCTTTCAAATAGCACTGTACTATCTTATAGGAAGTGCAGGTATCCTTAAAACAGTATTCCCAATTCTTCACCCCCATCCTTTTAACATTGCTAACATTCATTTCACTTATCCATATGTTATAATCATCCCATACGCTGTTGCTATTATTACTTTAAACAGTTATTAGATCAATTAAGAAGAAAAATGAAATTTTATGTTTCTGAACTAAATTAATCTCCTTTCCTCAGCAGAACTTATTTTAACATTTTATGCAAGGCAGGTCTTCTGGCGACTAATTCTCCCAGATTCTTGTCTGAGAAGGTCTTCCTTTTGCCTTCAGACTTTCACTGGACACCAAATCTTACATGGGTGATCTTTTTCTTTCTTTCAACACTAAATAGTTCACTACCTTCTTGCTTGCATGGTTTCTAATGAGAATTCTAATGTAATTTTTATCTTTGTTCCTTTATAAGGAACAAGTAAGCTGTTTTTTCCTCTGGCCTCTTTCAAGATTTCCTTATTGTCTTTGGTTTTCCGTCATTTGAGTAAAATATGCCTAGGTGTAGATTTTTTGCTATTTATTTATCTTTCTGGGTATTTTCCGAGCTTCCTGGATCTGTGCTTTGGCGTCTGTCATTAATTTTGGAAATTTATCAGCCTTTGTTGCTTCAAATATTTCTTCTGTTCCTTCCTTTCTTTTACTTCTGATATTCCCGTTACTTGTATGTTAACACCTTTTGTAATTGTCCTCACAGTTCTTGAATGTTTTGTTGCATTTTTTTCATTCCTTTTTCTCTTTGCATTTGAGTCTGGGAAGTTTCTACTGAGGTATCTTCAAGCTCAGTGATTCTTCTCCTTGGCTGTGTCACATCTACTGATGAGCCCAGCACTCTTCATTTTCATTACAGTATTTTTAATTTCTAGCATTTTGTTTTGTTTCTTTCTTAGAGTTTCTACCTCTCTGCTTACAAAACTCATATATTCTTATATGTTTACTTTCTCCATTAGAGCCCTTAATATATTAATCGTCATTTTAAATTCCCTATCTGATAATTATAATGTGTGTCATGTCTGAGTCTGGTTTTGATGCTTTTCTCTCCAGACTGTAGTTTTAAATTGAAAGCTGGATATGACATATCAGAACTGAGGTAATTAATTAGGCTTTTAATCTGGCTAGGAGCAGGTTGTGTTTAAGGCTTTCTGAAGCTATAGGTGTTATAAGAGGTTTCAGTTTCCTCTAATTTCCTTGTTCTTATTTTTTTCCCCTTTTGTCTTGGAGTTTCCCTAAGAACACCTTCTTTAAATAGCTGTGTTCTGTAGCTCTCCCAGCTGTAATTCTGGATTATACTGGAACTCTGTTAATATGGTTGTAAGGTGTTGGGGATGTGGAGTGTTTTATACTTTTATGGTTAAATCTCAGGTTTTTTTTTTTTAATTAATTATAGTAGGCCTGAGTCCCTAGGCTCTGACCTTTAGACGTGCTTCTGAACCTTTTTTTCCCTCCTTCTTCTCCCTTACATGAGACACGAAGGTAAAGGGGGCTGGAATTATCTATTTGCCCCTTTTCTCCAGGTCAGAAACATGAGGGAATCTTTCTCTGATCTTCACCTTGAAAACCTGCTGGGGATTCTGGAGGTAAATCCCAGAAAACTGTGGGGGACAACCCCCCTAAGACTGGGTCCCCAGAGTTTTTAACACGCCAGCTATTCCTCACTTGATCTCCAGAAATTCATCAAAAATACTGTAAGTGTTCCTATGTTACTGGCTCCAGTAGCTTCCGTTTCCAGAAAGCTGATCTTGGCTGAGCTTCTCTGTATTTGCCTGTTTCTCCAGATTTTCAGGTAGTGGTTTGCCCTGTGACCTTACTTCACTGATGGATCGAAAAAAAAGTCATTGACTGTCAGTTTGCTCAGCTTTTACTTATTTGTGAGGATGGGAGTGATAACTGCCAAGCTGTTTAATTGTGAGAGCTGAAACTGGAAAGCCACCCTCATTTTTCAGTTTTTTTTTTCCTTAGCTTTCTGAAAAAACTTACTCCACTTTCTTCAATTGCTGCTGTTCTGGAAAGTTTTCAGCCATTATATCTTTTCACCTTTCATTTTGGATCTCTGATGATTATAATAAGACCAGAGCTTTCTTCAACTGGTGTGCTATGAATGGGTTATAAATGTGTTGATAATGTCTGTTATGCTGGTTGCCACTGGCTGCAAGTAGCCTTATTCATTTACCTCGTTGTGCTATGTATGAATGCTATTTTTTATGTTCATTATGACACGAAAAGAGTTGTGAAGCACTGTTGTAGACCTCCTCCCTCAATCATGCCTCTTATCGTTGTTCATCTACATACATACATAACACACACATATATAAATATGAATACATGTATACACACATATATATATGCATCTTAAAAATTGTATTCTGGCTAATTTCTTCAGATATGTATTTCAGATTAAAGTCTCTTCAGATGTGTCTAATCTGCCTTTAGAGCCATCATTGTTTTTTTGTTTTGTTTTGTTTTTACAGTTGCACTTGTCTTTAAACTTACTAAGTATACTAGTTTACCAGGCTTTGCAAATATCCTCTAAGAGAAAGCTAGCTTCAGAGTGCAGCTTACCTCTTTCAGTACCTGCCTGCACAAAGTTTTAGTCCAGCATTTTTTTTTAGCAGGAGGTAAGGATACCTATCAGTGTTCTATCAGAGTAGAAGTCTAATTATATCTTAAGGTATGTATTTTCATTCTTCTGATTTTATTTTTTAAAGAACCAGTGATACATACTGGTTCAATTTACTTTTTCTTACCATCTACAATGAAAAAAAACAAAAACATATAGCTCAGTGAGTCTGGAATGTATAATAAAACTTAAAGCATCATTTTTTACCAGTAAGGTTAGTATCTTAGCACTGACCTGTACCTGGATATTACCAATCAAAATGACTCATGATCAGAAATTTAACTGTTTCCTCAAACAACATCAAGCTCACTTCTTTAACAAGAGTACTGCTACAGATAACCTTAAAAATTAGTATTTTTGAAATATTAATATTCCTTAACTCTAGTGACATTCAATAACGTTTTGTAAAATGAAGATAGCATGAAGGCATTAATACTGATGTGTGCTTTGGAAAAGCTTAAATAGATACAGTCATGTGCAGCATCCATAGCTTACAGTTATTCAGCAACTTTGAAACCACAGTTACTAATGGAATGAAGGCTTCTTTTTGTTGAAAATGCCATATTTTTACTAAGATAGACAAGATACTCTATTTTTCAGAAGTTTTCTAGTATGCCTTTGCTAGCTGAAAGTAGTCTCACTGAAGTTCATATACCAATAACTTCATCTAAACTCTCAAGATCGTTCTATAAACTCTAGATAGAATACCTCTGTCCAGCAGTCCAGCTCCAGTGCTACATTAACCAACCTTCTAATAGTAATCAAGCACACCTTTTGTAGGTTATATCTGTTTCTCCCATATTTCTTTTTTTAAATTAATTTTTATTGGAGTATAGTTGATTGACAATGTTGTGTTAGTTTCTGCTGTACAGCAAAGTGAATCAGTTATATTGTATATATACATATACCCACTCTTTTTAGATTCTTGTCCTCTATAGGCCATTACAGAGTATTGAGTAGAGTTCCCTGTGCTATATGGTAGGTTATTAGTTTTCTATTTTATATATAGTAGTGTGTATATGTCAATTCCAATCTCCCAATTTATCCCTCCCCCTGCTTCCCCCTTGGCAACCATAAGTTTTTCTACATCTGTGACTCTATTTCTGTTTTGTAAATAAGTTCATTTGTATCATTTTTTTTAAAGATTCCACGTATAAGCAATATCATATGCTATTTGTCTTTCTCTGTCTGACTGACTTCACTCAGTATGACAATCTCTAGGTCCATCCATGTTGCTGCAAATGACATTATTTTGTTCTTTTTTATGGCTAATACTCTATTGTGTATTACCACATCTTCTTTATCCATTCCTCTGTTGATGGACATTTAGGTTGCTTCCATGTCTTGGCTATTGTAAATAGTGCTCCAGTGAACACTGGGGTGTGTGTAATCTTTTCGGATTATGGTTTTCTACAGATACATGTCCTGGAGCGGGATTGCTGGATCATATGGTAGCTCTATTTTTAGTTTTTCAAGAAACTTTTTATACTGTCCTCCATAGTGGGTGTATCAATTTACATTCCCACCAACAGTGCAACAGGGTTCCCTTTTCTTCACACCCTCTCCAGCATTTACTGTTTGTAGACGTTTTGATGATGGCCATTCTGACCGGTGTGAGGTGATACCTCATTGTAGTTTTGATTTGCATTTCTCTAATAATCAGTGATGTTGAGCAACTTTTCATGTGACTCTTGGCCATTTCTTTGTCAGTATTTCTTTGGAGAAATGTCTATTTAGATCTTCTGCCCATTTTTGATTGGGTTGTTTGTGTTTTTGATATTGAGCTGCATTAACTGTTTGTGTATTTTAGAGATTAATCCCTTGTTGGTTACTTCGTTTGCAAATATTTTCTCCCATTCTGAGGGTTGTCTTTTGGTCTTGTTTATGGCTTCCTTTGCTGTGCAGAAGCTTTTAAGTTTTGTTAGGTCTCATCCGTAATTTCTTATACACAGTAGTACTCATTGTATAACTAAAATTTGTCACCAAATAGCAGTGTAGTAGAGAAACGAAAATCATTCTTGTTGGCATTCCTTCTCCGTGTCTTCTGTAGTGGCATTGTCAAAGGTTGCAGGAAGGAAGAAGGCTGTAGATATTACAGATCGGTAGAGACCTCCTCCTCCTCCTTGCCATGTGATTCATATACCTCTCCATTTCTCCAAGATACCTATCTATCTTATGAATCTTGGTATCACTGGCTGTACCTTTCTAAAATTTACATTTATGAAAAATCTAAGGTCCCTGACTAGCAGGAAATAGTAGACTTGGTATAATTATTAGTGCTTTGTATACATACAAATAAACCTTTGTTTCTTATGCTTTTGAATATTTAGGTGAATATTAGAAGAGAGTAGGTGTTCTACCAACCTGAAGAGAGAAGCAGTAAGGTTTTCATACAGAGATACTCTTCATAAGATACCTGAAGTCTGTTTAACTCAGAGGAAACATATAGCATATGTTTACATTGGTCATACATGCAGGGTAAAGCCATTCTCTGCCTGTGAAAGACAAACATCAGTGTTTGAGTTAGGAAGAAATAATTCTTGTTCCCCAAAAAAGTACTTTTTTGTTCTATTTTGCAAAGCCATGAACTCATCTAACTATTGCAATTAATGCTAATTGTCTCTGGATTAGAATTTTGGAAAACTTTCCTTAATATAGTGGAGAAATTATTTTTCTACATTTGTTTTATTTAAGTATTTTATAATTTATTTCTACAGAATTTATTACCAGTTATTCATTTAAATAAAGGTTTTATGGTAGTATTTGAATATGTCCAGTTAGACAACACAGTTTTAAATCCTACCCATTTGAAAATCAAACGGTATTTTCTTTCACAGCATTCCATTCTAAAGACAACTGTATGTGATACTGTTTACAGTTATGTAGAGAGTCAGAATTAGAACTTGACTCTGATACCCAAAATCTGCCTCTGACTGACATTATGAAACTGAATATTCTTCCAACTAAAGGTACCCCAAATGAATTCTCAGGATTCTCAACAGTTAGTATCACATCTATGATTTTCAAAGAGAGTCTCAAACTTTTTAAATGACACTAAGAGCCTGAAACTGAGCCTCATTCATGCTTTTAAAAATACTTCAGGAGCTGTTTTGTTTTTTTTTTTAATTTTCTGACAGAAAGTGATCTTGGACTTACTTAACAGGAAAAAAAAAGATGATTATTATCACAACAGCATAAGGATGGGAAATAAGAATGCCCATTTATCCTCCAATAAAGTTGAACACTGAGAAAAAATTTGTTAACTCCTACTTTATGTAAGAAATAAATACCAGGTTATGCTATAAGGTTATGCTATAACTGTTTAAGTCTAAATTTGAGTGCCCCCCCAAATAAAAACTCTGAATTAGATTAATTTTATAAAAGAGGATATGCTGGTGTTTCATATAAACCTGTTCACAGTTTTAATCCCAATTAAATGACTTCAAATTGCAAGTGACTAAGAAGAGTAAATATAGTCAACATGTTGTTTTGGTTTAAAGATTTTTTTGTCTGACGTGGACCATTTTTAAACTCTTTATGTGAATTTGTTACAACATTGATCATGTTTTGGATTTTTGGCTGCAAGGCATGTGGGATCTTAGCTCCCCAACCAGGGATCGAACCTACACCCCGTGCATTGGAAGGCGAAGTCTTAACCACTGGATCGCCAGGGAAGCCCAGTCAACATGTTTTTAACTTTTTAAGCAAGCATGGTCAGATTCTGAAATGAGGAGCAAGTACTAAGAAATTTCAGATGTCTTTGAATATACATATAAGCTACATATTTTTATCAGTTAAATTCGATCAAACAACTTAAAATCTTGTCAAATTGTGATGCAGTGGTTTTGAGCAGTCTTTTTTTTTGGCAACAGATAGTCAAGGTGACTTCTTTCTTTAAAGTAGATACCTAAGAGTATGTGTGGAGATCTGGTCTGGTGAACCACATGGCAGTGCCTACCAACTGACGGCAGAGATATGGCCCCTTCTTGGAATACAAAGAGTGTGATTACAGTACATATTTCACATGCCTCTTGTCATGTTTCTTCTCACTATGAAGACTGGTCTTCTCCTTCAGGTCTCACTCAGCTCAAATACAAGCCACCCTATCTGAAAAAGGCCTCTCTCTAGTAAAAACTCCATCACAGTCTGAGATTGTTTATTTGATGGTTATCTGTGTCCCCTCAACTAGAGTGTAAGCCATAAAGGTCAGGAACTTTGTCTTGTTCTCTGCTAATACTGTACCAGGCACAAATTAGGAGTGTGGTACGTATTTGATGTTCCCCTGTTTGAAACCCCCCCCTCCCCCGTGCACTGGCTTCTTCATGCTCTGAGAATAAAATCTAAACTCTATTTCATGGCCTACAAGATGCTGCTTGACTTGGTCCCTGTCCACTTCTCTAAACTCATAGAACATCCTCAGTGGCTTTCTCTCAGTTCCTTACACATGCCAAGGTTGTTTCCAGCCTTTGTACTCATCTCTTCTGCCTGAGATGCCCTACCTTTCCTATAAGCTTGTTCTTTGTACTATTTAGCACTCAGCTCTTTAGAGAGGCCTTCTGTGGTCCCCAAATCTAAAGTAGCCTACACCCTTCTCCCCTCCCCCCACACTATTCTGTCATGGCTCTCTGAAATAATTTTGGTCATTTGATTTTCCTCATCAGTATGTGAGCAGGGGCCTCATCTCTTATAGCTCAAGCTCTCAAATAGTGTCTGGCACTTGGTAAGTACTCAAATATGATTCAACGAATACTGTGCTGGAAAATAAGTATTACCAATAGAGCAACCACACCAAGTCTAACTCAATAATTCAGCCTCTTTTAAAATATTTAGAACTAGCCAGCCATCATCCAGTCTCCACTAAAATAGATACAATAATTCGAGCTTACTACATCAGGCAAGCCCCCTCCCATTTCACACTCAGCTCAGCTCAAATAGATGCTCTTCTATAACTTCTACCTGTTCTTTTTGTGCCTGGCATACCCAACAGATAAAACAATATGTTTGCTTTATCTTCACAGGATGTCTTTTTAGGCTGTCCTCAGCGTTCTCAAGTGTCCTTTTCTCCTTCCTCCATTCATCCTCTGTTCATCAGCTGATGTTAGTTTCCAAACTCCTTGCCACTCTGGACATATTTACAGTCACTGTTACTTTTAATATGGCATCCTGAACACAAACTACTCATGATGGGTTAACTCACATAGAGTACAACGAGACTATTATTCTAATAATGTGGTTTAAGATTTCATTAATTTTTTTGGAATTCTTAGTCAGTAGCACCCAGAGCTCACAATTCTAACATCTCTATCTTTTTTCACATGAACACAAATCTCCTTCAGTTTTCACTGTGCCCAGACCAATGGGTAGGTATATGTGAGTGTGTGACTCTCCTGTTTGCATTCTAATAAAGGAAATAAGCTGTGAGTACAAAAAGGTAGTAATAAAAGGTAGACAGTGATAAGAGCTAGGGATGTACAGCAGAGAGGTTTTACATGGTGGTATGAACATCATGAGCTAGGGGTATGTTTGAAGAACAGATCACGCTGAGTGGGAACAAAGAGTAGTGAAGGAGAACAACGAGAGATAAAAAAGATGAGGCTGGATTCTGGAAAGCCAGAAACCATGCTGAGTATGCACTGAGTGCTCACTGAAGACACCTGTGTGTCGGGGTGGTACATTATACGATCAAACTGCATTAGGAAGAAAAACTTAGCATGATGGAGGATAAACTGGAGGCGGAAAACAACTGCAGTGGGTACGGGGGAATGGATATCTGAAGTATTTCACAGGCCTAGAGAATAGCTGATTGATCAAATCTTAAAGTGTGGTTGTTCTCTCCCAAATTTAAAAATAAAATCTTGTTCCCATGTTCTTTCCGAGTCACAGACATTGAGTGATACCTCTTGTCTCTGGGTCCATACGTGTCATCCCCATCTGTAATTGTCCCTGCTGAAAGCAAGATCAGTATGAATTGCATCATGCAATGCAAACACTGCATCTGTTTCCTTTCTGAAATAGGGTTACATAATTAAAAAGGCCACAGTAAGATTCCTTTTTACTTGCTGTAGACTTTACTGACCCAAAGCGATGCTCACTATTTAAAAAAATATCCTTAAATTACAGTAATAATGCCACGTGTAATTTGCTCTGCATTACACTTGGCCTGCCTTAAGCATTGATACGCTCTATTTCAAGTTTGCCCAGTTCCAAGATACCTGGTAGGATTGATTCAGTCCTGAAGGAAAATGACTCACAAATGACTTACTCATTAATAATCAGATCAGGAGCAAAACACAGCAAGTTTGAACTTGATTGTCTGTATGATCTCCACCCCAGGGCGAATGACATGAGGAACATCCATGAATATTGCAGTAGGGTCATTTGGTCATCCAGATGTAAGTTCCTGAATCCTGAATTAAGAGGAATAAAGGTATGAGGAAACATTCTAGTTGCCAAAGAGAAGATCATCTCTCTGGGAACTGCCAAAGACGGTTTTGGAGGACTCTTAACAGATAGAGGAAATGAAGCACAAAGTGGGCACAGTATTCCTTTGTCATCTGACATGTTAAGACCGAAGCCCTCAGTACTTTTTAATAGCATTCAATGTAAGAAAACTTAAGAGTTGCCAATTTTTGTCACCTTTTGCCTATGTGAGTAAATATGGACTAAACAGTAAAATAGAAAGCCAAGAGTCCTGTCCCGGGATGAGACTCATTCAGCGAATTTAAGTTAAAAAAAATTTTCCCCTGATATTTATACCTTTTCCCCCCTTGATGGAGTGGGGATGGCAGGAGGCCATGGGACCAGGGCGATAGAAAGCGCGAATGTTTTATTTAAAAGATTCTAAGACTTGTGCCTTAGTTGCGTTATCTTTGCACCTTACCTGGTATCGCCTTCGCCCATTTCACCGCTGCGATCACCTGCCGCCCACCTAACATGTTGAGTGTAGTCATGATCCGCCAAGTTGTATCTGGAATGGAGCTGTCGTAGCCCGCATATACCACCTCCGGCTCAATGACCTCCAGCAGTGACACCAGGGTAGGGGTGAGTTGCGGTAACGTTGCAGGGACTATTGTTTTGTTAGCAGAATTTTCAGAAGTTTCTTGTGAGACTCCTGTAGTGGCCTGCTGAATTCCTTTTATCTTTTTCTTTGTTTTACGAGCTGTGGGTATATTAAAAAAAAATACACAGAAATCAGCTGTAATGGGAAAATCTGGGCAGCACAGTTCATTAAAGAGGTATTTTAATTTCTGCAACTATTTAATTTGAAAGAGGAGAAATCTTTTATTTAGCAATTATGATAAGAGAAAAACACATTTTTGCCTGAAAGCAAAGGATCAAGAGGAACCCGTTCATTTATTAATTTCCTCTACAGATAAGCCATTCTTCATTATAGTTATACTTTATATCAAATTAAGTGTCTTACAACACTATGTTAAAACAATATAAACAAATCACTCACCTAGATTCTTCCATAAAGTAATTTCTGTTTCAGTTTCTCTCCAAAGTAAAAACTGTCATTAGTTATACAAGGCAAATTACTTTTATTATCAACTGAAAGAAAGAATCTCAGTTTGTAATCCCAGACTAGTAACTGTGGTTTACGGTTAATCTAATTATGGGTATATGTAATGAAGACAGTGATACTGTTTATACGCTTGCACAAAGTCCCCTTCTTATCAAGACAGTAAGATGACATAGGAGATCACACACTAAAAACAGTATTAGTTCTAACAGCAGAAGAATCCACTTTTTACCTTTATATGATGGATACTATATGGGACTAAAAAACCTTTGTGGAGATGAAGAGAAAAACTTTAATTTACATACATTACCAGTGGATAATTTCCCTTTTATGAGAGATTTATATTCATGACTCTATAAGCCTAAAGTATCCATTTTCATGTAATATATAAAGTAACTAAAACCATCTTTTATTTTTGACTTAGTTTGGAACAGTATAGTCAAATTACAGCATGGATTCTATAGATTTCTTAGTATTCACTCTTGAATTTACTTGTTCTAGTGACAAATAAAAATATTAGGCAAGAAAAGAATTTTAGTATTCCTAAAGAGAAAGCACTCAGAACTCCAAGGAAGGGCAAGGAATGTAATTTGTATGTAATTTGTATGAAAGAAGAAATGTACCTATCTCAGTTGTCAGGTATGCGAACCATTTTGCTAAGGGAAAAGTAAATGCTAATCACATTTAAAATAATTATTAGATCCTCTGTCCCTAAAATGCCAAAGTACCTAGTTTGTGGAGGACAGATGTGGTGGCGAGAACTATGTATCTCAATGTACAGCGTTAGAAAGGAAAAAAACCCTGCTGTTTACACTGAATAGAATGGTCCCATTTCTTATTGTGCTCTGTGCTGAGACATTTAAGAATTTTTAGTTAACCTTTCAAAACAGAGAAACAGGATCACGATAGATCTGTTCTAATTTATTTTACCACGCTCTATTGAAGATTCAGTATGCTGTAGTAGTAGAGAGAGCATAAATATGAAACCAGCATGTTTGAATATAATCCTGGCTCTGCCACTGAGCAGTTGGGTATCTGTGCAAGTTATTCCCTGGGCCTTAAGTTTCCTCTTCTGTAAAATGAGGATAATATTAGTACCTACCTCATAGGGTCCGTTGATAACTAAGTCAGTTAAAATATATAAAATGCGTAAAACAGTTCTTGGCACACGTTAAGCGCTGTATAAGAATGATCATTGCCACAACTGGTGGTAAAATACAGTTGTAGAATATTTTGAATTCACATAGTCCAGGTCTACAGAGGAGTGATGAAGTTTTAAAAAAGGAAGAGCTCCTACACGTAAGGAAACCCTTTAAAGGTATCTCACTGACACCCAGATCTCCAAGTCGTGGAATGTACTTTGTTGTTGACAAAGTAAACAAAAACGTGCATATCCCCAGTCAATACACTGAAACAGTACGGTAAAAACTTCAGTTAACCGTAACTTTACATTTGTCTAGAATATGTGTTCCTACACTCCACATTAAAACAAAGAAGAAAGGACAATGACGAACTGGAGGATTTTAAAGTCTTCTCACCATAAAAACTAGAAGAGAACATAGGCAAAACATTCTGATATAAATCGTACCAATGTTTTCTTAAGTCTGTCTCCCAAGGCAATAGAAATGAAAACCAAAATAAACAAATGAGACCTAATCAAACTTACAAGCTTTTTGCACAGCAAAGGAAACCATAAAAAAAACGAAAAGACAAATCTACAGACTGGGAGAAAATATTTGTAAATGATGTGACTGACAAGGGCTTAATTTCCAAAATACACAAACAGCTCATACAACTCGACAACAAGAAAGAAACAACCCATTCGAAAAATAGGCAGAAGACCTAAGTTGACATTTCGCCAACAGGCACATGAAAAGATGCTCAACGTTGCTAATTATTAGAGAAATGCAAATTAAAACTACAATGAGGTACCACCTCACGCCAGTCAGAATGGCCATCATTAAGAAGTCTACAAATAAGTGCTGGAGAGGGTGTGGAGAAAAGGGAACTCTCCTGCACTGTTGGTGGGAATTTAAGTTGGTATAACCACTGTGGAAAACAGTATGGAGGTTCCTCAGAAAACTAAAAATAGAGTTACCATATGATCCAGCAATCCCACTCCTGGGCATATATCCACACAGAACTATAATTCAAGAAGATACGTGCATCCCTATGTTCACAGAAGCACTGTTCACAATAACAACCTAAGTCTCCAGCGACAGATGAATGGATAAAGAAGATGTGGTACATGTACACAGTGGAGTACTACTCAGACATTAAGAAAACCCCCAAAATAATGCCATTTGCAGCAACATGGATGCAACTAGAGATTAGCATACTAAGTCAGTCAGAAAGAGAAAGACAAATACCATATGATAACACTGATATGTGGAATCTGAACTAGGACACAAATGAACCTATCTACAAAACAGAAACAGACTCACAGACACAGAGAATAGACTGGTGGCTGCCAAGGGAGAGTGTGGTGGGGGAGGGCTGGATTGGGAGTTTGGGGTTAGCAGATGCGAACTGGTACATAAAGGAATGGATAAATAACAAGGCCCTAACTTATAGCGCAGGGAACTATATTCAATATCCTGTAATAAAGTATGACGGAAAAGAATATGAAAAGAATGCATATATATGTATAACTAACTGAGTCACTGCTGTACAGCAGTAATTACCACAACATTGTAATTCAACTATACTTCAATAAAAAATAAAAGCGTAAAAAAATAAAGATCAAAGGAAAAAAATTAAAAATCATCTTCTATACTCAATATATAATCAGTTTAATTTCTTACTGCTTATCTAAGAACTGAGGCTTCAAGCTCAGAAAGGCCTACTGAGCCCAACCAACTGTGTTGTGCTGACTATGTACTATTTTCACATAACTGTGGCAAGGAGTCGTTAATTGAATTAGTTAAGCGATCACTATTTTTAATCACAATTTAGTTAATAAGATTTTTCTCTAAGTTCCTGACCCCTTGGAGCATACAGGACATTAGCAGTCAATATATGATCTCTACAGAAGTGTTCACGAGTCTGTGATAGCTCCATTTCATTCTTAAGTAAAGAAATCTTATTTAGCTTAAAACTTAGCTTAAAAATATTAGTTATGAAATCTGATACCATAAGCCTCCTTGCCTGTAAGTTCCACTTGACCCTCATGACAAAAATAAAACTATAATTAGGAATAATTACAATACACCTTAAAATGAAAAAACATTTAGGATCACCATTAAAAAACTTACTGTACTCAAATGCCAGGCACTTTAAGCAGTGAAGGAGGTTGCCTTAAAATAAATCTTGAGAGTCACTTGGTATGGAGCAACAGTATCAAAATACAGCACTTGCGGTACTAAATTACATTTATGGAGAGCACTGGGCTCTGAGAGAGTTGACTGCTTCTGCAAAATTACTCTGAGAGGGCTATCGTGAAACTGCTTAGGGGAAACACTCCGATGAACAAGAGAACGTTTTTAAAGATTGTTTAAAGAAAAACAAAGAAGTTCAGCCATGTGTTTCATGCCCAAGTACTAAGTATTATTAAGTGTTATTGCCCACCAAATACTTCTGGGACACACACATACCTACTCCAAATAAAAGTTTTATATATACTGGAATAATTAAAAACAAAAGTGAGGCTTTCACACTAAAACCACATATACACAAAAACTCTATTAAAGCCTTTCTTTAAATTTTTCTACAAGTAGAGCTACATTATCAACTGCATGATATGTGCTACCTAATAGCTAATATATGATTAAATAACAAACTAGAACTGTGTAGTGTAAGTGGACATAAGGTTAATAATCTTGGTCCTACTTGAAGGTGGTTTTAATATGAGGGTCCAAAATAACCTCTTTGAGTAGAAGAATGTATATCAGAGACTAGCATGTAGTAGCTCTTGACAAAGGCTAGTTTCCCCAGTATTCTGATATTTTATATGACAACTTATAGAAGCATATGCAGTGTGGTTGCTTTTTATTTCAGTGTTTTGAGAAATTGCAGCTTAGTTCAAATTGTACGTTTAAATCTTATTCTTTCAAAAAAGTTGACTTTTCAATGGAAGACCTGATTAGAAATGGCAGTGATGGTATATTTGATAATACGGAGAAAATGAGATGTCACTCGCTGCCTTGGTCTTCTGGTGAGGTAAAGGCAAAGGGCACTACAGCTGTTACTAAATTGTAAGAAGGAGGAGAAATGGGACAAACTTACTAACCTGGTCCATCAGAATCATTATTTTATAGGTGATATATCTTATTTCTTTTGAATAAAAAAATTCCCTTATACTTGGGATAGGGGAGGAATTGCTCAAAAGAGCATTATATGCTTAAAGCTCCAAAGATCAAAGTAAAGCTTGATGTGTATTTGGGAAAGCATCTAAAATGTTACTGGGTAAGCAACCACACTATATTAGTGATATGACAGAATTTTATTTGAGCTTGTCCTTTGAGTAAACTTATTTCTAAATATAAAATAGCTGAGATGAAAACAATGGGGATTAAAGGAAAGTAGAAAAACTGGGGCTGGAGAAAAAAATACATAAACCAAGCACTAAAACCTGACATGCGCTAATATATATTTATTTAAATGGTGAGAGAACAGAAAAATGAAACTAAAATACGCACAGAGATGTGATATGTAAGAAAGTTAGGAATAACTATCTGGTTTTCTTTGTAACAAGAAGAAATTATCCTTGTGGTAGTGAAAGTGAACTTCTACATGAATGTGTAATCTCTGTAGCTTTTGTAACACCTACAAGAAGATGGGCATTTGTCATTTTCTTTTTTCTTTTTTTTAAAATATTTTTGGGGTTTTGTGTTTTTGGCCGCACCGTGCAGCATGCAGGATCTTAGTTCCTCAACCAGGAATTGAACCCATGCCCCCTGCATTGGGAGCGCAGAGAACCGCTGGATCACCAGGGAAGTCCCAGCTATCATTTTCTTTAAAGCAATGTTTAACACGTTGACACTCTGTAATAAAGTGATTGGTGTGTCATGAAGGTCTGTAAAACATGGTGAAGAAAAGACTAATTTAATCTGTCTTTTTTGCTATCGAAGTAATATGAAGAACTGAGAAGATAATGTTGTGTGTCTGGTTTGGGGAATTAGACTACAGTCACACCCATAAATCTACTTTATATTTAAAAACATATACACACAGTGTGTACTAGATAGCACCAACAGTCTCTCTTCTGTCAAAAGAACCACATGGTTTCCATTCTCCCTCTAATATCACCATATTCGACAAGATCAGTCTTTCCAAAATACAAGTCTGATCATGTCTCTGCCCTTATTTTCCACCTACTCCTACTCAACTTATCTAGATTTAAAATTCAATGTTGCTTCTTCTAGGAAGCTTTCCCTGCCTTTTAGGACAGAATTAGGTGACCTTCCTTTTGCTCCTGTAGCTCTCTATTCCTTTTGTAGTGTGCTGTATGTACCATTTTGTGATTGACTCTGCAACCTAACTAGACAGTAAAGTACTTGAATACAGGCACTATTTTACTGATGTTCAATGCAGACACTGTTTTACGTCTAGTGCTTGCCTTGGTGAGTACTTGTTGAATCAAAGTGCACAGGGGTTTACTAGATCACCACTACCACCTTCATGGAACTTGCAGTTTCAACTAAGGCAAAATTCCAAACGTTTTTTCCAGAGGAAAGATTTTAAATGATGAGATCAATTTTAATTATACAGCTTGTTATATAAACCAGGATATGAAACTTATAACTAGTTTCAGATTTCTTCTTTGCTTGAAAAACAAACAAAACCCATCCAATGCCTCCTTGAGGAGTTTTTTCACCCCTGTAGATTTGTAACAAAAGATTTATATATACACATATGTGCCAAGTAAAAGGTAAACAACAGAATAATGGACATGTAACTATATCTAGTATAAAAACATTTCTAACCGTAGCAAATAGTTTTGAGGTTGAAAAAAGAAATAAGAAAGATCAAAGTAATGTTTCTTCAAGTCTTACAAGTTTGATTATTACATAATTTTCTTTCTTAGCATATAGTCTGGCTACACTGAATTCAGTGTGTACAGTAAAAGTTGGTGAATAAACTTAAGCAGAATATGAAATACTCATTTAAAATCCTACTTTTAATTATTACATCTGCTTATGTATATTTTAAAAAGTAAAACAATAAATTTTTGTATGATGCAGAGACAGTTCATTTTAGATATTTTTACATTACCTTCCAGGTTCATTCCTGCTTGAAGACATTTTCTATAGCGGCATGCTGGGCAGTTTTTTCTTCGAATTTTATCAATGATGCAATCATTTCTTCCAGCACAAAGATAATTGTGCTGTCCTATATGGAAAATAAAGGCACTGTTAAAATTTCACAGGCCTTAAAGGATATTTTTATGGAGAGGCTCTTTGCTGTTGTTGTTGTTTTGGGTGGAACATAGCCAAGGACCAAAGGCATTGATTAAGAAACATATAGTGTACTTTCTTACATTCATTACAAAGTTGAGAGGTCAACTTAAAATAAAAAGCCTTTCATATTCTGTTTGACAAACATAGTTCATTAAAAAACTTTACTGCAGTATACATATAGAAAAGCTCACAAATCCTAAGTGTGCCACCTAACCTAATAAATTTTCATAAGCCAAACACTTCCATGTAATCAGCTCTCATATCAAGAAGCAGAACAGTTCCCCCACAAACCCTCTTGTTGCCCCCTTCCAGTCCCTACCTACCAGGGGTAACCTCTTTCTTGATAAGCTGTTCTTTAAATTGTGCTTTAAACAGTTGTTTCTTCTAACAATTACAGAAGATCTCTGTATTTTATTTATTCTATTTATAGAAGATCTCATTATTTTATTATGACTTCTAACTTAATGCTAAGGAGGACTAGAGAAAGAGGAAACTGGTTTAAAAATACTGTGAGAGTCGCAAAAGGAAAATGACCTTAATTCAGCATTGCACCACCGTATGCAAATAAAGCGTGCTCCCCTCCCAAATTTTTAAATAAAGTGATAGGTAAACACTTAAATTATGTTAAGGTTGCCAGCAATTAGTTAGGTGTATCACAGACTTGGCAAACTAAGCTACTGTATATAGGACTTAGGGAGATTTGTTCATTATTTCACATGCTTTTTGACTCCAAATACTAAAGATCGTTACTGTTTAAAATCTTCTGCCACCCAGTATTAAATGTGCTAAGAGGCAGAAATGCAGTTTTCACCTGTCAAAAATTTTCAAGGAAAATTTAAAAGGGACTTCCCTGGTGGCGCAGTGGTTCAGGATCCGCCTGCCAAAGCAGGGGACACAGGTTCGAGCCCTGGTCCGGGAAGATCCCACATGCCGTGGAGTGACTAAGCCTGCGGGCCATAGCTACTGAGCCTGCGCGCCTAGAGCCCGTGCTCTGCAGCAAGAGAAGCCACCACGATGAGAAGCCCGCGCACCGCAACGAAGAGTAGCCCCGGCTCACCACAACCCGCGCACAGCAACGAAGACCCAATGCAGCCAAAAATAAATAAATTAATTAAAAAGAACAACAAAAAAAGGGACAGACAGAAAGTCTTCCTACCCTCTCCCTCCCCTCAATTGTACCCTCTTTTGTTGAAGAAAACTATCTGAAGATTTGCTAGCCTGGCAAAAACTGAAAGGATCCTCCTACACAAGACCAGCATATCTAAATAGATACACTAGATAATTAAGAGTCTGTGTCTTTACACTAGAGGGGATGGTCTTCAGAAGACTACAGGACATTTGTCTTCTCAAAAATAAATCATATTCAAAGAAAAGAGAAAAAATCATAATCATCAATTCATTAGGTTGAATATACCTAGTCTCATTTCTGGGAAAAGATACTTTATGCACAGAATAATCTACTTGACCTGGATGAAAATAAACTATATTCATTTCTTCCTAACATGTTATATCACACTGCTTGTTAAGCATTAGTTTGGGGTAGATGGTTAACTGTATCAGGTTCAATTCTTTGTGAGAAATAGGCCACAGAATTGACTAATGGTCTACAACTCAGCTTTGTTCCAGAGTTGTCCTCCAATGCCAAATGTCTGTACGAGCTGTTTCAATTCCTTTCTGTATTGTGTAAGTTTGCTAGCTTCTTTACTTGGACATGAAATGGAAGCACTAATGCCATAATTCTAGCCTCTATACAGTTTAAGTAGGAACAACAGATGCCATCGTAATTGAAGCACTTATAATACACAGAAGTTCTACCCCATAAGAATATCCCTGAATCACTGTCCTGTAGTTAATTGAAAAAATTACTCATTGCTAAACACAGAAAAAGTTTCAGTGTGTTATTTGTATCTAACCAAAAGATGAGAATGTGCATGTTATGCTAATAATGATTTCTTTATCCCAGGCATGTCTCGAGCACAATTAAGAATCTGAGCTACACGATCAGGGGGCATTGTACCTTCGTAAGTTCAAATCAGCTCTTTCTGGTTATTAGTATGAAGTTGGACAAGCCTTTGGGTGTGTTATCTCTAAAAAGAATAGTGGTCACTGTTTACAAGGCATGGACATGTACCACTAATAGTCACTCCCTGTCAATCATTTTGATAAGACAATAAGACATCTTAGTTTGGAATTCCTGTGTCCTTTACCACTTGGTAAATTCCCTTTCTAACTAAAGAGAGAGAGTAGATGTCAGGAGAAGAGCCTTCGGGCCAGCTGGAATTTCTCAACATTGTTTTGTTTGCATTGTATTTATATTTTTATGGTAAAAATCTATTTTTGGCAATTGATTCTATTTCTATTTCTGGTAGATGTGGTAGCCAGCCTCCAAGATGGCCCCCAGTGGTCTCTGTCTCCTGGTATTCACACTCTTAGATAGTCCCTTCCCAAACTATACCAGCACTGGTCTGTGTGACTGATAAAATACAGCCCAAGTGACAAGTATATCACATCTGAGATTATAAAGATATTATGTTCCCGTATTTGTCACAGCCTCTCTTGTGGATCATTTGTTCCAGGGGAGGCCAGCTGCTATGTTGAGAGCAACACTAGAGGAGGCCCACATAATGAGGAACTGAAGCTTCCTGCGAAAAGCAATGTTAATGGGCTGGGAAGTGGATCCTCTAGCCCCACTCAAGCCTTCAGATGACTGCAGCTTCCACCAACAGTCTGAATGTAACTTCATGAGAGTCCCAGGACTACCCAGCTAATAAGCTGCTCCCAAATTCCCGACTCTCAGAAGCTGCGTGATATAATAAACATCTCTTGTTTTAAGCTACTCATTTTGGGGGTAATTTGTCACACATCAATAGATAACTGATACAGTAGGGATAGTAAAGTTGTTTTAAAATAAAGTTATAAAGAAGAGTGATCCAAGATTAGGTAGTAAATAGAACAGTGATGCTTGGACATGATCAAGATAATGAAAGTGGTATAGGAATGGGCAACACAGCAAAGGGGATGTCCTACGGTTTTCTGTAGTTTGTATACCCTATTGGAAGTATCCAAGTTTCAAATGTGAACTGTGACTGTCAGCTTGAGCATCTTTCTTTACTGCTCTCAAAAACAGTGTGGTATAGTGCAAAGTGCACTTGGCCAAGGGCCAGGAAGCCCTTGGTCTGATTTGCAGCTCTACTGCCTAGCTGTGTGATCTTAGTAATGTTTATTAACCTTTCTGAACCCCCTGTTTCTCCATCTGTAAAGCTGGAAAATTAGCACCTACCTTGCTGTGCTTCTGCAAGGGTTAAAGGCAGTTGTGTAGAAGGTTCTTAAAATAGTGCCTAGCACATTGTAAGCACTCAATAAACACTAGCTAGTAAATAATTCCCTTGTTATTGCTTTCATCTCAGTATTTAACTAGATTATAAACTGCCAGGAGATGTGATTTTTATCCTTTCAGGAAGTCAGTATAGCATTGAGATTAAGAGCCTGTTTGGAGACAGCTATGTTTGAATCCTAGCTCTGTCAAACTGTGTGAGCTTCAGTTTCCTAGTCTATCAAATATGGATCATAATAGCATCTAAGCTCCCACAGAGCTGTTAATTAAGTGGTATGACATATAAAACATAGTGCTTGGTACATCGTGAATGAAGGGTAGCTGATATCCATCTTCATTATGACCCACCAACAAAGATTATATGCAATTTGTGCAAAGGGAACATAAGAAAAAGGGACTCAGTGAAAAAAAAGATCATTCAGCTGGTATACATCTAAAGAAATGGAGCTACCCAAATTCTTCTCTGTATGCAAAAAAGCAACTCCTAGAATAATGAATAAAAAAATTCAAAATATCAATCCTCGATCTGGGTTGTATGGATAATAAATGAGTAAAACTTTTGCAAATTTCCTAAAAATATTTAAATGTTTGGGTATTTACAATACTTTGCCAGTTTGGTGGACAACCTATAATATCTAGCAGGTGTTAAAAATGGAATGAATGTAGTGTAATGAAAATCATACAAGCTTCATCTTTGTAAGCGTTCAAGAAAGTGCTCCAAAATATGTATCTGGACTTAAAAACAGATTTCTATCATGTCTAGAAAGGAAAAGTAGAACTGCCATGAGTTGGTTTAGCAAATGATTACAGAATTTTAGAGCTGGAAGTGACCCTGGAGAAAATTTAAGTCCAAATAAAGGATTTACTTAACACAGTTCACATTTTAACCTTTTCTTATTAATCATGTAATCTAGCTATCATATTTAACTGAAATACTTATATGATATACATTTTGAAATAGTATAGCTAATATTCAATGAAATTTTACCTGAAAACAAGTATAAGAATTTAATTCTAAAGCAGAGATTAAGGCCAGAGGGCATATGGCCTACAGTGATGTCTTATTTGTAGTATGTTTAGCTTTTTTTTTTTTCTTTTTTAAATTGCATTTGGATGCTTTTAGGTAGGGCATGCTTGCACTCTCTAACATAAATAACTGCCCTTCCTTGCCCAGTTGTATTATACTTGGCCAGAATGACCCACACTCAGTCCCTGTAGGCATTGGAATTGGAATTTGTAGCCCTGTTTTAAGGAATGATTTTAGTTAAAATGAGGACAAATGAAAAAAAATTTTTTTAGGGCTTCCCTGGTGGCGCAGTGGTTGAGAGTCTGCCTGCCGATGCAGGGGACATGGGTTCGTTCCCCGGTCTGGGAAGATCCCACATGCCGCGGAGCGGCTGAGCCTGCGCGTCCGGAGCCTGTGCTCCGCAACAGTGAGAGGCCCGCGTACCGCAAAAAAAAAAAAAAAAAAAAAAAAAAAATTTTTTAATTCCTGTATTTCTCTTAAGGCTCCATTGTCTCATTCTGAATTTCACGTTCAGAATTAAAATTTGTCAATATTATTTTGATGTACAGAAATACTGTAATACTGTTGTCACTGCATTTATATATACCATGGAAAGAACTAATCAGTGAAGAAAGTGCTGAATAAAGTAAGGACAAGAAGAAGCTTCTGTCTGTGGTAAATAACATCTACTTTGTTAGAGACATTGCACTAATTGGGGGGGGCTTTACCTAATGACTCTACTCGGTAGTTGGATGATACCAAAGTGGTTAAAGCCTGCATCCCTGTGCTCTCTGCGGGATAACACAAGTAATTTTATAGTTTGTTAATATATGAAAAGCAATCCAAACAAAAGAAAATGACTCATCTAACTCTTAAGGACATGCAAACTCAACTGAAGCCAGATAATAATCTTTCTCGTACTGTGAATGAATACGTTAATTTTTTAAAAATCTAATTATCTAATCAGAGCTTTAGGTAATCCATTCAGGCCACACTGCCTTCCAAATGCTTTACAAATAACTAAATTACAAAACAGTTTTTCCTAAGAGGATTCACTGGTCATATTAGAAAATTTTAGTGTGACTTCCAATAATTTGCTTATGGAATCAATTTTTCCTTCTGTAAGGAGCTGATGTGCAGGCTGAATCTGTAACAAGGGTAAAATTTACATGAATATAATACTTGTCAAGTGAAGTCACCTTCTCTAAAACACCTTCTTTCCTGACCTCCTCAGGCAGTTTGTCACTTGCTCCTCTGTATTATAATCTCTGTACCTTGTAACTGTTAACTCATCTTTCACTTCCAAGTACACTGTGACCTCCCAGAGAGCAGGGATCAGGTCTTACACCACATTTATATCACAAAGCACAGGCCTGGCTTATTGGAAAACAAAACAAAACACTTTTCCCCCCTCACAGTTCTCATTATCACTCATTTTTGCCAGACTGGAATAGTTGGTGGCTTTAAAACCAGCTAATTCATGGGAATTAAAGCCCATAATACTAACACAATGAGCACTAGTTACTGCTGAAACCTAACACCATCATTTCACATGATAGCACTTTCTTAGTTATCTTCTGTTCTCTGACCATACTCCCTCCCTTCAGTTTACAGTTTTCTATTTTATTCTAGTTTGTTTTTTAAAGTATCTCTTCCCCACTAGGGCACTTAGGAGCTACCCTCCTCCCCCTGCTTTTACTGACTTCTAGCCTTAATGGGCTTTGCATATAATAGAAATTTCAGAATCCACTCTGAGAAACAGGAACCAGAGAAATAAAAAAACTCTTCAAAACACACACTACCTTCCACTGCTCTTTTGAAGAATACTTTACAGCTTCCACAAGTTAAGACCCCATAATGACATCCCGAAGCTTCATCAGAGCACACTAGGCAGAGTTTGGGAGGTGGTCCCGTTGCTGCTGAGGAGCTGGATGGAGGAGAGCTTACATCTGGTCTCATTCCAGGGCTAAAAAAGGAAGAAAGCAGTGTGACGATTTAACTGTCATGACTGTCACAGAAGTATCAAAATACAGTTCTCTTACCTTCTCACTCCACAGTGAGCATGTTCACACTGAACTCTGGCTTCAAGTACTAGCGAGCATTAAAAAATCCTACTTAGATATAGTCAAATAACGTTTTATTCTTCTATACAAAATTAAGAGTGAGGTAATTTCTTTTTAAGTATTCCCTGGGAGTTCCCTGGGGTCTGGTGGTTAGGATTTGGTACTTTCACTGCCGTAGTCCAGGTTCAATCTTTGGTCGGGGAACTGAAATCCCAGAAGCCATGGGGCGTGGCAAAAAAAAAAAAAAAAGAAAAAAAGAAACGTATCCCTTAAAAAGAATGGACTTAGATATTATAATTTTTAGTTGCTTGGGAGTTGTTTATAATCACCTTTACTAAAGTATCATTTACATACAATAACATTAACCATTTATAAGTGTACAATTGATGAGGTTTGTTAAATGGATAATTGTGTAACTACCACCATGATCGAGAGATATAGTAATATATTCCATCAACCGCCAAAGATTCCTTAGGACATCATTTTTTTTCCTCTAATTTTAAGATATTGTACAGGGATCTTTCTAATTTCATTCAAGTCTCATTACAATTCTACCCATTCCTCTGCTTGAGTTAAAATTTCTTACAATATACACATAATTTGTTCTATTGTGCTTCACTTTATTGCACTTAACAGATGCTGCAAAATTGTCAGATGGTTAGTATTTTTTAGCAACGAAGTATTTCTTTTTTAATTTAATTTTATTTTTTATACAGCACGTTCTTATTAGTTATCTATTTTATCCATATTAGTGTATACATGTCAATCCCAATCTCCCAGTTCATCACACCACCCCCACCACCACTTTCCCTCTTGGTGCCCATAGGTTTGTTCTCTACATCTGTGTCTCTGTTTCAGCCCTGCAAACCGGTTCATCTGTACCATTTTTCTAGGTTCCACATACATGCATTAATCTACGATATTTTTCTCTTTCTGACTTAGTTCACTCTGTATGACAGTCTCTAGATGCATCCACATCTCTACAAATGACCCAATTTTGTTCCTTTTTATGGCTGAGTAATATTCCATTGTATACATGTACCACATCTTCTTTATCCATTCGTCTGTCGATGGGCATTTAGGTTGCTTCCGTGACCTGGCTATTGTAAATGGTGCTGCAATGAACATTGGGGTGCATGTGTCTTTCTGAATTATGGTTTTCTCTGGGTATATGCCCAACAAAGTATTTTAAAATTAAGGTATGTACGTTGTTTTTCAGACACACTGCACACTTAACAGACTATAGTATAGTGTAAACATAACTTTTATATGCACTGGAAAGTGACTTCCTTTATTGCAACATTTTCTTTCTTGCTGTGGTCTGGAACCAAACCAGCAGTATCTCTGAGGTATGACTGTATTAAAGTTTGGTCCAGCATCTCTCATTCCCAATGTCATACTGGCTGAAATGACAGTTTTTTATGACTTAGAAGAGAATGGTGCAGAAACATTACCTCCTACAACTTTCTAGTCTGGCCTGCAGCAAGTAAGACTTTTTTCCAGCACTGGGCTTTCAACAGTAAGGACTATGCTGCCCTCCCCACTCTATGTACATATGCCCTAGAGAAAAAGATGGAAAATGGGAACCTGCTTCTCCTGCTAGGTCTTGTTTTCATTTTGTAGATTTCTCACTACAAAAGATAAATATTCCTTTTCTAATCTGTTGTTCTGAGAATTTTCAAACACTCAAAAGTTGAAAGTATTGTGCAATGGATGTATAGTCTTTACTTATACTCACCAATTCTCAACATTTTGCCACATTTGCTTATAAAGATATCTTTTTATAAACCAACGAACGAAACAGTGATCCCTTTAATGCTAGAGGAAAAGTTAACTATAAAACCTTCATTATAGATGATACAGTGGTTTCCAATGTTGTATATTTCTAAGGAATGTTCATCTTACATGCTAACTTTAGAACCAAAACTGTATTGTGTACTATTTAACTCAAAAGAGTTCCTAACCTTTCTAACCTTGTGTAACTAAAAAGAGTCCCTGAAAATAGTTTCTAGAGACTGCTAATTCCTTCTCTGGTCATGTGTTCTTCAAACATACGGATGGTAGCAATCTGTTGATTTTGGAACTTTACACATTAAAAGTGTATTGTTCATGACCTATATAAGAAATCTCTCCCTGAGATTTTCTTTATCTGCCTATTCTCTAAAAGAGATGGCATTTAGGGATAAATTATTCATAAATAATAAATTATTATTAAATCTCAATTACAAATATGCTTAAACTAAATCACAGAGCAAACTGACTTAAGAAATTGTTTGGGTAATTAACATGGTTAGAAATTATAGTTATTAAGTAACACCTTTTTGTTACTCTGTTTTTGGAATAAAAGTTAAAAGTTGGACTTCCCTGGTGGCATAGTGGTTAAGCATCTGCCTGCCAACGCAGGGGACACGGGTTTCAGCCCTGGTCCAGGAAGATCCCACATGCCGTGGAGCAACTAAGCCCGTGCGCCACAACTACTGAGCCTGTGCTCTAGAGCCCGTGAACCACAACTACTGAAGCCCGCGCGCCTAGAGCCAGTGCTCTGCAGCGAGAAGCCACCGCAATGAGAAGCCCTTGCACCGCAACGAAGAGTAGCCCCCGCCCAGCAACGAAGACCCAACACAGCCAAACATTTTAAATAAATAAATATTTCAAAAGTTAAAGTTAATTGTGGAATGACAATTTGTTTTGTAAATGTCACTTTAAATAATTAGGTCGATAAACTCCAAAGCTCCCCCTGAATTCTGTCCTCAAACGAAGCTAGCCAACCCTATGTTTATCTAGATGCTTAGCGACTGACAGCATTCCCACCACTCCAGTTCTGGGAATAGGCCCCAGGGTTTCATATTGTTCTCTGAACACTGTCAAGGAGAATTTCTGGATGCTTCTGTATCACAAGGCATTGATCCCCTGCTAGATTTGGGAGAGTGTACTGAGTGCATATTGAAAGCCTACAATGGAAGAGAATAACCTGAAATGACTCTGCTGTAGGTCTGGCACGAACCATCCTTGATTAATGGAAACTTGTGACTAATGTAGCAGAGCTGCTCTGGGCCAGAGTTTTACAGAGAAGTAGGAAGGTCTTGGAGTGAGTGAACAGAGCAATGTGTTAGGGAAGCAAAAAATTCCTTGGCTTCTGTTCTGAAGATGCTCCTATTCCTGCTCAGCCAATCTCTGTCATCTGACATCTATTTTTAGGGACCATCCAGTTGTTTGTATATTTAGTTTATGGAAAATAAGTGCAATATTTATTGATTTGAAAGGTTAACTCTACAATGTTTCCTCAACTAATTATATATATATATATATATATATATACACACACACACACACACAGACACAGAAATACATATTAAAAATGTTTAAACAGTACTTTGGTAGTATTTTATAGTATTAAAACACTTTCATGAATAGAATCTCATCTGTCCTCTCAACAACCCTGTGAAAAGGATGCCATCACCTCTAGATGAGGTCACGCAGTTGTTGGAGGTTGATCAGGGAGCCTGTTTGTGGTCAAATTGACATGTTTCAGATCCCAGTTCTACCATTTCAAAGCTTATGTGACCTTGGATAGGTGTCTACTACTTTGAACCTCTGTTTTCTCACAAGTAAACTCGAAGGACATCACCTGTGTGTGTGTTGTGACAACAAGAGAACACACAGGAAGTCTAGCGCATAGTTCCTCCCTCCAGCAGGCACCTGATAAATGTTCATTCTCTTCTCTTTCAGGAAAACAAGATTTTATGAGAAAGCCTGATATAAGTATTATGTAAGTAGTATTAAGTCTAAAATCTAGGACAGTATTCCCAAATTCTCAGTTATAATTAGAGCACATGCAAAACACGTTCAGGCCACTCAACTGTGAGCTAGAGATGGCAAACAAAAGAGAAAGTTAAAACTAAATGAACAGGGCTTCCCTGGTGGCACAGTGGTTGAGTCCTCCTGCCAATGCAGGGGACACAGGTTTGAGCCCTGGTCCGAGAAGATCTCATAAGCCGCGGAGCAACTAAGCCCACGCGCCACAACTGCTGAGCCTGCACTCTAGAGCCCGTGAGCCACAACTACTGAAGCCCATGCACCTAGAGCCCGTGCTCTGCAACAAGAGAAGCCACCGCATTGAGAAGCCTGTGCACTGCAATGAAAAGTAGCCCCTGCTCGCCGCAACTAGAGATAGCCCGCGCGCAGCAATGAAGACCCAACGCAGACATAAAAAAAAAAAAGAAAAGAAAAAAAAAAACTACATGAACAAATGGACTGATCAAATCTGCAACTAAGAATCTGGAACTTAAGTCAGGCCTTCGGCATCCCTTCCGGCAGTCAATCTAGGCTACATCAGATAAAAACTAAATACACGGAAAGCTGCTAAGTGTACCACTGACACCAATGGAAAAAAATCAGTTTTTGTCACACAAATATGAGCACTATGATGGCCTATAGTGAACCCCATTGGGAGAAATGAATGAACACAAAATGTTATTCAATTCCAACTGTGACCCTGTGATACTGCTAAAAGGGCGGGGGTTCAACAAAATGGTTAGAACTCAAAGGAAAACCATAATGGAACCATCATCTTTTAATAAGGATACATGACAACAAGAAAGAAAAAGCACACCATAATAAGACTGCATATTACACGCCCCCCCCCCCTTTTTTTTTTTTTTTGCGGTACGCGGGCCTCTCACTGTTGTGGCCTCTCCCATTGCGGAGCACAGGCTCCGGACGCGCAGGCTCAGCGGCCATGGCTCACGGGCCCAGCCGCTCCGCGGCATGTGGGATCTTCCCGGACCGGGGCACGAACCCGTGTCCCCTGCACCGGCAGGCGGACTCTCAACCATTGCGCCACCAGGGAAGCTCTACACCCGCTTTTGAACAGAAAAGCTGAATTGTCCTGGTCTTTTGCTCAGTGTGTGTTTACAGCTGTGTCAAACAAACATTCTGAAGATGCTAAGAGGTTCTATTATGAACTGACTGTATCCAGAGTGCTTTAAGTGAAGAGTGGAAATAACAAAATGTGTTGTTTCAGGTGAATACTTGAATGCTGTCTCCCACTCAAAATGGAAAGTGTGCTGGACATCAAGTTATTCCTGAGGCTCCTGAGTTTACATTAGAGAGAGAAGAGATACGTATAAAGCAGGTTTTTCTATTTAATTTTCTTGCAAGAAAGGCAGTTGATGAAAGGAGGATCACGGATGGATGGAAGTTACACACACCTTGATTAACATGTAAAACGTGCAGGTAAATTACACCCTTTCAGCACATGATTCCTGGTACCTGAATGCCAGGCACTGTGAGGATACAGAGGTCATATCATACATGAAAATGTGTTACTGAAATGACAGTGGACCTAGAAACTCTGATCTAGGTAGGAGTAGCAGAATATGTTTGGCTGCTTCAGTGTCATGGTAGTACTACTAGGAAGTGATTCAGCTATATATATAGACAAATCTGGACTTACATCCTAGCTCCAGTGCTTAAAACTGTGTGACAGTGACTAGCTGATAAGCCTTTGACTCTTTTTCCTCATTAGTACCATTTTAGGACCTTCTGTGTAGATTATATATTTGAGTTACATAAAGTAGTGGCACACACTTGGTGATCATCAAACAATATGTTTCTCCTTAACCCTCAGGCATTAACTTCTTTTTTCTCCCTCCCCCCAACTTCTCCTTCCTTTCTGGAGGATCCCAAGGAATGAGAAGTGCTTTGAAGAACCTTCTCTGTGAGACAGGGGAAGGTTAATGGTCCTTCAGAAACTTAAGTTCAGGTAATTGTAGATATTCTTTCTTGATTCTGCACCCAAAATCGACAGTTTCGTTTCGTAAACGTTAGTGTTGCAATGAGGAATCTAAAACCCTATCAGTGCACTTTTTTGTTATCTATGTTACATTAAAATCCACTGGTCTGTCTTGTACTTTGAACGGATCTTTTACCCATGCATGATCTTGAACTATCATGCATTAGTCATTTGGAAAATACTGGTTCACTAAGTTATGCAGATCTTCCAAATGTTGACACAGTTCATTATACAGTGTAAGAGTTGTATTTGTCAAGCTCACAGTGGCAGATACAAGGTTTCCAAAATTCTGCATTTTGTTTGGGAAACTCTTAACTTTTATTGATTGGCAACGAGTACTGTCACTTGTCTTCCTTGAAGCGATAAGCTCACTTCAGTCATCTCTGAGAAAACATTTGCCAAATTCCCAAGGCTGAAAACCCGTAGTTTATCCATCCTGTACCATGAAAAAAGTAGTTTGTTCAACTCTCAACTTAAAGAAAAGCGCATGTAAGACTGTCTGAGACAACCATCAAATACTATATGCAGCATAAGTGCTTTACACAAAATGGATACTAAGACACATACATTAAAGGGTGGAGACTTACGTGAATTAGTGCAGTGCTTCCTCAAAGGTATCTTTAAGTGGAACTGGCTTGCTTTCTTCTTTAACTGTGAGTATACTGCAGTTAAATGCAATGACTACTGTACCCTAAGACACCAGCAGTTTTACTCATCATTGGTTTTGGTACCATCAGTGCAAATGTCAACAGCGTGAAAAATGCAAATAAAGACTATGTATTATCATGAAAATAGTTTTGAAAGGAATGGGGACTCCCAGGGGCCCATAGATCACATGTTGAGAACTGCTGTTAAAGAGGATAGTGAGGGCTTTAAGTCAGACATGCTAGAATTCATAGCCTAACTGCAGTGTGGTAGCTTCGTGACCTTTTAATGTCTCTAAATCTCAACTGCCTTATTTCTAAATGGGGACTGTAATGTACGTGGCAAAATGATACAGTATTGCTTACTAAGTGAGAGGCTTTCCCCCACGGAGGAAGGAAGGGAGACGATAAACTACGATAAACCCAAATGGTGTGGTTGGCTTAGCCTTCAATTTAAGTGAACTTAATCAACAATTTTTCAATGAAATGCAAGAAATTCATTTTGGAAAAAAGCAAAACTGATATTATCTCAGACAGCAAATATTAATTAACATGGGAAAAAATCCTGGAAATAAAGCTGCTACAACTCGATTAAATTTTACCAACTACAAATGGAATAGGTATATTCTCACTGGCTTACCAGTTTTTGTCCTAATACCATAAAGCAGTGGTTCTCAATCGGGAGCAGTTTTACTCCCCAGGGGACATCTGGCTACCTCTGGAGACATTTTTGGTTGTCACAACTCGGGAAATGCCACTGGTATCTAGTGAGAAGAGGCTAGGGTGCTGCTAAGCCTCCCACAATGCACAGCAGACAGTCTTCCACAACAAATAATTATCCAGCTTCAATGTCAACAGTGCTGAGGTTAAGAAATCCTTGCTATGAATCTTTAAGCAACATAAAGCGGGGGAAAAAAAACAAAGAAGAAAATTCAACAAGGACCAGAAGCTTATTGTAAAACCTTCTAAACTATCTTTTAAAATGGAGCAACTGCCCTACTGAGGTAGCTGTAAATATTCTTTGATTCAAGACAAGTCCAAAAAGAGATTCAAAACAGAGCTGAGGCCAGGGACTATACAAGTTTAGTGATTAGCTTGAGTTAGTAATTTACTTTTATTTTTCCCTCTAGCACTAGCACTAAGAGGTGATTTTTACACATTAAAGTCACCTGCACTTTTCTTATCTTTGTTCATTAGGAAAAATGTAAATACTCAGCTGCACACACCAGGTGATTATATTTTCTGACTGCCCATTTATCCCTGCATTAGCTGAAGGATTACTGATTTGTTTGATAATAAGCTATGGAATAGTTTTCAAATCAAATAGAAAAATACTCTGGGGGAAGGCTTTCACAATATTTCTGTTAAATGGTTTTAGCAGAGTGCATTTTATCTTATTTAGCAAGCCGAAAAAAAAAAAAAAGACTGATTAATCTCTTTGCTTTGCATTTGTTGAGCGAAGTTTCTATTGGTTTTAACTTTAGGTGCCTACTAAGACAGTTTCCTCAAACTATGCATCATTTATACTCACTCATCTTAGGGAGGAGGTTAGAGCAACAACGCCTGTACTGTAAAGCTGTACTGTAGTGTCCAGGAACATTTTCAGTAAAGGATGACTGTTGGAGGAGATGTCTTTTTTTAGATCTCTGAGACACCAATGGCCTGTCATTTAACATCTCTGCACTTAGTTTCCCTGTCTGTAAAATGAAGGTGTTGAATCAATAAACTCCAAAGAAGCTGTCACTATTTCCCAAGGTAGGGGTAGGAAGTAGGCAAGAATAATATACTTGGGTCTGTGAAAGACTTCTTTGGACCTGTATTTTTATTTATATGAAGAGAGAATATGGTCACCCTATCTATATGCTCCTTTCTTAAAGTCTAATCTAACGTGTTTTCCTCTGTGTTTCTTTCTCTCTGGAAGGATCAGTCCTCAGTCTAGTGACTGTGCTGGGTAACTTAGTTCCTAAGGGATGAAATCTTGTTTCATGTTTTCAGTTCCATTTGCTCAGGCCTGCACTGAGGGACATGAGTTTCAATGAAAGGAGGAGTAATGGTGTTCTAGTAACAGAACACCAAGACCAAGAGTAAGTAGCAAGCACAGTGAGGAAAAACCTTTTTTCATTACATCGTTATTTCTAGAATGAAGACCTGATTTTGTTCTACCTGATGCTTTCTTGCTTCCTAAGAGCACACAAGAATAACTATGATTTAGTACATGCAGAATTAAGAATGTGACATCTTCAAATAAGGCAAGAACAAAATTTTTGAGCTTGAATCTCATTTGTGATTAATTTTTAAAAATGTCCTTTCATGACTTGCTTTTTCTCATATACCACTGTATTTGTAGTTTTACTTGGGTTTTAGTTTTAGGGAGTGGGGTGGTAATACCTTGTCTTCCTCTAGTGCTATTCAGTAGGTAACTTAGGAGTCAGGTCCCACAGCTGAATGCTGTGGTTATTATAATTATTTGTAATTCCATTATAAGCTTTAATTGGGGCTTGTACCTGCATCTTTTGTATTTTGTACATTCAGTTATTTGGACTTTCGGAGTCCTCTTTGGTTTGTCCTGTGTGTCTACTTTGTAGATTTCACCAACTGTGGTCTATTTTGGGTTTCTACTTTAATTTAGAATAGTGTTAAGTTGATGGTTTGTATTTTATTTCATTTCACATTAGTTTGAAGGAAATTATTTAATTTTTGGATTCTGGAATTTTGATCATTTACTGTAATTTGTAATATAACTGCTGTGAAATGCTTGACAAGAAACAAACACTGTGCATTTCCACCTCAACTACAACCACCACATATTTCTAAATATCTTACTCTGTTCTCAGAGAGAGACCTGACTTCCTCTCACTATACTTAGTAACCCTTAGTACTTAGTTGCCAATTCCAACCCTTTTCCACATCCTATTTATTATTCCCTATGATGTACCTTTTCCCTTTCTGTCCACTCTGCCTCCATCTTAATGCACGTCTTCCCTCACCTCTTGCCTTAACCACTGCAGTGGCTTATACTAAGTAGTCCTCCTCGCTCTGGCTGCTTCTCTTTCCATTATGTCCCCTACAACGCTAAAACTCATTTTTCTCATCATGATTAAAAATCTCCGAGGCTCTTCCGTGTTAATAAGCAGTTCAAGCCCAACATGGTCCACAATCTGGTTCCTCTTTCTTTCTCCAATTATATGCCTTCCCACTCCTCTACACGAACCATTTGGTTTCTTTAACACCTTAGAGATCCTATATTCTACAAATATTTATTTTTTATTTAATATTTATTTTATTTCTTTGGCTGCGCCGGGTCTTAGTTGTGGCACATGGGATCCTCCTCATCATGTGTGGGATCTTTTTCAGTTGCGGCATGAGGGATCTAGTTCCCTGACCACAGATCAAACCCAGGGCCCCTGCATTGGGAGCGCAGGGTCCCATCCACTGGACCACCAGGGAAGTCCCTCTACAAGTATTTATGAAGGGACTACTATGTGCCTCATTTCCCTCGAAGCTTGTCCTAAGATCTTTTCTTCCAGGCTGGAGTGTCTGCCGTGGCCTTTCTGATCCAAGACAACCTCTAGACTCCCTTAAACACTGCCATGTAGCACTTTCCACATGGTATCTTTTGATTTATATTTCCATCAATAATTCCTTTTAGGTAGGGTCCATGTCTTAGGCCTCTTATATCACCAGCATCTTGTTACAGTGTCCAGTATATGTTATTTTATTTAGCTTACTTATATGTTACGTCTTTTTATATTCTGCAAAAGAATTTGAGGCAGCTAACGTGTTAACTGTACTATGGGTACAATCTCATAAACATCTATCACCTCACTACTACTAGGAGCTACTCTGCAAGCTCTTTCTTTATATACATTATCCCCTTTAATCCTCTCCACAAACGTGCGAGGTGGGTGCTGTTTTCAGTGTTTTACAGATGAGGAAGCAGGTTTAGAGAAGCTGACTTGCCTACAGTGACACAAAGTCACTGTAGCAAAGTCAGGATTCAAATGCCTAGCTTCCTGACACCAAAATCAGCGTTCTTAACCAGTATTCCACCTCCCTCACTACAATAAAGTGGCAAAACTGAGACGATGAGGTAGATCTAGGTCTTCAAATTGAGGGATGAATTGCCTTCTACTTTGAGGGCTGTGGTTTGATGTCTCAGTGATATACAGCAAAAGGAAGCAAATTCCCTGTGCCTGCTTCCAAACATGATCTGCAAAAGATTTTTGGCCAAATAAGGATTGCCAGAGCAGGTCAAATAGGTAAAAACAATTGCCTTATAATTGTGCGACAGTCTGTGTGTATCATTTGAAAATTTAGTCAAACTAATGTATATCTCATACTGTACAATTAGCACAATTCCTACTAAGATGTTTATAAAATCAAACAAAATGCAGAACAGCTGTGTCTACATTCATTTTTATTTTAGTATAAAGGAAAGAACAAAACCCTCAAAACCAACCTGAATTTGGTCTAAAGCCACATACTCCCACCTTCAGTCAAAAGCCAAGACTTGATTCTAAATTAGATTAGATTCTTAAATTAGTATGAGAACTTCCTCACTGATATACATTTCCCTCAGGTTTAGATGATGATGCTCTCACTTCACACCCTGATTCTTAGATATCCACTGAAACAATTTAAAGGAATAATTTAAAGTATTTATATACAGTGAGAACATTGGTGAACTTGTCCCTAGAAGAGGAAGGAAGAAAGGAATAAGAAATTAGTCTCTGGAATGATGTAAAGGTTACTGATTCCTTTCTTCCTTCCTCTTCTAGGGACGTCTGCAGTGCAGGCAGTTAGATGAAAAATTTAAGACTGGGAAGGTTTTCAGGTAGGTGGAACAAACACTCCCATCATAGTAATAATCGTATTGGACACCAATTGGTTGACTTTTAGTTCTACAAACCAAGATCCATGGCTAAGTACTTTAATAAATGTATTATCTCAAATAATCCTTACCACTAGTCCATTTTACAAATGAGAATACAGAAATTAAGCCAGGTGTTTGGCCAAAGTCGCATCAGCACAATCTGGATTTGAATTCAGCACTCTCTGATTCCAGAATCCAGGCTCCTTACCCTCATCACTGTGTTATGTGGCAGGGACCCGCAGGGTAATATCTGTTCAGCTTGACAGAGTTTTTAAAAGAGTGTGTGAGTCATCAAGTAGATAGTCCTGAGGTAAAGGTAAACATCAAAAATAATTTCTGTTTTTCCCTCTTCTGGCTATCCTTGTTATCACAATGAAGTAGAAATTATCTATAATTAAAAAGATACAAAAGTATCCTAGTCACTTCCATTTTTCCTTTAGATTCTTGTTATACTGACTTAAGTCTTAAATTAGCATATTCACATTCTACATTATTAAGACAATGTCACACGAGCCATTAAATACTGAGTTAATAACACGGAGACCTCGTATCAAAAATACAAAAATAGAAATAGGAGTGTTTTGCATATTCAAAACACCATTTTTGCCCTTAGAGGAGCATTGAAGCAGTTATGCCTGACTACCATATTAGACCTTAGAATTTTTTGAAATGCATTTAATTTTTATGAAATATACTGCTCCACCAAAGTATCCAGCTGGGGATATACAATGATGTGAATAATTTCTGTATTAGTTTGAAAAATTCATAACACTTAACAGGATACAGCCTTAACTAGAAAGGAGCTGTCTAGCCACACTACCAGTTTTATAGATGGAAGATTTACATCTATTGACTAGAAGAAAATCATGGACATAAATTAACATGTCCACTGATGTCAAGAAGACTGATAGAGCCAAAAAAAAACCACAAACACTGTAGTTATTTAATTTAAAAAAGGTGCTAAGGTAGTAGAATTATATATTCAACTGGACTATATAATAACAGCTACCATTCAGCGCTTCTTATGTCTTAGGCACCTGATATACTCTGTAATCCTCATTAATATCCTGAAAGCAGATGTTAACCAATCCCATTGTGTAGAAGCATAAATTGAAACTCAGAACTTAGAAATTAAAGCTCAACTAGTTAGAGAACTAGTCCCAGGACCCTTTATACAAAATCAATACACAGAAATCTGTTGCATTTCTATACACTAACAATGAAAGATCAGAAGGAGAAATTCAAGAAACTATCCCATTTACCATCACATCGAAAAGAATAAAATACCTAGGAATAAAACCTACCTAAGAAGGCAAAAGCCCCATACTCGGAAAACCATAAGACACTGATGAAAGAAATCAAAGATGACACAGATGGAAAGATACACCATGGTCTTAACCTGGACGAATTAATATTGTCAAAATGACTGTACTACCCAAGGCAATCTACAGATTCAGTACAATCCCTATCAAATTACCAATGGCATTTTTCACAGAACTAGAACAAAAAAACCTTAAAAATTTGTGTGGAGACACAAAAGACCCTGAATAGCCAAAGCAATCTAGAGAAAGAAAAACAGAGCTGGAGGAATCACGCACCCTGACTTCAGACTATAGTACAAAGCGACAGTCACCAAAACCGTATGGTACTGGCACAAAAACAGAAATATAGATCAATGGTACAAGATAGAAAGCCCAGAGATAAACCCACGCACCTATGGTCAATCGATCTATGACAAAGGAGGCAAGACTGTACAATGGAGAAAAGACAGTCTCTTCAATAAGTGGTGCTGGGAAAACTGGACAGCTACATGTAAAAGATTGAAACTAGAACACTCTTTAACACCATATGCAAAAATAAACTCAAAATGGATTAAAGACCTAAATGTAAGACTGGATACTGTAAAACTCTTAAAGGGAAACATAGGCAGAACAGTCTTTGACCTAAATTGCACCAAGATGTTTTCCGATCCATTTCCTAGAGTAATGGAAATAACAGAAACAAACAAATGGGTCCTAATTAAAATCAAAAGCTTTTGCACAGCCATAAACAAAATGAGAAGACAACCCACAGAATGAGAGAAAATATTTGAAAACGATGTGACCGACAAGGGATTAATTTCCAAAATTTACAAACAGCTCATGAGGCTCAATATCAAAAAACCAAACATTCCAATCGAAAAATGGGTAGAAGACCTAAATACACATTTCTCCAAAGAAGACATACAGATGGCCAAGAGGCACATGAAAAGATGCTCAACATCATTAATTATTAGAGAAATGCAAATCAAAACTACAATGAGGTATCACCTCACACCAGTCAAAATGGCCATCATCAAAAAGTCCACAAACAATAAACGCGGAAGAGAGTGTGGAGAGAAGGGATCCCTCCTACAATGTTGGTGGGAAAGTAAATTGGTGCAGCCACTATGGAGAACAGTGTGGAAGTTCCTTAAAAAACTAAAAATAGAGCTACCATATGACCCTGCAATCCCACTCCTGGGCATATATCCAGAGAAAAACATGGTTCAAAAGGATACAGGCACCCTCATGTTCATTGCAGCACTATTTACAATAGCCAAGACATGGAAGCCACCTAAATGTCCATTGACAGAGGAATGGATAAAGAAGATGTGGAACATATATACAATGTCATATTATTCCACTATTAAAAAGAATGAAAATGCCATGTGCAGCAACATGGACGGACCTAGAGATTATCATACTAAGTGAAGTAAGTCAGAGAAAGACAAATATCTTATGACATCACTTATATGTGGAATCTAAAAAAAAAAAAAAAAAGATATAAATGAACTTATTTACAAAACAGACTCACATACTTAGAGAACGAACTTATGGTTGGGGGCAGCGGGGATAGATTAGGAGTTTGGGATTGACGTGCACACTGCTATATTTAAAACAGATTAACAACAAGGACCTACGGTATAGCACAGGGAACTCTGCTGAATACTCTGTAATAACCTAAATGGGAAAAGAGTTTGAAAAAGAATAGATACATGTATATATATATATATATAACTGAATCACTTTGCTGTACACCCAAAACTGACACATTGTTAATCAACTATACTCCAATATAAAATAAAAAATAATACTGAGAGGCAAAGTCTAAATCTGAATCAAAATTCAAATTAAAAAAAAATATTTAGATGTATTTTCAGTTTATTTGAAAAGTCTACTGCTTTTTAAATTTTTAGCACATACAGTAATAATAGACTTCTGGCTAACTATATGGTAGATTAAATTAGTACAACATTATAGTGATAATAGGATGTTAAGAGCTCCTATTTCAGAGAAACTAAGGTCAAGTGATACCCAAAGTAACAGTTACCATAGATCTAGAATTACTACTTTTCACCAATACTCATTTATTATCTATTTACCGTGCATTCTCCAGACATAGATAAAAAAGGGTGACTACATTTTGAAAACACATGTGAATTGTTCTAAAATTCCTTTGCTAAATTATATAATTAAATATCAGTCAAAACATACCGAAAATATAATGTACTATGACTTCAATATGTTTATCTATGTACAGATTTTCTCAATAAAATTTCATAAATAACAGTGATAAGCAACATAAGCTATCATATAGTTTCACTTTGCTGAACTTAAAGAACAAGCAAGCTTTAATTTTTCTGTAGATTACTGCAGTTCAATTTAGAATATCAGACGAGTAACTTGTTTCTTCTAAAATGGTGTCTGCTAACATTTCAGAAACCATACGGGAATGGAAGAGAAACTCTGACAGCAAGTGATGACATGATTTTTGCTTTAGAAAGTTTTGGGGATATTCCTAGGAGTCTAAAAATTTCAAGGGCACGAGCAGCACTTTTTTGAGAACAGATAAATGGGAGCTACTGTTGCAGTGGGAAACTTGCCATCTACAAGCTCTGAATTTGATATGCAATTATGATCAAATAAGAGTAATTCTTTTTCTAAAATAATTTGCATAAGATTTAAAAACAAAATCAACGCTGTATTCTCACAAACTTATCTTAAACACTTTATCAAAAGTATTACAAAAATTATTTTTAACTAAACCACATCCCTTCCTTAAAAGAATAAGAACGTGAATAGTCAGCCATTAGAGAGTGTTTTAAAATTGAGTTCTTATGTAAGCAGTTAGCTCTGTATGCAGGAAACAGAACGTGCTGAATACCAGTGCAGATCTGACATCCCTGTTTGAAATTTCAATTCTTCTCATAGTCCCCGAAAAGAGTAATATAAAGGAAGATTTTTATTTCTGAAATGTAGTGTAAGCCTGAAAAGAATGAGAAACAGTTTTACGATAGAGAACATGAAAGACTCACACTTTTCTTGCCACTGCAGTGGGTAGCCGAAATGGCTCGTTGACTCTATTTGTGGGCTTGAAGGTCTCATTTGGAATAGAAAATTGCTTTTCTCCCTGCAAGCATCATGTGCAGTAGAGTGTTACTTGCTAAGGCGGTTCTAGGTGTGGACTTGCCCCATTTTTCATTCATGTGGGAAAGGAAGACTGAATAAACTCAATACAACTATGATCCCCACACTGAGGAAAACTTGTACCATGTCCATAAAAAGCCCAAACTATTTTTTCCTAGTTTATTTCTTTATATCTAATCCATAATCTACTCCAAGATTATTGCTTTACATTCATTTAGAAATATACAAGTAGATACATTAAAAAAGTAATTTGCCAAATAAAGCCAAACTGGAAGATACTTTTTAAAATTATAAAAATAATATTTAGTTAAGAAATTTGGAAAACACCGAAAAGTTTAAATTAGAAAAAAAATGCCATCTTACTTTTGTCAGAGAAAACCCAGCAAACACTTCTATACAAATCCTTCATCTTATTTATTTTGGGGATAATACTATAGATGGCTCAGCGTTTTATATGTGAGACATGGTTCATTTGTTGTTCGTTACTTAGCATTTTGAGAAAACGTCCTATATGTCAATAGATAATCTTTTATTACATGATTCTCTGATGGTGGCAAAGTTTTAACTTCGCCAGTCCCTCATTATTGGTCATTCTTTGTTTTTGTTTTTTCACTATTATAAATACCACTGCATAAACCTTTCCAAACATCTTTGATTATATACTTAAGTTAAATACCTAGAAGGTCAAGGAAAGCCAATGGACAATTTAGGGCTTTTCACACATGGTGTTAAACTGCCTACCCTCCCCTTGTTCCAGGAAAACAGGCATATGCATGTCCCTACATCCACTCCAAATAGAAAACAAATCTGGTCAGCTGTCAAGTGATGCTCACTGCCTATTTCTCTACTGGGGTATTTGTCTTCTCTTGATTTATAAGAATGTTTTAGACATTATTTCAACACTTAGTCCATTGAGGGTGTATCTATAAAGCCCTAACTTTAAATCAATTTAAAAATATTTCAAGTCTGATGGTACAGTCTATGATGATCAGAGCCCATACTGTTGCTCACTTAATACTTCTTTTAGCCATATTATTGTTTGAAGTGTCTGTGAGCTTGAAAATAAAATGACCAGCCATCTACAGTTCTGGTTAAAGATGATATTTTTAATGTAAGCTTTTATTTTAGCTCCCTCTGGAGCCCAGTAAAATGAGAGTAATGACATTTGTTTTAAAAGGCATAAACCTCTAAGAATAAAGATAAGAGAAGTGATTTTTTGGTCAATTATACCACAATAGCGCTGGGGGGGAAAAAGAGAAGAGATAATACCAGCAATATTTTATATTGGATTGGGTGTCCTGGGGTCTGTTAAGTTACCAGTGGGGAAGGCTAAGAAGCAACCTAATTAGTATGACGGAACTGCCAAAAAGCTCAGAAACTTGGGTTAAAGGTCGGGTCAAAATCAGGAAGATTGGTTCCAAGTCTGTTGAGCATTTACAGCTTTCTTTGTTAGAAATGGCAGGCCAGGTTATGCGGCCAACTTGCCTGACAAAAACAAAATGCTGGGTAAAAATTTTTTTGAAAAATCACCTTAAAAGCACTCGTGAGCTGACGAAATGATACAGGATTTAGGCTAAAATCTAAGGAAAAGCACCCTAGCCACTTGTCCTCTGAGAATATTTACAAATTTAGGTTTCAAATAAAAGGACCGAAAACCTGCTAGAAAAAATGGACAAAAAACTTACACAGATACTTTATAAGATAGGAATTCCAAAATTTTATCAGCCTTGTTAGTAATCAGGGAAATGTAAATTAGAACCACTATGAAATACCATTATACATACACACCAGATTGCCAAAAATTAAACATTTAACAATAAGAAGGAACTGAGTTTAAATGGTACATCACTTTTAAAGGCAGTTTGGCATTACCCGGTAAAGATGAAGACAAGAATAGCCTATGATCCAGCAACTGCACCACCTGACATATACCAAGAAATTAATATTCATCAAGACATTAATGTGCATATACAGTAAAATGTATACCAATGCTGACAGCAGCATTTTTTGTAATAAACCAAAACTAGAAACTACTCAAATGTTCATAATAATGGAATGGATATATAAACAGTGGTACAATTCTAAACAGCAGTGAACTACAGTTAAATACAGTAACATGGATGAATTATGTAATGTAGAGTGAAAGAAACTAGACACAAAATAATACATGTAATATTATTCTATTCATTAAAGTTCAAAAAGATGCAAACTAAGATATTAAGGGTGTATGTATAGGTAGTAAGGAAAGCAAGAAAATAATTGTAAGTGTCAGGATAGTGGTTACCTCTAGGGAGGGGGAGCAAAATGGGACTGTAATCTGGGAAGGTCACACTGCAGGCTTCCAGGGTACTGGCAATGTTCTTTTTCTTTTCCTGCATGATACTGACACAAGTGCTAGCTTTATAATTATTCAATAAATTGTATATACGTGTGTTTTGTTTATTCTTATGTATGCTTGTTCTATAGTAAATTCTTTTTTAAACTCTAAGTAAAATAAATAGGGAAAGGCACAAATAACTTAATCCCTATATTACATCTCCTATTCCAATCCCTGATGATTTCTTTCCTTTTGTTGTCTACATTTTCTCTTTCTGGAACTCTTTGGTCCTCTCATTTTCTCTCCTATTTTCCATTTCTTTGTCTCTTTGCTCTTATTTCTGGGTTAATATCCCTATCCTTCTACTGAGCTTTGCATCTATGCTGTCACCTTTTTAATTTCCAAGAGTTTGCTTTTATTCTCCAAAACGTCTTCCCTTTTTTAAAGCTCCTTACTCTTATTTGATGAATGCAATATTTTTCTTATCTCTGAGCATATAGATGATAGGTTTTTGGAAAGTCCCTTCTCTCTGCATATTTTCTGTTTCCTCCAAGGTGGATTCCTCTGTTATTTTGATCCCAGTTTTTGAAACTAGAAGTTATCATCCTTCCTTTCACCCTATCTATCCCCTCCTAGACAGAAGATTGAAGGCCTTTCTCTGTAAAGAGCAAAATAAAAGGGCTCTGGAATGAAGGATTCCAGACAGAGCTGAGGGCAGAGGTACCTTACAAAAAACAGGAGGATTAAGTGAACCGTTACATACCCAATATCCATGGAATTTTCATATGGTCTGACGAACAGAGAGGTAAAAAAGACTTGATGAAAAATTAATAGTACTTAAGGGACCTGAGAGACGATATCAGATGGCCTAACACACATGTAAATGAAGTCTCAGAAGTGGAATAGTGAGAACGAAGCAGAAAGGTATTCAAAGAAATACTGGCTAAAAAGAAATTGGAATAAATCAATACATTTAGTATGGTGACAGAGCACAATATACAAACATCAACCCTCTTTCTATATATTGCAACAAACAATTCAAAAATGAAATTTAAAATTAATGTCACTTATGAGTACAGCAAAACAAATACATATATATACACACAAAACATAGGAATAAATGGGCAAAAAAGGTAAGAGCTCTAAGGGAAAATTAGAAAACATTGTTGAAAGAAACTAAAGAAGATCTAACTAAATGGAGGGATATAAAATGTTAGTTGTGTGTGTTCTCACCATATTGATTTATAAATTGAATGCAATACCAATCATAACCTCAGCGGGCTTTTTGTGTGTGTGTAGAAGCTGACAAGCCGACTCTCAAAATTTACATGGAAATGCAAAAATTTAGAAGATCCAAACCCTGGTTCTGCCTTCTGGGAGGGTTAGATATTTTGAAAGATGGTATCATTCATTTACCAAATATTTTTGAGTGCCAGCCATTAAGTATACATAATGAAGGCAGCTCATCCATTAAAAATGAAACAACTTTTCAATCTGTGGGCGTATGCAAAAACTCTTCTTTCAGATGTTTTCTAAGCTCTTGTAGTTTCAAAATATTAACCTATATTACTTGGTTTAGTCAAAAGCCTGAAATATATTAAACAAGTCATTGCTCCAAAGAAAAAAATCAGCAAAAATTGACAGCAGAATTTTTAAAGGAAAGCAAATCAAAGGAAAGTTCCTTTTGCCAAAGGCTTGGTTGGATGTGTTGACTCCGAATTATAGTTGTTCTTTAATTTATGAGGTTCTCATTTGAGTACTTTAAAAAATTAAAGGTAAGTGCTCTGATGGCTTATAGTAAAAGGAGGTGCTCTACTTAAGCAAAGTCATTAGAACAACAGTGAGTCTGAACAGAAGAACTGAAAACAGAAGTCAATCACTCAGCAACCAGAATGCCAACCTGTACAAAAGTACAAAGAACTACATCCACCATTGGTCTTTTCAGGGACATCTGTATATACTGTTCACAGCTGCCCTAAGGAACATGCCTTTTCAACACCAGAAGACAAGTCTTCTAACTGCCAAAACTCTTTTAACAGGACATATGCTTCATATCCTTTAGTATTAATATAGTTATTTTGCTTTACAACCAGAAAGTTGAAAGTGAAAGGACATTAAATACTTAATATAAACCTGCTCTTAAATATTCTTAGAGAATTATTATTCTTTCATTATCAAAGTAGAATCCTTGGGAAAGAAAAGACCTATTTGAAATAAATTATGACTGAATATAGCATTATTCAATTTACAACAGATAATATACACAAACGCCCTCAATTTTTATTATGGACTGAGCTGAAATGTTCTTACTATGGAACGTTTGGGCTTGACATGACTAGAGTTTTGTGGCAAAGAAAACACAGAGAAGGAAAAGAGGAGAAATGAATGTCTTTCATCACATCATGTCCTGGCTCACACCCATTTGATGCTTGTCCAGGATGACGTGATTGATGAGTCATTGAAGTTCTTCTACTGACGCCACGTTCAAAATGACAAATTGCTCTCTCAGACCTTCCACAGGAATCCAGGACAGCCACAGTCAAAACAGTATGAATAACAAAGAGGTGCCTTGCAGGTGTTTCACAGAAAAAAAGGCTCTGAAACATGTTCTAACAGAATTTCTTTCCTTTTGGTTACCTCATTTAATCTGTTAATTTGCTAATTTAATCTACAATTAATTATTGTTAATTTTCACTTAATATGTGTTAGGCACTGTGCCAAATGCAGCACAGGAATTATCTTGATTATTTTCATCTTGGTGACATCTTTCAGAATGAGCTCTACCACTATCCTCACTTTAAGAATAAAGAAACAGGGCTTCCCTGGTGGCGCAGTGGTTAAGGATCCTCCTGCCAATGCAGGGGACATGGGTTCAAGCCCTGGTCCACGAAGATCCCACGTGCCATGGAGCAACTAAGCCCGTGCGCCACAACTACTGAGCCTGTGCTCTAGAGCCCGCAAGCCACAACTACTGAGCCCACGTGCCACAACTACTGAAGCCTGCACACCTAGAGCCCGCGCTCTGCAACAAGGGAAGCCACCACATGAGAAGCCCTCGCACCGCAACAAAGAGTAGCCCCCACTTGCTGCAGCTAGAGAAAACCCGCACGCAGCAACCAAGACCCACCACAGCCAAAAAAAAGAAAAAAAGAATAAAGAAACAGGCTCAGAGGGTCAATTGTCCAAGGCCACCAAGGTGGTAGCTCTTTGAGAACTGGAATCTAGATTCTCAGACCTCTTGCTGAGGAGCTTCTTTACTGAGTCCTGTGCTCCTCTGCATTTTGATGACAGATCAATAACATTTACTATGCGTACACATTTGAAGAATCAATTTTTAGGAGAAGCTGGAAAAGCTGTGACAAAGCGAGAGAGAGAGGCATGGACATACATACACTACCAAACATAGGGTAGATAGCTAGTGGGAAGCAGCCGCATAGCACAGGGAGATCAGCTCGGTGCTTTGTGACCACCTGGAGGGGTGGGATAGGGAGGGAGACGCAAGAGGGAAGAGATATGGGAGCATATGTGTATGCATAACTGATTCACTTTGTTATAAAGCAGAAACTAACACACCATTGTAAAGCAATTATACTCCAATAAAGATGTAAAAAATAAAACAAAAAAAGGCAGTAAGAGAAAGCTGTTAGCAAAACCAAGAGAAGGAGATGCCCCAAAATGTTCTGAGATGGATCCAGAAAGTCCTGAGCAAGGAAGGAAGGCTGACCGAATTCTTAACCAGGAGCTATAGGAGATAGGAAACGTGCTATGTACTTAGGGTCACAATGAGAAGTTAGATAGACACAGATTCTGTTTTCATGAAGCTTCTATAGCCCACTATAAGAGACATGCAAGGAGAGGGGCAGTTATAATATTCTGTGGTTCATGCTGCCATGGGAGAATATGGAAGGACCTTTAGGTAGAGAGAGGTGTCGGGGAAGTGTTCCTGGAGGAGATGACATCAATGCTAAAAGCTGGAAAGGTAAGGAGAAGAGGGAGTGAGGTCAAGGGAGAAAAGGTAGCGTGTGCAGAGGTCTTTTGATATAGAGTATGGCTCTTTTGGGAACCTCAGAGTAAAGACAACAGAACAGGACCAAGAAGGATACTAAAGAACAGTAGAAAATACTGTCTAACCAAGGTCCCAAGAGATCTGGACGCCATGAAGTGCAAACGTTAGATAGCATCTAGGGAAAGGTGGTAAGACAGAAATTTTAGTAACAAATGGTCATAGTGCATTTTCATATTTAGAAAGGCACAGCATTTTAGTGCAAAGCAGATCCCTGTTCCCCCATTCCCAGAAATGGGCAACCAGAGAAATTCCAGATGTCTTACCACCAACTCACTGAGTGACCATCGATAACTCATTTAGCTTCCCTGGAATTTCAAGCTCCCTCTCTGGGACTCACAGATAAAGCCACTTATCTTGCAGGTGGCAGGAGCTGGACCTGATACTTTTCTCAGGATTCTTTCAGTTCTAATATCCATGATTCTCTAACTCAGACATATAATGGCAAACAACCAGAGATGAACAACAACAATTAACACTATCTTAGTGAGAACCAGTAATAGCAGGTGTGTATTAAGGACCAAGCAATGTGAGTGAACTTGACATTCCTTACCTTAATCAATCTTCACCGCTGCCATATGAGGTAGGTACTATTACTATCCCCAAACAGACAAGGAAAATGCAAACTCACAGAAGTTACCTGTCCAAGGTCATGTAACTAGCAATTAGTGGAGCCAGATTTCTCTTCTAGGCATTCCAGCTACACAGAGTCCATGCCCTTAACTAGCGGCATGTGCTCTATGCTGCCTCTCTCTTATGCACTGTTAGTAGCAATAGTCCCAGTACTGTCATCCTGTGTATACTGGTAATACTTAACCTTTTCAAAGTATTTTCACATTAGCAATTTGTCTCATTTTCATAATATTCTTGGAAGGTGAACAGTATTATTATCCCTATTTAGAGATGAGGTAACTGAAGCTCTGCAGGGTCCTGAGGGATTTAGTGATGGCACTAGGACTAAAATCCAGGTTTTATGATCTCCATTTCTGTGCTCTTCCAAATACAGCAAGTAATATAGATTTTAAAAGCCAACATTATAGAGAGACAAACTGCGTATGTTCTCACTCAACTGTTTGTGGTTAATGGATTTATAAAAGGACAGTTAATAAAAAGTATTTACTTTTATAAATCAATTTTAGGCTCGCATTTTTTCTGAATTACAGTTTTATTAATTATGTTCCTGTAAGGTATAACATGGAGCAGTCTTTAAGTTACTTCACTGTGATATAGTACTTAGCATTTAAATATTATATTATTACTGTATCTCGTTTGGGGAATCCGGACTTTAAAAGGACTAGGATAAATCAGACACGAAAGAGAGGAAAACAGACTCCCAACAGTCTTCCACTACTTATCATCATTGTATAAAAGTTTGCTTTTCTCTAACACGAAGTCACTTCTTAAACTTTATTTCAGTGTATCCTGTTAGCACACAAGTCAACCAAATAGAGCCACAGCAAAATAACAGCAATGATACAATTAATACTGAGTAATTACCATGTACTAAACACTGGTCTAAGTATTTTATAAATATTAGCTCTTTCTAACCCTTAGAAAAGCCTTACCTTATGCAATCCTCACTACAACCATATGAGGTAGATACGATTATTATCCCCAAATAGCCAGGGAAAATGCACTCGGAGAAGTTACCTGCCCAAGGTCATATAACTAGCAACTAGCGGCGTCAAATTTCTCATCTTGCACACGCATTATTATTAGCCCCATGTTATGGATGAAGAAATTTAGGCTCAGAAAGGTTAGGTAATTTTCCCAAAGAAAGCGACACAACTAGAAAATATCTGTATCTGGATCCCAGATGAGGTAGACCACTCCAGATGCCACTCTCTTAACCACTGTGCTGAACATACAATGTTATACCGTTAACAAAGGGCAGATTATTAAGAGGCATACATTGCATGCTGTCAGAATCCTAAATCTAGGTCATCAAAGTAAGTTACTGAAAAGCTAGAGATAACTGGCAAGCGATTGAGCTGATATCCACTTGGTTAAATGAGCAGTGGCTGTGGTCAGCCAAGGGGCTATGTCAGGGTCACTGTTTCACTGTTTCCTTTTTTCCCCCTTCCTCACAACAAACTTAAAATTTGGGGCATTTGCCATTTGAAGTATGGCACAGTCTCCTAATTTGTTCCCACCTAGGTCCCACCCACAGACCTCAAATCTTCAATCCATACAGAGTGGTCTCCCAAAGGAAAGGTGAGACAGGATGGAAGAGGAAAATAGGTCTCTATCCAGCTACTTAAAAAGTCAGCATCAGTTTATGATTTTTCCATTTACTATGCCATCGATACATTAAAATAATTTGACAAAAGGCCTAGGGCCTTGAACAATATATAGGAAACTGGATTTTTGTGTTTCTATAATAAAATTATAGATCTAGAACATTTAAATTTCCCAAATTTGGATACTCTCAGGATTACAAGGAAAAGACTGCCACCAAAATAACTTTCAGATCCCAGGAGTGGTCAAAATGAAACATTCTTAAAAGATGTTAATAAAGTATAGCAGCAAAACTGAAATGGCCAGAAACTTCAAAACTTAATTATACTTTTAAAAACTAAAAACGTAGCAAGCAGTTTTTAAATTTAGGGAGAAAAAATTAGAATCAGAAAATCAACTAAGATTCTTTTATAATTAAAGGTTGCTTGGCAGGAACACAGTACATGTTACAAAGGTTACTGAAAACTGGTTTCTAATGTTACCAAAGCAGTAATAAGTGGGTGACCTTGTATGTGCTCAGTGTCTTATGATTTACAATACAGGCTTCAGTAAGTAGCACTGTAAAAGACATCCCTTTTCAGAGGAGAAGCTCCTCTTAATAAGAAGTCCCCCCCAATCTTTTCCTGATGCTTAGATGTAACAGTATATAAAATGTATATTTGATCCAGAAAATGCCAAATATCCGCATATCCATAAATATAAAAATCTTCTGCAATTATCTTTAACTGCAATTTATTCTACTTGTCTTTTATTAAAGTGGTAAGAAAGTAGAGACTAAAATTCAAAATATTCTCATCTGTTACAAAAGGGAATAAAACCTGTAACATTTTTATAAATTGCAGTCACTACCATTTGTAAGAAACGAAACTGGAATTAGTACTGGCATTTCCCCCTTACTTCTATTAAAAAACAAAGAGAAGGGCTTCCCTGGTGGCGCCGTGGTTGAGAGTCCACCTGCCGATGCAGGGGACACGGGTTCGTGCCCCGGTCCGGGAAGATCCCGCATGCCGTGGAGCGGCTAGGCCCGTGAGCCATGGCTGCTAAGACTGCGCGTCCGGAGCCTGTGCTCCGCAACGGGAGAGGCCACAACAGTGAGAGGCCCGCGAACCACCCCCCACCCCGCCCAAAAAAAAGAGAAAAAAACCTGCACACGAAAACTTGTAACTTAAGCCAGTGCCACTAGCTCTGTGCCCCAAATCTTATGTTAATTATTTTTACAGGGTTATCACACTGTTAAAGAATTAAAGGCCACCTTCTTCTCTTGTAAATTCCACTTAAATTACATGACATTTCTGATATCTGTCATAGACACGAGAGGGCATACACAATGACTTTTTGGGAAACCCATTTTACTATGCATAGAAACGGAGATTGTGCCAAGAGCTTAATTAGGTAGGAACTTTTGGTACCCACGAACTTCAGCTCAAAAAAGCCACCACCTCTCCCTAGTCAAGAATGTGCAATCGCACTCCTATGGTAGAAACTCAGACCAAACTGTACACAGAGGAATATCATTTGGTGAAATGATATCGATACTTTCAGGCAGGTAAAAGCTCTATCAACTATATGTCACTAAAATGCAGCTTTTCGGGCTTCCCTGGTGACACAGTGGTTAAGAATCTGCCTGCCAAGGCAGGGGACATGGGTTCCAGCCCTGGTCCGGGAAGATCCCACATGCTGTGGAGCAATGAAGCCCGTGCGCCACAACTACTGAGCCTGCGCTCTAGAGCCCACAAGCCACAACAACTGAGCCCACAAGCCACAACTACTGAAGCCCACGGGCGCCTAGAGCCCATGCTCTGCAACAAAGAGAAGCCACCGCAATGAGAAGGCTGCGCACCACAACAAAGAGTAGCCCCCGCTCACCGCAACTAGAGAAAGCCCGCGTGCAGCAACGAAGACCCAACGCAGCCAAAAATAAATAAATTTATTTTTTAAAAATGCAGCTTTTATGCAATCCCTCAAAAGACGATAGCTTTGCTTTGCAGAAGATAGAGGCCAAGTTTCTTCAGTTAGCAAATACAGCTCTCCACTGCCTGTGCCCAGTCTGCCTTTCCAGGTTGAGCTCTTGCTCCTTTAAGTACACACTCCAGTGTCAGCTTTCAAACTCTGTCCTCTGACCACATTATCTGAATTCCTGTCCATTTGTGTCTTTTTGGTCTGAGGCCCAGACCCTCAAAATACAGGTAGCCTGATAAAGTTACCCTGCACACGATTCTTTAGTATTCATCTCAAATCTCAGGACCTCCATGAAGGTTTAAAATTTTTTCCAGCTCAAAGTTATGATGAGAGATATCTATTGATTTTGCCTCACATCCTCAACTCACCTTTCGTATAGCATACTTTGGGACTTCAATTATAAGATATGAAACGTGACTTCTGATAAAACTACTGAAAATGCCCACTGAAACTATAAGCTACAACATTGACTAAAAATCAGGGCAGGTTCTAAGGTACTGTAAAACTACTTTTAAAAGCTGATTTAATGATCAGATAAACTGGTATAGGTGATTCTCAGTATTTGCAGCTTCCGTATTTGCAAGTTCGCCTACTTGCTAAAATTTATTTTTAACTCCAAAATCAATTGCTCACAGTGCTTTCCTGGCCTTTTGTGGATAAGCACAGAATGGTGAAAAATTTGAGTTGCTTAATGCACATGTTCCCAGCTGATGTCAAACAAAATGACACTATGAAACACTATGTTTCAGATCTCATACTGTAAACAAGTGTCCTTTTTGTGGTATATTTAATGCCATGTTTTTGCATTTTTGTGTTTTTTGCTGGTGACTTCCCTGTTTAAAATGAACTGTTTAGTATTCCTAAGCACAAGAAGGTTGTGATGTACCTTCTTAAGAGGAGTGATACAGTATCAGAAAAGCTTTGATCAGGCCTGATTTACAGTGCTATTGGCCATGAGTTCAATGTAAATGAATCAGTGATACTTACTAAATAAGGCATCTTTAAATAGGAACACACATGAAACAAGGTTACATACTGATAGGTTGGCAAAAATATTGTGAACAGAGGATCATAGAAACCTAACCCTGTATTTGTCCTGGTAGTATCTGGCTCTCAGTATTTGCTAATTCGATGTTCATTGAGAGTGCTCTGGAACATAACCAGAGTGAATAATGAGAACAGACTATATATATCCATATGATGAATATCATACACCCACTGAAAAGAATGATTAGATGAAGGGTCAGCAATTTTTTTCTGTAAAGGGCTAGACAGTAAATATTATACGTTCTGCGGACCGTGTGTCACGTACTCTTTGTTTACTTGTTTGCTTTTACAATCCTTTAAATATGTAAAAACCATTCTTGGCTCATGGCTTTTGAAGGGCCAGGTTTGGCTTGTGGGCTGTACACCTGCCAACCCCTGATGTAGATCTAGATGCATTATCCATACCCATCCATTATCCTTATCATTATGCATATCCATCCATCTATCCATAAATATGTTCATGTATTTATCCACTGAGTCACTCCTTCATTCAACACATTATTATATGAATATACTTTTTTGTCAGAATATTAATTGCTTTTCCTTTTTAAAAAAACCTAAGGGCTCAATTTAAAGTTTGTATATGAATATAGAAAGAGAATGGGTTTTACTATATCGTAAATATTTTTCCACAAATACTCCTTGGATTGGCAGAGGAAAACATCCAAATAATTACTTTTCTCTCCATGCATGCCATCCTAGTGAAATTTTATACAAATTCCTAATTATTGCTGAGTAACGTGTGGTAAAAACTTAAATAAGGAATGGGTGGAGGGTAGAAGCTTCTTACACTCAGAAGAATTCTTCTCTTCTTAGCCCTCCCAAGTCCCTGAGAAAGGATGGAGAGTCAAAGATGATCATACTGTCTTTTTTTGATGGTGCTGGTTAAAAAATGTTAGCACAATCTTCCTTAGCTGCACTGCTTTACAAAACACCCAAGCTTCCCTGTTGACACCATCTTCCTTACGACACGGTCTGACGATGGCTACTCCTCCTCTCACAGCTTCAATCTGAGATTAAAGGCCAAGAAGAGGAATTAGAAATCTCTTCCTTCCCTCTACCACTGCTGTTACTCTCTTTACCATGACTCAGTAATCCCTTATGTGCGAGAGCTGTACGTGGAATGGGCTTATCTTTCCATCCCCTAATCCTCCTTGCTAGTATTTATCATTTTAGAGGACTTTACTCCTTCTTCTAGGTGTACTTTGGAGCTTGGATATCTTTCCATTCTGTCACCTACCACTACCCATCGTTTGATGATTCTGCCCACACCCAGGCCTCAGTTTTTTGCTTCAGTTACAGTGGTCTAAAACACAGTATTTCCTAAAACAAATTCAACTCTTCTACCTCTTATCCTGCTCCTTTCCTACACCTTTCATAGTCTTGTTTCCTTGCCTTCCAACTTCTCTCTCTTTCTGCTCACTTTTTCACATTTATTTTTTGCATAAATATTTTGAATATTTATTTAATATTTATTGAGCACCCATCATGTACCAGGCACTGGGTATATCACAGTGAAAAAGACAGACACAGTCCTCTACTCTCACAGAGCTTTCAGACTAATGGGAGACAGAGATAAGTAAACAGGTAGCTGTAATAAATTGGGATAAATGCTAGGACAGAGAAAATGCCTGGTACTAAGGAGGGACATCTCACCCAGATGTGGGGGCTCAGGAATGGGCTTGCTTGAGGATGTGAGTTTTAGCTGGCTTTTGGCTGCCCAGGAGGAGGAGCTGGCTAGCTAGGTGGAAAGGATATGGGGTTAGAGGTGGGGTGATATATACACAACAGCATTATGCAACGGCACAGGGGCAAGAAAGAGGGAAATAATAGCAGTTTGGAAAGGTTACACAATAAAAAGCTTATTGCCAGATCCTAAAAATCCTTGAAGTCACGGTGAACTGTCAGACTGTCCTGAAGCAATGAAGACCGTAAGGCATTAGAAACAGGGGAGTGATCTGATCATTATCTATATGTTTGAATGCTCTAGCTGCAGGACAGAGTATAAGATCAAAGAAGGAAGCATGGCTTGGAATAAGTTGATGAATTATTTTGGACATGTTGAGCTTGAGAGGGCTATAACTCATCCAAGAGAAGACAGTCGGTAGGTAGTTGGAAGTAAGTGTCAGGAGGTCGAGAGAATGCATCTGAGCTGGAGACACAGAAAATACAGGTGTCACTGCATATGGACAGGTTGTAGCCAAAGCAACAGAAGAGATAAAATTATTCAGGAAGAGGGAGAAAGTGAGAAGAAGGCCTAGTTCAGGGCTCTGAGCAACTCTAGAAGGAAGAGGAACTTGCAAAGAGGAGGCCAGAGAGGTAGACGGAGGAAAACTAGAAAGAGTACTATGTTACAAAAACCATAGAAAGAAGCCTTTACAAATAGGATCCTGGTATCTAGCACAGGGCTGGTACACAGCAGGTTCCTGGAAAGTGTCCACTGGATTTAAGAACAAGAAGGTAATTGGTAACTTTGGAAAGATGTCAGTAATGTAGACAAAAACCAGTGATTCTCCAAGGTCAATCGGTTGCCTCATCATATCTTCCAAGTGACTCTCACATCTGTCCACGTGTTTCCTTCTCCACTGCCACCACTCCAGTTCATGCTTTTACTCCTACTTGCCTGATCTTTGTTAATGGCTCATATAACCACCTTTCTATATGGTCTCTCTTCTGCAGCTCTCCCTTCCTCAAATAAAACAAAGCAATAAATATATAACTAATCCTACAGGTGACTGCCAGAGTAATTTTTTTAAGATACAGCTTAGAGCAAATCAAAAACATAATGGTTCTCTACTGCCTTCCGATTAAAATCCGAACTCCTTAGAGTGACACTGAGACTTCCATTATCTTGTACCAATCTGTGTCCAGTCATTTTGCCCACACTCTTAACAGCCCACACTCCACACACTTGACTTTGTAAAAAATGATCTTAAAATTTTTTTTAACATTTTTAAAAAGTCAAGATTTTCATTATAAGCACGTAGGTGAGATTAATTTTTTCTTTTATTAAAAAAAAGGGGGATGGATGGGTACGGGGCTGTATTTACCCCACCACCATGAACAAAAACATCTGACAGAGCAGAATTGTCCTATAACTCAGATACTCCCTGCTGTGTTATGGCATGAAACATGTCGCTTAAAGAGGGGAAATGGTGTTTTATTTTTTTTATTATTTTATTTTTTGGAAATGGTGTTTTAAACACTTAAAAATGAATTTTATAAATACTAAACTGTTTGTAGAAAATACTTCCACCCTCTTATCAGTTCACTCGTTCTACTACATTCTCAGCTAAGTAAAATGACAAGAAATAATGGCTTTCTTTTTAAAGGTTTTCCCCCTACCAATCTTGCAGAAGCTGTCCAATGGTTTGTAATTGGAAGACAGTAGTTTGTACCTACTGCACTAGACCACCAAGTGTCATAGCTTCATAACTTTCCAGTTATACCACATGCTTATTAGGAAATAATAATATGGGTCAAAAGCCATTTAAGACTTTCAGACCAATTTTACTCCAAACAGATCAGAGAGGCCTGGGACACATCTAAAAGAGGTATTAAAGATGACCTAACAGGTCAAGTGGGTTTTGTTATGTAATTTTAGGCATAGCTGAATCCCTCACAACATTCCCATTCCCTTAATTTTGGGTGGTTTTTTTTTTGTGGCTAAGATTTTGCACAATGACACATGTGGGTAAACACACACTTGATGCAGTGCAATGATGATAAAAATGCTTAGCAAAATGTTGCCCTTTTATAATTTATGCTGCTTGCCTTCGTACTACATTACGTGGTGAATGAAATAAATGATACACAAATATAAATGCATATATATGTTCACATATATATAGATATATAAGTGAAATGATCCCAGGATCAATCAGAAGATTACTGTGCACTTTATAAATTCTATATCCCAAACAAATAATATTTATGATAAACTTTTTCTTACTGAGATTGGTACAGCAAAAATTTATTATTGTGAACTTAAAATTTCACTTAATAGCATGAATTGATTATCATGGACATATCTTCTTGCTTTACAGAGGAATGGAATGCCATGAAGTCTGTTCCCCTTCTGTAATTGTAATTTATCATGTTCTCAATTAGAGGAAAAACATTTTCATTCATATCGCTGAAAATCTCAACATCTTCTATAACGTGTCCTTTTTTACATGCCGGGTTAATTTTTCAGTCACAAAATATTGTTAATATCTAAATATGACAGAATACTCCTATAATGGCCACAGCTATCATGTTACCAGCAATTCTCAGAAGAAATATCTGAAGCATTTAGAAGGCTTTATCAGTATATAAATAACCAATCCTGAGCCCCCAAATTCAAATTTATTAAATCTGCTATTTTCTCGACAGCCTGAGAATTTCCCAGGGGATTCTAATTTGGTGGTTAGCTACTTTTTACTCATCACAGTCTTTGCACCAGTTAGAAGTGACAGAACATATAATTTATATGTTACATTCTTGGGGCACACAATCTAAATAATTTGTTTGGTGCCTCTGTCATTACTAAATTCTAGCTTAATTCAAATTAAGATAAATGTCCCGACTTCACGTTTTTTTGGTAAACTGCCATGGATACTTCTTAGAGATAACGGCCAATTTCTGAGTATTGTTTACATCATCAAATATCCTAATTTTTAGCCCATTATTACAATTAAAAATAAGTAAAGCATTATTGTATGAAATGGCAAATGCTAATCCCAGTTCTGACCTGCTTTTTTTTAGTTTTCAAGAGGAAAGGAGTTTCACATTATTTGAGTTCCGTAAACTTTGGTAACAACAGAGATGTTTAAACCTAACCCTTCTAGATTTTATTCTTTCTGAAATGTTGACAGAACCATAGGGCTTATTTATTAACTTGAGTTTCATCAATGAGCTTTAGCTAGTTCCAAGAACTAGCTTGTAAAATGATAAAATACTGTATGTATCTGTGTCTCGTGAAGTTTTTCTTTGGGATCAGGTCAGTTACTTTCATCAGATTCTCAAGAGGGTTTATGGCCCAAGAAAACTTAAAAATACTGATTCAGGGAGAATTGAAGCATTCACTAAAGTACACTGTATGCTCTAAAAAAATTATTTTCATATTTTAACAATGAAAGAAGGACATGCTATCTAAAATCAAATGTCCTTCTGTTTACAGTGTGCAGTTATATGAGTTTTAAATGCATTGAAAGGACAGGAATTTAAGTGATCTTAGAAAGGGAAACATACACCACCTCAATAAATGTCTCTTCACCAAAGAAAACTTACTGACTTGTTTTAATAATCAGGTATTATGCCATGCAGTTAAATCCTACCTGGAAGACTTTCAGGTATGAAAGAGGTTTTAAAGTATTTAAGGGTGAAAGATACAAACTAATGTACTACTTTATTCTTAAGTGATAATATAAGATTTTACTGTCAAAAGACACGTATTTTTCTTAGATATAATGCTTTAATTTTTTTCTTAACATCTTTACTGGAATATAATTGCTTTACAATGTTGTGTTAGTTTCCGCAGTATAACAAAGTGAATCAGCTATACGTATACATATATCCCCACATCTCCTCCCTCTTGCGTCTCCCTCCCAACTCTCCCTATCCCACCCCTCTAGGTGGTCACAAAGCACCGAGCTGATCTCCCTGTGCTATGCAGCTGCTTCCCACTAGCTATCTGTTTTGCACCTGGCAGTATATATATGTCAGTGCTACTCTCCCACTTCGTCCCAGCTTACCCTTACCCCTGCGCATGTCCTCAAGTCCATTATCTAGGTCTGCGTCTTTATTCCTGTCCTGCCCCTAGGTTCATCAGAACCTTTTTTTTTTTAGATTCCATATATATGTGTTAGCATATGCTATTTCTTTTTCTGACTTACTTCACTCCGCATGACAGACTCTAGGTCCATCCACCTCACTACAAATAACTCAGTTTCATTTCTTTTTATGGCTGAGTAATATTCCATTGTATATATGTGCCACATCTTTTTTATCCATTCATCTGTCAACGGACACCTAGGTTGCTTCCATGTCCTGGCTATTGTAAATAGAGCTGCAGTGAACATTGTGGTACATGACTCTTTTTGAATTATGGTTTTCTCAGGGTATATGCCCAGTAGTGGGATTGCTGGGTCATACGGTAGTTCTGTTTTTAGTTTTTTAAGGAACCCCCATACTGTTTACAGTGGTTTTATCAATTTACATTCCAAACAACAGTGCAAGAGGGTTCTTTTCTCCACACCGTCTCCAGCATTTACTGTTTGTAGACTTTTTGATGATGGCAGTTTTGACTGGTGTGAGGTGATACCTCATTATAAGTTCTTTTTTTTTTTTGCGGTATGCGGGCTTCTCACTGTTGTGGCCTTTCCCGTTGTGGAGCACAGGCTCCGGACGCGCAGGCTCAGTGGCCATGGCTCACGGGCCTAACGGCTCCGCAGCATGTGGGATCTTCCCGGACCGGGGCACGAACCCGTGTCCCCTGCATCGACAGGTGGACTCTCAACCACTGTGCCACCAGGGAAGCCCTTTTTTTTTTGCGGTACGCGGGCCTCTCACTGTTGTGGTCTCTCCCATTACGGTGCACAGGCTCCGGAGGCACAGGCTCAGTGGCCATGGCTCACGGGTCCAGCCGCTCCGCAGCATGTGGGATCCTCCTGGACCGGGGCACGAACTGATGTCCCCTGCATCGGCAGGCAGACTCTCAACCACTATGCCACCTGGGAAGCCCCTCATTATAGTTTTGATTTGCATTTCTCTAATGATTGGTGATGTTGAGCATCCTTTTATGTGTTTGTGAAAATCTGTACATATTCTTGGGAGAAATGTCTATTTAGATCTTCTGCCCATTTTTGGATTGGGTTGTTTGTTTTTTTGATATTGAGCTCCATGAGCTGCTTGTATATTTTGGAGGTTAATCCTTTGTCAGTTGCTTCGTTTGCAGATATTTTCTCCCATTCTCAGGGTTGTCTTTTGATCTTTTTTATGGTTTCCTTTGCTGTGTAAAAGCTTTGAAGTTTCATTAGGTCCCATTTCTTTATTGTTCTTTTTATTTCCATTTCTCTAGGAGGTGGGTTAAAAAGGATCTTGCTGTGATTTATGTCAAAGAGTGTTCTGCGAATGTTTTCCTCTAAGAGTTCTATGGTGTCTGGCCTTACATTTAGGTCTTTAATCCATTTTGAGTTTATTTTTGTGTATGGTGGTAGGGAGTGTTCTAATTTCATTCTTTTACATGTAGCTGTCCGGTTTTCCCAACACCACTTACTGAAGAAGCTGTCTTTTCTCCATTGTATATTCTTGCCTCCTTTATCAAAGATACGGTGAACATATGTGCACGGGTTTATCTCTGGGCTTTCTATCCTGTTCCACTGATCTATATTTCTGTTTTTGTGCCAGTACCATACTGTCTTGATTACTGTAGCTATGTAGTATAGTCTGAAGTCAGTGAGCCTGATTCCTCCAGCCCCGTTTTTGTTTCTCAAGATTGCTTTGGCTATTCGGGGTCTTTTGTGTTTCCATACAAATTGTGAAATTTTTTGTTCTAGGTCTGTGAAAAATGCCATTTGTAGTTTGATAGGGATTGCACTGAATCTGTAGATTGCTTTGGGTAGTATGGTCATTTTCACAATGTTGATTCTTACAATCCAGTAACATAGTAAATCTCTCTGTTTCTATCATCTTTAATTTCTTTCATCAGTGTCTTATAGTTTTCTGCATACAGGTCTTTTGTCTCCTTAGGTAGGTTTATTCCTAGGTATGTTATTCTTTTTGTTGCAATGATAAATGGGAGTGTTTCCTTAATTTGTCTTTCAGATTTTTCATCATCAGTGTATAGGAATGCAAGAGATTTTTGTGCATTAATTTTGTATCCTGCAACTTTACCAAATTCATTGATTAGCTCTAGTAGTTTTCTGGTAGCATCTTTAGGATTCTCTATGTATAGTATCATGTCATCTGCAAACAGTGAAAGCTTTACTTCTTCTTTTCCAATTGGATTCCTTTTATTTCTTTTTCTTCTCTGATTGCTGTGACTAAAACTTCCAAAACTATGTTGAATAACAGTGGTGAGAGTGGACATCCTTGTCATCTTCCTGATCTTAGAGGAAATGGTTTCAGCTTTTCATCATTGAAAACGATGTTGGCTGTGGGTTTGTCATATATGGCCTTTATTATGTTGAGGAAAGTTCCCCCTATGCCTACTTTCTGGAGATTTTTTATCATAAAGGGGTGTTGTATTTTGTCAAAAGCCTTTTCTGCATCTGTTGAGATGATCATATGATTTTTATCCTTCAATTTGTTAATATGGTGTATCACACTGATTGATTTGCACATATTGAAGAATCCTTGCATTCCTGGGACAAACCCCACTTGATCATGGTGTATGATCCTTTTAATGTGCTGCTGGATTCTGTTTGCTAGTATTTTGTTGAAGATTTTTGCATCTATGTTCATCAGTGATATTGGTCGGTAGTTTTGTTTGTGACCTCTCTGTCTGGTTTTGGTATCAAGGTGATGGTGGCCTCGTAGAATGAATTTGGGAGTGTTCCTCCCTCTGCTATATTATGGAAGAGTTTGAGAAGGATAGGTCTTAGCTCTTCTCTAAATGTTTAATAGAATTCGCCTGTGAAGCCATCTGGTCCTGGGCTTTTGTTTGCTGCAAGATTTTTAATCAGTTTCAATTTCAGTGCTTGTGACTGGTCCGTTTATATTTTCTATTTCTTCCTGGTTCAGTCTCAGAAGGTTGTGCTCTTCTAAGAATTTATGCATTTCTTCCAGGTTGTCCATTTTATTGGCATATAGTTGCTTGTAATAATCTCTCATGATTCTTTGTATTTCTGCAGTGTCAGTTGTTACTTCTCCTTTTTCATTTCTAATTCTCTTGATTTGAGTCTTCTCCCTTTTTTTCTTGATGAGTCTGGCTAATGGTTTATCAATTTTGTTTATCTTCTCAAAGAACCAGCTTTTAGTTTTATTGATCTTTGCTATTGTTTCCTTCATTTCTTTTTCATTTATTTCTGATCTGATTTCTTTCCTTCTGCTAACTTTGGGGATTTTTTGCTTTAGGTGTAAGGTTAGGTTGTTTATTTGAGATTTTTCTTGTCTCTTGAGGTAGGACTGCATTGCTATAAACTTTCCTCTAAGAACTGCTTCTGCTGCATCCCATAGGTTTTGGGTTGTTGTGTTTTCATTGTCATTTGTCTCTAGGTATTTTCTGATTTCCTCTTTGATTTCTTCAGTGATCTCTTGGTTATTTAGTAGTGTATTGTTTGCCTCCCTATTTTTGTATTTTCCACTTTTTTCCCTATAATTGATATCTACTCTCATAGTGTTATGGTTGGAAAACATACTTGATACGATTTCAGTTTTCTCAAATTTACAAAGATTTGATCTGTGGCTGAAGATATGATCTATCCTGGAGAATGTTCTATGAGCACTTGAGAAGAAAGTGTATTCTGTTGTTTTTGGATGGAATGTCCTATAAATATCAATTAAGTCCATCTTGTTTAATGTGTCATGTAAAGCTTGTGTTTCCTTATGTATTTTCATTTTGGATGATCTATCCCTTGGTGAAGTGGGGTGTTAAAGTCCCCTACTATTATTGGGTCACTGTCGATTTCCCCTTTTATGGCTGTTAGCATTTGCCTTATGTATTGAGGTGCTCCTATGTCGGGTGCATAAATATTTACAATTGTTATAACTTCTTCTTGGATTGATCCCTTGATCATTATGTAGTGTCCTTCTTTGTCTCTTGTAATAGTCTTTAAAGTCTATTTTATCTGATATGAGTATGGCTGCTCCAGCTTCCTTTTAATTTCCATTTGCATGGAATATCTTTTTCCATGCTCTCACTTCCAGTCTGTATGTGTCCGTAGGTCTGAAGTGGGTGTCTTGTAGACAGCATATATACGGGTCTTGTTTTCGTAACCATTCAGCCAGTTTATGTCTTTTGGTTGGAGCGTTTAATCCATTTACATTTAAGGTAATTATTGATATGTATGTTCCTATTACCATTTTCTTAATTGTTTTGGGTTTGTTTTATAGGTCTTTTCCTTCGCTTGCGTTTCCCACCTAGAGAAGTTCCTTTAGCATTTGCTGTAAAGCTGGTTTGGTGATGCTGAATGCTCTTAACTTTTGCTTGTCTGTAAAGGTTTTAATTTTCTCCGTGGAATATGAATGAGATCCTTGCTGGGTAGAGTGATCTTGGTTGTAGGTTTTTTCCCTTTCATCACTTTAATATGTCCTGCCAGTCCCTTCTGGCTTGCAGAGTTTCTGCTGAAAGATCAGCTGTTAACCTTATGGGGATTCCCTTGTATGCTATTTGTTGCTTTTCCCTTGCTGCTTTTAATATTTTTTCTTTGTATTTAATTTTTGATAGCTCAATTAATATGTGTCTTGGCATGTTTCTCTTTCAATTTATCCTGTATGGGACTCTCTGCATTTCCTGGACTTGATTGACTATTTCCTTTCCCATGTTAGGCAAATTTTCAACTATAATCTCTTCTTTTCTCAGACCCTTTCTCTCTTCTTCTTCTGGGACCCCTGTAATTCGAATGTTGGTGCGTTTAATGTTGTCCCCAAGGTCTCTGATACTGTCCTCAATTCATTTCATTCTTTTTTGTTTATTCTGCTCTGCAGTAGTTATTTCCACTATTTTATCTTCCAGGTCACTTATCCGTTCTTCTGCCTCACTTATACTGTTATTGATTCCTTCTAGAGAATTTTTCATTTTTTGTGTTGTTCATCATTGTTTGTTTGCTCTTTAGTTCTTCTAGGTGCTTGTTAAACGTTGCTTATTAAACATTTCTTGTATTTCCTCCATTCTATTTCCAAGATTTTGTATCATCTTTACTGTCATTACTCTGAATTCATTTTCAGATAGAATGCCTGTTTCCTCTTCATTTGTTTCGTCTGGTGGGTTTTCACCTTGCTCCTTCATCTGCTGTGTGTTTCTCTGTCTTCCCATTTTGTTTAACTTACTCTCTTTGGGGTTTCCTTTTCACAGGCTGCAGGTTCGTAGTTCCCATTGTTACTGGTGTCTGCCCCCAGTGGGTGAGGTTGGTTCAGTGGCTTGTGTAGGCTTCCTGGTGGAGGGGACTGGTGCCTGTGTTCTGGTGGGTGGGCCTGGACCTTGTCTTTCTGGGGGGCAGGGCCGTGTCCGGTGATGTGTTTTGGGGTGTCTGAGAACTTAGTATGATTTTAGGCAGCCTCTCAGCTAATGGGTGGGGTTGTGTTCCTGTCTTGCTAGTTGTTTGGCATGGGGTGTCTAGCACTGGAGCTTGCTGGCTGCTGGGTGGAGCTGGGCCTTAGTGTTGAGATGGAGATCTCTGGGAGAGCTCTCGCCAACTAATATTACATGAGGCTGGGAGGTCTCTGGTGGTCCAATGTCCTCAACTTGCCCTCCAACCTCAGAGGCTCAGGCCTGACACCAGGCCGGAGCACCAAGACACTGTCAGCCACATGGCTCAGAAGAGAAGGGAGTAAAAAAGAAAGGAAAAAAATATTTTTTTTAATAAATAAAATAATTAAAATTTAAAAATTATTAAAATAAAAAAATAATAAAAAAGAGCAACCAAACCAATAAAGAAATCCACTAATGGTAAGAAGTGCTAAAAACTATACTACGATAAACATAAAAATCAGAAAAAAATCAGATGCAGAAAGCAAACCCCAAGTCTACAGTTGCTCCCGAAGTCCACTGCCTCAATTTTGGGTTGATTCATTGTCTATTCAGGTATTCCACAGATGCAGGGCACCTCAAGTTGATTGTGGGGATTTAATCCACTGCTCCTGAGGCTGCATGGAGAGATTTCCCTTTCTCGTCTGTGTTTGCACAGCTCCTGGGGTTAAATTTTGGTTTTGGCCCCACCTCTGCGTGTAGGTCGCCCTCAGGCTTCTGTTCCCGCCCAGACAGGGCGGCGTTAAAAGGAGGCTCTGCCTCACTCGTGCCGGGGGCGGGGGAGGGGTACGGTAGTTATAACTGGAATGCGGGGCGAGCCTGCGGCGGCAGAGGCCAACATGAAATCACAACAGCCTGAGGCGTGCCGTGTGTTCTCCCAGCGAAGCTGTCCCTGGATCACACAACCCTGGCAGCGGTGGGCTGCACAGGCTCCGGGCGCGGGTGTCTGGATAGTGACCTGTGCTCGCACACAGGATTCTTGATGGCTGCAGCAGCAGCAATAGCGGTTCATGCCCATCTCTGGGGTTCGAGGTGATAGCGCGGCTCACACCTGTTTCTGTAGCTTGTTTGGGCAGTGCTCTGCCTTCTGTGGGCAGACAGGGAAGGAATCCCCTCTCCTCGCGCACCCCGACACAATGGTCTCTTGCCTCTTAGGCAGGTTCAGAGTTTTTCCTGGACTCCCTCCCGGCTAGCTGTGGTGCACTAGCCCTCTTCAGGCTGTGTTCATGCAGCCAACCCCAGTTCTTTCCCTGGGATCTGACCTCCGAAGCCTGAGCCTCAGCTCCCAGCCCCTGTGCGCCTCAGCGGGTGAGCAGACAAGCCTCTCGGGCTGGTGAGTGCTGGTCAGCACTGATCCTCTGTGCAGGGGTCTCTCTGCTTTGCCCTCTGCACCCCTGTTGCTATGCTCTCCTCCATGGCTCCGAAGCTTCCCCCCCTCCACCACCCGCAGTCTCCGCCCATGAAGGGGCTTCCTAGTGTGTGGAAACTTTTCCTCCTTCACAGCTCCCTCCAGAGGTGCAGGTCCCGTCCCTATTCTTTCGTCTCTGCTTTTTCTTTCTTCTTTTGCCCTACCCAGGTACGTGGGGATTTTCTTGCCTTTTGGGGAGTCTGAGGTCTTCTGCCAGCGTTCAGTAGGCGTTCTGTAGGAGTTGTTCCTCATGTAGATGTATTTTTGATGTATTTGTGGGGAGGAAGGTGATCTCCACATCCTGCTCCTCTGCCATCTTGAAAGTCCCCCCTAATGCTTTAATTTTTAAAGTAAATTTTAATTTAGACAAAATGTCCTTCATCCAATTTCCAAGTAAATAAAAATCTACAAAGATCTTTTAGAAACCTTCAAATTAATAATTTGATTCCACAAAACTGCTCTAACCTTAATTAAAAAAAAAACTAACCACAAGCATTTCTTGAATTGTGGATACAGTATAATAGAATATTCAAGAAGACCATTAGGCCTTGACTAGTTTTTCAATAAAAAATTGTACAGAATTCAGGAGCCTCCACTTTTCATGCAGGGATGACCCTCAGTTGGCTTAGGTGGTTAAATGATTCACCAGCTCCAAATAATTGCTTTGGGCATAATACATCTTTAGAGGAAAGGTAAGTTCTTTCCCTCTTTTTCAAGATATTTTTTGGGTTTATCTTATGTAAGTAAAAAAATAAAGTGAAAAAAACTCAGTTTTTCTTTTTCTTTTTTTTTTTTTTTTGCAGTACGCAGGCCTCTCACTGTTGTGGCCTCTCCCATTGCGGAGCACAGGCTCCGGACACGCAGGCTCAGCGGCCATGGCTCACAGGCCCAGCCGCTCCGCGGCATGTGGGATCCTCCCGGACCGAGGCATGAACCCGCATACCCTGCGTCGGCAGGCGGACTCTCAACCACTGCGCCACCAGGGAAGCCCAAACTCAGTTTTTTGTACAACATTTTTTTCCCAAAATAGCGTTGGCCAGTAAATTAAATTCTTTGAAACTAGGTCAGAGAAGCTCCCAAATAGAATCCCAAATAGACAAGGTGAGGGCAAGCCAATTCGAAAAATTTCTTTTAATATTTAAAACTGCCTTTTAAAACTTATCATTGTTACGTGAGAGTTATTCAGACCCAGTGAAATAGTACTGATAAGTTCCATGGGATTCCTAAAGATCTTGTAAGCCTTGAAAGATCTTATGAGGTACTTAAATCAGTATAGTTGTGCCTTTTTTCCCTATTTAAAAGAAGCGGAAATGAATAAGTTAAAAGGCATTTTCCTAACCCTGACTGCAAATCACAAGCTTGAGGCTGCTTGAAGCCAGCTGGCGTGGTGCCCATTTACAGTAAGTTGTTTACTCCTTGTCGACCAATCACGCCACAAAGAATGAATGCCTACAGACAGAGTCAGACTGTCTTTTCAAGACAGAGCAATAGAGAGGTTTATAAGCTTTATTAAATTCTTAGAGGTATTACTTTTAATACTGCTCTAAAATATTATAATCCAGTTTCCATAACCTCAGCGTTTTAAAGTCAAATAACTGCCCCTCAATAGACAATCTTAAAATAATAGCTTATCAGTGGTGTCCTCTAATCATTTTAAGTACCTTTTAAGTATAACTTTTAAAGGCTACAACATCTATCTTAAAATGGATTTGAACGTAATTAGACTGAAACCTTTAAATACGCAGTGTTTAGTGTGCAGATCGAGAACAGCACAATAAACAGAACGTCCAGAGGAGGAGTAAAAAACAGGAAAAATGAACTCTCATTAACAAGAGAGACGTGGGTAAGAATAGCACGATGATTCAAACAAGTGATTCCTGGTCTGCCCTCAGAAATCATGTTTGCTACTTGGCACTTGGGAGAGCCTCTTCCCACCCACACTGGCTAGTTTAGGGAAAACCAGGGAGTAATAAACCTTTTTCTTTTGGACCAGACTTGTCTACTATCGCTATTCCCTGAATGTCTCCCCAAGGTTATCTGCTATCATTGTTATCAGCTGCCATTGAAAAGTTCAGAACCTATCTTTCACTCAGTGTGTTCAATGAATGTTAAAATGAGTGACAGACATAAAAAGGGAATGTCTCATCAACTAATCCTAGAATCAAGTCACCAACCATTTTGAACAAACCCCAGCTCAAAGGGCCCTAGGAACCAAAAGTACTTTTAAAGGTGCATATCTGGAGCAAAAAGATGACCAAACACAGAAATGACAGATACCTTCAACAGCCTCTGTGGAAAGAGGACGAAGCTAGTAAGACCACAGAAATATCCAAAGCTAACTACTATAAAACAGAAAGAACTATTATGTACGACTTGGCTTCTCTGGCTTCTTCTTACATGCTTCTTGAGTCAATTTTTCAGTAGGTTCTAGAGACTTACACCTTTTACTGTTAGAGGGCCCTAAACAAATCATTTCATGACAGACATTTTCTAGTTATCTCAGTAATTTTACCTAATTTCCAAGCCCAAATGGCAGAGTGAATCATTTTATTAAATGTAGGATTATTTAGGCCCTTGGAGCTAGTATGCGTTGTTTTTTGTCTGTTTGTTTCTCCATGTTCTAAGTCCGTTATGCCCAGTAAATTCGGAGTGTTAGTTCCTGCAACCTTTGGTTCTATGATAATAATTCTTCTGCCACGTCTTTAACTTTTTTGGGTTTCTCAATTTCCATTTCTTTAAAAAAAATCATGTGCAAAGTCTATCAAATAACTTACTAAATCATCCTATACTACTTTCTAAAAAAAAATTAGGGGTGGGGGGTTTAGTGTTAATGATCATCATACTTACGTTAAATTTCTCTTTTAGGAGCCCCAAAAGAGAGAGAACATACACAGAGTACTGGGACTAGTTACAGGTCAGAGTACATGTTATTTCTAAGATCTCACTAGGGTGTGAGGTTTAAATTAGACTTCACTAGGTAAATAAAATCAAATTCTATCTTTGTTACAATAGTTAATACCTGGAAAGGTGCCAGACTCATGGCCTTGGGAATTATATAGCTTATAAACAGGATTTCAAAATAATGATGAGGCAAAAGTGGTACTTCCTCACTTTCTCAGTCACTTCTAAACCCAAAGGGCTAACAATCATCAACTATTCATTAAACAGGTTGAAAGTTTTATTTTATATGGGTAATGTATTTCCTAGCACATTTTCTACAGGACAGCAAGTTGGTTTGTCAACACAATGATAAGTAGCCTGGTAATAAGATTATGCATAGTATTGACAAAATTCAAATTTAATAGGTTGATGGTTAACTATAATTCTTCTATAAATAGTTCCATTTTTCAGATAAATGTCTAACTTTCCCTTTCAATTTTAACCAATGAAAAAAACATAAACAAAAAACAGTTTTGTTTAACAAAACAACTCTATTCCGCATAAAATTGAGCATCAAAGCACGAGAAAGCTGAAACTGAAGGAAATCAAAAGATGTACATTTTACCTATTAAGTGAAAAATAATTCTATAATTAAAAAAATTTAAATGAATTCTGTAATCCTCATTTTAGAGCTGAACCAAAGAAGGGCAATGTAGGCACTACAAATAGGGTAATGAACTACAAATAGGGTAATGCCATGGGCTTGTTTTCCTCCTTTTCTTCACCTCCCCCACTATTTTTTATATAAGTTTTTCAGAGTAGTACCTTCAAATTAGCATTTTTAACCCTCGATAAAAAAGAAAATACTGTGGTAATATATTAGTTGTCCTCACTGAAAAATACATACCTTCATAATTGTAATTTGTCTCTTATATTAAGGTGGTATGTATTCCTAAGTATCATCTCATCTTCCCCCAAGCCTCACCTTCCCTTAGATAGTTGTTAGACATCCAGAACTAAAGTAGTTCTGAAATTTTGGTTAATAGGTAACCAGAAAACCTGAGGTAAACAAGAAAAAACCTTAGTAGATATTTTCTTGAATATCTTTTCAAGCCAAATGAACAGTTCTTCCATCTGAAAACACCCCAGTTAAGATGCCTTGATCTTTAGGTTATGTGCTGCTGAATAGGAAATTTATTTTCAGTAAAGTATGTCAGGATTTGGCTGAATGGGGCTGGGCTACAAGGAAATGAAAGTAGACATCTCTTCTCTGCATATCCTCTCTTACCAGCAGCTCTTCCCATTCCCCACCCCAATAAACAAACCATTTATAGAATTGTTAAGTTTTGTTCGTTTTACTTTTTTATTCATCCTTTCAAATATTTTGCTGCCATTTTCCAAAAGACATTATTATTTAACATTCAGTATACAGAGAATTCTCCATCAGAGATGTTTTTTCTTAATCATATTCAGTGAGACCCATGTTAGTTCAGCAGTGGACAGGTCACAAGAGGACATGAGAAAGGAAGAAAGGCTCTGGGACACCTGCATTAACAGCAAGTATTCCACACAAGTAAATGATGTAATTTTGAAGAGCGATAGCCTTAATGTCATTTTGATTATGAGTCATGAATACTGTAGCATCCTCTGAACACTTTAGCCATTACAACCGTCTAATATCTGGTACCATTAAGTATTTCTGAAAGGAACGCTACTGTGTAAATGTTACCAAAGAAGTCTGAACACAAGAACCTCGTAACTCTGCTCTTTGTCTGTAGTTTTACCTGCTTTAATCCATTTTCCTAAAACAAGAGTTTTCAAGCCCTTAGCTGCAAAATGCTTCGTTTTAAAAAGTAACCCTTATGCAGAACCCCCAACACATAAAGCAGGTAGAAGTGATATTATACTGATAAAGCATATTTTATACAAAGTCATAGTACTCGTCTATATGGGAGCAATCAGATCTGTGAAGCTGTTTTGCTGAAACCAGTAAAACTGAAATTGGAATGCCAGGCTTACCATCAAACGTGTATTTGTACTTAAACAGAGTTTGGAAAGCACTGCCCTCAAACTTCACATTGTCTCCACTATCAGCCCCAAGCCTCATTTCCAAACCTCTATCAAACCTTCTTTTCCTTATAAAAATGAAGCCAGAACTTTAACAAGGCCCACCAAAATCTGGACTGTAGCATATCTCTCACCAGTTTCTTGCAGGAACTGTCTCCCAGTCAGTATGTTTTCTCAGTGTCCCTCAATATGCCAACTTAAATTCCTTCATTCATTTACTTAACGTGTATGTTCTGAGTGCCTATAATGAACCTCTAGATTTTTGCTTATTCTGCCCCTTTTTACCTTAGAATCTTCCTCAATGATCCTCAACAAAAGCTTTCTCCTCTTATTTCCCAAAGTACTCAGTGACTTCTGCCACTCATGAATTCTGAAGTGATTGCCTTTATTAATTAATGGGCCACACGGTATATAATCAATACTAACAGCGAAATGTACCAAAGTACACAACTGTTTCCTCGGTTTGGATTTTTAAAAATCAAGCTTTTATTTCTACTAAAGAAAATAAAACCACTTTTGAATTTCAAAATTACAGATTTGCGTTTCATATATTTTATAGGAAAAAGCATACATGAATGCATAGTTTAATTTAAGTGGTATGTGTGGTTTCAAGCTTATTCTGTTGAGTAAAAATTTAAAAGCCACAGTGATACTGTGAAAAGCTTACTAGGTTGCAGAAGAAAACCCACATTTTTCACATACGTGATTAAAGAATAATTATCCAAGGTATTTTTTTATAGCACAATATTTGATCAAAATTTTGGAATATAAACATTTTTTGAAATATACTAAATGCATGAGTTCTAATCTCTGCCACTAGTTGCAAACTTAGTAAAACTACTTCTAGTGTATTGTATGATTTGGTTTTGAAAGATGTTTAGATTTTTAAAAATCATTTGTGATAAGTGAAAAGACACGTTTTACAATCCCTAAATCAGCACCATAATTTTTTCTATTTTCAATTAATTTCACTAAAGTTACATAAAAATATAATATAACAAATGGCATTTGAAATAAATTTTAAAACCCTAGAACTCTTTCTTCAAAGAAAAGCTTCACTGGAAATGAGGGATGTAATAAAACCTGGGTAGATTTCTCTGTGTTAGACCCCATCTCCTGGATTTACCACTATAGTTCGTGACAGTTCTTCAGAGCAGTCTGAAAAACACTACTAAATCAATCAGTTGCTCAAATACCACCATACAGGTAAAGATGACACTACTACTGAAACTTCTGGATGGTGGGCAGTACCACCATAGAGTGGCTTGAAATGTTTGTCAGCTGCTATAAGAATTTTCCAGGTTTCCCAAGAAAAGCAGTTTGGTGGAAAAGGCATAAATATGTACTTTTCAAACAACTGCAACTTCTTTACAAAAAAGCTCATTTGTTCCAAAGTTGAACTTGTGACAGTTCAGGACCACTTGTGTAGTAGCCAATATACAAGACGATAGATTGTAAAGTTAAGACCAACAGTAAAACAGTTTGCAACAGCTCTAATGCTGGCTTTTGGCGAATATGAATTCGTTTTCCAAACCAAAGGGCCATGATAGTATTTTCCATTTTTCAGAACTGGAGAGACTTCAGAGAAAAAACATTTGGCTTTTACAAAAAGCACTTTTAATATAAGAGAGTGAAATTAGCGCTCTGTAATGACCTATATGGAAAAAGAATCTAAAAAAGAGTAGATATATGCGTATGTATAACTGATTCACTTTGCTGTACAGCAGATACTAACACAACGTTGTAAATCAACTACACTCCAATAAAAATTTTTAAAAAGAGTGAAATTAGCAAAAATGGTGGAGTAAGGAACTCCAGATTCCACCCCCCCTAGGAGCAAAGAATAAGAAGGCACAAACGGTCAGAACCAATGTTTCTGGAACCCTCAAAGGCTTGCAGCAACCCAGACAATGCTTATTCCAACACCCACCCCACCCCCAGCCCCGCCACTGATTCTTGGTTAAGAATAGCAAACTTTGTGGTGTTTTTAACTTACCTAGTCCCATCTCCTACTCTCCAGCTTAGCAGTAGTCATGAAAATAACAGCCCACATTCCTAGTACCAGAGGTAGTAAAATGAACCTCATTTGCAAAGAATTCTAATTATTTGTTCTGACCATTCTGGTGGCTCCCTAGAAGACCACCTCAAAAAGAGTGTCTTTATTTTGCCTAACTCAGACCTGGCTCAGTGCTAAAGTGCTATATTTCAGCGGTAGGGGGCATGGTTGCAATGTGTGGCTGGGGGTGAGGGATTTGTTGGCAATGTTCATGCTAATGTCTTAGTTTGCTGTTGCTTGAGGTGATGGATAACAGTTGGGGGCAAACAATAAACTAACCAGAAAGCTTAGAAGGAAAGTCTGGAGCTTTGAAAAGGTCTGACATATTCTGGAAATCTAGAAGGCCAAATGCATGGCTTCAGGAAAGATCTAAGAAGGCCCTAGGATTTCACCTCCTATTGACCTTGAATCTCTATGGAAGCTGGAAGTAAAGGCTAAGGCAGAATTGTAAACTCCAGGAGTTAAAAGTTAAAGGCTCACCCTAACATACACACACTGAGCCCCTGGGCAAAGATTGGAAATTTTTATTGTTTCCAGATATTTAATAAAAGCACTGTTCAATCATTAATTGACACTAAGCAAATGGAACAGAGACTTCAGGGTCCACAATGGACAAAGAATACAACCTTTACAGAATTAGTTCAAACAGTCACTAAACAAACAACATCTACAATACACATCGAAAACAACAAACACTGCAAAGGGGGAAGAAGTGCCATATTGTAATATTTGAAATATCCAGTTTTCAAAAAAAATTACAAGTCATGCAAAGAAATAAGAAAGTATGGCACATGCACAAAAGAACAGAAGCTGACTGAGGAAGCCTAGATGTTGATCTTTCTAGACAAAGCTATTTTAACTGTATTCCATGACATAAAGTAAACTATGTCTAAAGAACTTAAAGTAAAAACAAAAATGTGTCATTAAATTGAGTAGATTAATAAAGAGATATTATAAAACTGAGCCAAATGGAAATTTTGGAGCAGAAAAGTATAATAACTGAAATGAAAAATTCACTATTGGGCCTCAAAAGCCGATGTGAGCAGGCAGAAGAATCAGTAAACTTGAAATGGAAAAAACAAACAAACAAAAACACCAAACAAGAGGCTCAGAGACCTGTGGGACACCATGAAATACACCAACATATGCATAATGGGAGTCACATAAGGAGGAGAGAAGGGGGCAGCAAGAATATTTAAACAAATAGTGGCCAAAAATATGCCAAATTTTATGAAAAATATCCAAGAAGCCCAACAAACTCCAAAAGAATAGACGCAAAAAGGTCCACACATAGGCACATCATAAACTATCAGGAGCTAAAGACAGAATCTTGAAAGCAGCAAGAAAGATGCAACTCATCATGTTCAAGTGATTCTTAATAAGACTAACAAGTGATTTCTCATCAGAAACTATCCAGGGGCAGGCCAGAAGACAGTAGGATGACTTATTCAAAGTGCTATAAGAATTCAGAGTTAGTCAAGAATTCTGTATCTGGCAACACAATCCTTCAAAAATGAAGGAGAAATTAATACATTCCCAAATAACAAAAACTGAAGCAGTTCATCATTAGCAAACCTGCCCTCCAGCAAATGCTAATGGGAGTTCTTCAGGCTGAAATGAAAAGACACTATACAGTAACTCAAATACACATGAAGAAATAAAGTACACAAGGAAAGGTAACTACATAAGTAAATGCACAAGACAGTGTAAATGTATCTTTTGTTTATAACTCCTTTTCCCTTTCTTATTGAAAAGACAACTGCATCAACAGTAATTATAAATCTAGGTGGACAGGCACAAAATATATAAAGATGAAATCTGTAACAATAACAATCTAATATAGAGATATATAGAGACTATGTAATCTCCAGGGCAACCGGTAAGAAAATAACTCAAAAAATAGAGTAAAAGAAATGACAAGCGAATTAAAATTATCACACTAGAAAACTTTAATACAAAAGAAGATAGTAATGGAGGAACTAAGGAACAAAAGAGTCCTCCCTGCCAATAATTATATTAAATATCAACAGATTAACCTCTCAAATTAAAAGGCAGAGGATGGCAGAATGGATTTAAGAAAATGATCCAACTATATGCTGTCTACAGAGACTCAGACTTAAAGACAGAAGTAAACTGAAAATAAAAAGATGGAAAAAGACATGCCATTCAAACAGCACACACAAGAGTGGCTATATTAATATCAGATAAAGCAGACAACACAAAAATTGTCTCCAGAGACAAAGATGGACAGTGTATAATGATAAAAGTGAGTAACAAATATAAACATATATGCACCAAACAACAAGATGAAGCAAAACCTAACAAAAGTGAAATAACCCAGTAATACTAGTTAGAAATTTTAATACCCCCACTTTCAATAACAGAACTAGAAGGAAATTTAGCAAGGAAATAGACACTTGAACACCACCCTATAACAATTAAATCTAAGAGACATCTGTAAAACACTCCAAAAGAAAAACACTACAAAAGAATAATATTAATTCTTGTCAAGTGCACATGGAACATTCTCTAGGACAGATTATACATTAGGCCATAAAACATGTCAAATAAAATTTAAAAGACTGAAATCATACAAATTACGTTCTCTGATCACAACAGAATGAAGTTAGAAATTAACAGAAGAAAATTTGGAAAATTCACAGATATATATAAATTAAACATTCCAAATAATTAAAGAAAGAAAAAAAATCACAAGGGAAATGAGAAAATACCTTGAGATAAACGAAAACAAAATATAAAATATACCAAAATTTATGGGATGCAGCAAAAGCAGTGCTAAGAGGGAAATTTATAGCTGTAAATGTTTACCTTATAAAGAAGAAAGAACTGAAATCAATAGCTTTATCTCCCACCTTAAGAAACTAGAAAACGAAGAAGCATAAATAAAGGAATAATAAAGACTAGAGTGGAAATAAATGAAGTAGAGAATAGAAAAACAATAGAAAAGATCAACAAAACCCGAAGTTGCTTCAGTGAAAAATCAATAAAAACTTTAGCAAGATTGACAAAAAAAAAAAAAGAGAAGACTTAAATGACTAGAATCAGAAATGAAAGTGTGAACATTACTACTGACCTTAGAAAAATAAAAAGGATTATAAAGGAATACAATGAACAACTGTATACCAACCAATTAGATAACCTGGATGAAATGGACACATTTCTAGAAACTACCAAAACTGTCTCAAAAAGTAACAGAAAATATCATAGACCTATAATAAGTAAAGACATTAAGTTAGTAATCAAAAAAATTCCAATAAAGCCCAGATGGCTTAGCTGGTGAATTTAACCAACTGTTTAAAGAAGAATTAAGAACAGGAGAGGAGGGAACACTTCTTAACTTGGTCTGAGGCCAGTATCATGATATCACAGCCAGACAGATATATTACAATGAAACTACAGAACAATATCCCTTATAAAGGTAAGGGCAAAATCCTCAACAAAATACTGGCAAACTAAATCTAGATGCATACAAAAACTGTTATAAACCATAACCAAGTGAGTGTAATCCCAGGAACACAAGGTTCGTTCAGTGTATGAGATCAATTAATATAATAAACTATACGAGACTGAAAGGAAAACCACATAATCTTCTCAATAGATGCAGAAAAAGTGTTTGACAAAATCCAACACCCTTTCATGATAAAAAAACAAACTAGGAAAAAAGGGAAGTTTTTCAATCTGATAAAGGATATCTATGAAAAACCCACAATTAACAACATACTGAAACTGAAAGTTTTCCCTCTGAGTTCAGGACCAATACAACATGCCCACTTTCACCACTGCTATTTAGCATTACACTGGAGGTTCTAGCTAGGGCAATTAGGCAGGAAACAGAAGTAAAAGTCATCCAGATTGGAAAGGAAGAAACAAAACTATTTCTACTTGGAAATGACAGGATCTTATGTACAGCAAATCTTAAAGAATCTACCCAAAAAACTTACTAGAACTAATAAACAAATTCAGCAAATTCAGCAGCTGCAGGATACAAAATAACACAACATATCAGTTGCATAACTACACTGTAGCAATGAACAATCTGAAAATGAAACTAAAAACAAACACAAAAAAAACAAATTTACAACAGCTTCAAAAAGAATAAAATACTTAGGAATAAATTTAACCAAAGAAGCACAAGAGTTCTATACTGAAAACTACAAAACACTGTAAAGAAATTAAAGATCTACACAAATGGAAAGACATCATGTGTTCATGAACTGGAAGACTTTAATACTGTCAAGATGGCAATATACCCCAAAGTGATCTACAGGTTCAATGCAATCTCTATCAAAATTCCAACTGCCATTTTTCAGAAATGGACAAGCTGATCCTAAAATTCATGTGGATTTGCAAGAAACACAGAATAGCCAAAATAATTTTGAAAAAAGAACAAAGTTGGAGGGCTCATATTCCCAATTTCAAAACTTAGTATGAAAAAATAGTTAATAAAAACAGTGTAGTACTGGCATAAAATCAGGCATGTAGACTGATGGAATAGAATTGACTGTCCAGAAATAAACCCATACATTTATGGTTGGTCAGTTGATTTCAACCAGGGTATTGAAATCATTCAATGGAGAGATGAGTCTTTTCAACAAATAGTGGTGGGACAACTGGGTATCCATATGTAAAAGAATAAAGTTTGATCCCTACCTCATACTATATACAAAAATTAACTTAAAACAGATCAAAGAGTTAAATGTAAGTGCTGAAGCTATAAAATTCTTAGAAGGCAACACAGGTGAAAAATCTGTGACCGTGGATTAGGCAACTTGTTTTTAAAGATACGACAACAAAAGCACAAGCAAAGAAAAAATGAATTGGACTTCATTAAAATGAAAAACATCTGTGACTCAAATAACACGATCAAGGAAATGAAAGGACAACCCTCAGAATGGGAGAAAATATCTGCATATCATGTATCTGATAAGGGTCTAGTGTTCCGAACATATAAACAACTCTTACAAACAACAATAAAAAGACAACCCAGGGCTTCCCTGGTGGCGCAGTGGTTGAGAGTCCGCCTGCCGATGCAGCGGACATGGGTTCATGCCCTGGTCCGGGAGGATCCCACATGCCGCGGAGTGGCTGGGCCCGTGAGCCACGGCTGCTGGGCCTGCACATCTGGAGCCTGTGCTCCGCAACGGGAGAGGCCACAGCAGTGAGAGGCCCGCGTACCGCAAAAAAAAAAAAAAAAAAGACAACCCAATTAAAAAACAGGCAAAGGATTTGAACAGACATTTCTCCAAAGATATACAAATGGCCAAGAAGCACTTGAAAATATGTTCAATTTCATTTGTCATTTGAGAAATGCAAATCAAAGCCCCAATGAGATACACACACCCACTCAGATGGCCCTTACAAAAAAGACAGAGAATAACAAGTATGGGCAAGGATGTGGAGAAATTAGAATTCTAATATGTTGTTTGTGGAACTGGAAAATGGTATAGCCACTGTGCAAAAGTTTGGCAGTTCCTCAAAAGGTTAAACATAGGTATCTATTAATGCCCCTCCTAGGTATCTATGAAAGAGAAATAAAAAACATATGTCCACACAAAAACTTATACACGAATGTTCATAACAACGTTATTCACAATAGCCAGAAAGTGGAAACAGCCTAAATGTCTATCAGCTGATGAGTGGATAAACAAAATGTGGTATAGTCATATAATGGAATATTATTTAGTCATAAAAAGGAATGGAGTACTGTTAAAATGTGACAACACAGAGGGACCTTGAAAACATTCTAATTGCAGGAAGGCAGACACAAAAGGCCACTTATTGCATACCATTGATGTGAAATTTCCAGAATAGGTAAATGCATAGAGACAAAAAGATTAATGATTGATCCCCAAGGATGTTGCTAAACAGCCTACAATGAACAGAATGTCCCCCAACAATAAAGAATTACCCAGTTCAAAATGTCAGTAGTGCTGAGGCTGAAAAATCCTGTTCTAATGTGAAGTTTAATTAAATAGGAAAAAATAATCCATCATGTAGAATTATATTATTTTGAGACAACTACTCCAAACTTACTAGAGCTCTAATTCCTCATACATTTTGACAATATCAAATCAGATGGTGAAGGTGTGTTCAAGTATCAGTTTCAAGTTTAGAGTGTACCTTAAAGGTCACCTATTTTAAGACATCTTTAAGATTTTGCAATTCAAATAAGTTTCTTTTTCTGAGAAGAGTTCAACCATATTGGATATAAGGATTCTGGGAAATTTGAAAGCCATCACAGTGTTTTTAGAACTTGTTTTAAGGATGTTTCATCTGTAGAAATCTCCTACCTATTGTACATTTACCTCTACTCATTGGAGAAGATGAGATTATGGGTTTTGAGGTTGGGATCCAGGACTTCACATTTGGCTTGGTGATCAGGTCATCTGGGCATCGTGCTGAAGAGGCTCTACACAATAATGTGTGTAACTGTAAGAAAGCTGTGAGCACACTGGTACCTGTGCATCTTTTCTAATCAGTTTCCCTGGAACTGGAATCTGACCCATCACTAGTCATTTATCCTTCTTTGAAAGATGAGATAAAAGATGTTCACAAAAGCTTTCAAAGGGAGCTCCTTATGGATGAAAGTGTTTGAAAACCATGAAAATGGGCAGAAATGCCTTAATTTACAAAATCAATGCACTTTTGAATGAAAAATATGAGAAGTAAATATTCATGTTTATAATTCTGTGAAGCAGAAAGCACTCAAGTATAGTGGGAAAAGGCACAGACTCAGAAGTAATGACCTAGTTTCAAATCGTGGCTCTGCTGAACTAACATCCAAGTCACTTAATCTCTCTGAACCTGTTTTCTTATTCAAAAGAATAGGGATAATTTTATATTTGCTCTAAGTACCTCACCAGATTATGAGGATCAAACAATAATACAATTTGTGAAAGGTGTTATAATAAATACTCACTTGCCTAATAAAGAATGTATTTCAGTGGAGAGGGTTTTTTTTTAATGGACAAAGTTAAAAATTCATGGAAAAGGAGATTAAAATGGAATCTTGCTCTTTGGTTTAAGATACTAGTACAACGCTAAAGCAGCTCAGTGGATCTTCAAAATAGTAGTCCCTCCAAACCCTTTTCCCCCAACCCTCAAAAAAGATGTTTTCTGATATCTATTCAAAAATAATAGCTCTGAAACACGTTGCAGATGCTATCAACTTAAGTTTGCTCTCTTTGGCTGACTTTATGTCATCTTGGGCTGGCAGCTAGGAGCCAATGACAAAATGGTACCACTTGCACAGTCTCCAGGCAGAGGAAGCCTATTGACTTTTTGTTTTTAAAAGACCTACAAAATGGTAACTCTGAAGTATAATGTGCGTTATCATCATCCTTCTCAAAAAGCCACTAATTATAAATATGTCATTATTATTTAGCCAACTTTACTTAAAATGAGGGAATAAGTTAATTTTGAGATTCTCTCTTCTGGGGCAGAATGATAATGAATTTCTGAAGCTGCATATTTACAGAAGGGAGTCTTGAGACATGAAGCCAGTACATTAAGGACACTGGCTACAGATGTGTGTATTACAACACATTGGTCTTCCCAGGCTTTAGCAATGACTGGCCTTTAGCTGAGGTTATATTGGTCTGGCTTCAGGCTATTATCGGTTGTAGCCCTACTCAAACACCTACTCGCCTGAACAATTTCATGACAGATGCAGAAGCCCCAAAAGTTCTCACTTAGAAGTTTTTAATGACTCCCAAGAAATCAATAAAATGGCTTGAAGAAAACTCAAGTTCAAATACAATGGAATTAGCTCTATATAAAAGCAAATTATCAGGAACTATAAGTAGTTAGAAGCTTAGTATCTGAGATTGTGAAGGCAATCTGACACTAACGATGTATCAATTCAGAAAAACTGTTAAAATTTGTTTTTTACATGTCCATGAATTCTTTAGACCACAGCCAAATGAAAAATCAAATGAAAAGTATGGAGGGCTATTAATAAAAGTATAGAAATATAGGGAACTAAATGTTTTCCATGAGTCGTACTCATAACTAAATGAGTCCTTAATTGACCAAAGACCAGAAAAGGAAAAAACTGTATTTTACATTTGGGTAGTAGTCTTTAAAAATGTTTTTGTTTTTTCATTATATGTACATCCATGTTACATTACGTGGCTACTTGAAGTTACCAGACAAATTAGTAATACCTTAAATACCAGAATGAAAGTGCTTTTCTTAAAAGAAAACTCAATTAGAATTTTGAAAATAACTTTAACTTTCAATTTTCGCACTTTTATTCCATTCTGCAAAGTGCCCTTGATTTCTGATTTACAACTAGAGCAGATTTGTACTGCACAGTCTAGCATTTAATTAGAAACCATTTTGATCTCTTCTTGTTATGTATCAGTCTTTTTCATCATTCCATAAGACTGTAAGCTCCTGAGCAGGAATTCAGCTTTTTCTTCTTAGTCCTTACCAGGACATCAGAGTGCTCAGAAGACAGAGGAGCAGTGCTTGTTGACAGACATTGCCCTCAGCAGAAACTGCAGCTGTGACGCTCAGGAGTAAGAAAAGTAGGAAGCAAAAGAACTGTGATCTTGAGAAGAAGAGCCCTGAGGATGCACGACATCTCTGTCACTTACCACATGGGTGTCAACTTGTTTCACCTCTCTTACCTTTTGTCTCTTTATCAATAAAGCAGTGGTAAATGATACATTTCTCCTAGCATTATCATTAAATGGGATCAAAAATGGGAATGTTCTGTATATTGTTAAGAATTCTGTGTTACTATAACTTGCCGCTATTGCTAGGGTAAAATACTAATCACATTTTTCTTTCCTTTCCCAAAGAATTGTTTTGTCTACCCACAAACTGCTCAAGTGATTCTCTCCAACCTTTTTTCCCCACCTCTCTTCCTTAGCCTTCATTTAACACTTGTAGTAAGTTTCAAAATTTTCTGCAGTAGGCTCCTATGTTCTAACACAGCTGGTCACCATCATTCTCATCTAACATGAGTCTTTAAAGCTTGTTGGAACTTTTAGCAACTATAAGTTGGGGAGGCCGAAAAGGACTCACAGCAAGTGTCCTTAGTACAGTCACTCAGAAACAGCTTACTATCATTCTGTTCCATAAGCACAATTATTGCTCTGACTTCTAAACCATACATGTGTAATTTAACATACCAGTTTTATTCAATGAGGCAGAGTAGCTCCAGAATACCAAAAAGATTTCCTTTTAGGCACTTTTGTAAACAATGTTTATTCCAAGTCCTAATCTCAATTTCTGCATTAAAAGAAAACAAACAAAAAAAACCTGCCTTGATTTCTAAATATTTTTTTAAAATCTACTTATATGGTACCATGAAGAACAAAAATGTAAATATTTTACATACACCAAACTGGCACAGAAGACCAGCACTACCACATGTTGGTGAGCATGTGGGGCAAAAAGAACACTTATAACACTGCTTGGAAACAATCTGGAATTATCTATAAACTGTGGATGTGTATACCTTCTCAGTGAGTTGTTCCACTTCTAGATATAATTCCCTAGGAAAACACTCTTACGGCAGGTACACTAAGAGACATTTTCACAGCAGCATTGTTCGAAACAGCAGAAAACTGGAAATGAACCCAAATGTTCATTAACTGGAGAACAGATAAATGCACTATATTTATTCAAAGGCATAACATACACCTGTATTAATATACTTCAGATTATATGGATGAACCTTACAATATTGAATTTAAAACAAATATGTTGTAGGGCTTCCCTGGTGGCGCAGTGGTTGAGAGTCCGCCTGCCGCTGCAGGGGACATGGGTTCGTGCCCCGGTCCGGGAAAATCCCACATGCTGCGGAGCGGCTGGGCCCGTGAGCCATGGCCGCTGAGCCTGGGCGTCCGGAGCCTGTGCTCCGCAACGGGAGAGTCCACAACAGTGAGAGGCCCGTGTACCGCAACAAAACAAAACAACAACAACAAAAAAATATGTTGTAAAGACTACATTCAACCTGAGTCCATTACATGAGGTTAAAAAGCATCTAAAACAAAATAATGTATCATTTGGGGATACATAAATAGGTAATAAAATCATAAAGCAAGAGAAAGCAAAAACACAAAATTCAGTATTATAGTTACCAAAGGTTGGGTAGGAGGGTGATATGACTGGGAAGGGGCATGCAGTGAGCTTCAAAGGTAATCGTAATGATCTCTTCCTTATGTTAGGGAGGTGAGTACAAAGAAGTGTTTGCTTTATTATTCTGTAAATCATACATATGTTATATACTTCTTTTGATATGTATGAAATAATTCATTTAAAAAGGTACCTATGGGAGCCTGAACCAAGATGGTGGAGCAGAAGGACGTGCTCTCACTCCCTCTTGCGAGAACAGCAGAATCACAACTAGCTGCTGGACAGTCACCGACAGGAAGACACTGGAACTCACCAGAAAGATACCCCACATCCAAAGACAAAGGAGAAGCCACAATGAGACGGTAGGAGGGGCGCCATCACAGTAAAATCAAATCCCATAACTGCTGGGTGGGTGACTCACAGACTGGAGAACACTTATACCACAGAAGTCCACCCACTGGAGTGAAGGTACTGAGCCCCACGTCAGGCTTCCCAACCTGGGGGTCTGGCAACGGGAGGAGGAATTCCTAGAGAATCAGACTTTGAAGGCTAGTGGGATTTAACTGATTGCAGGACTTCGACAGGACTGGGGGAAACAGAGACTCCACTCCTGGAGGGGACACACAAAGTAGTGTGCGCATCAGGACCCAGGGGAAGGAGCAGTGACCCCAGGGGAGACCGAACCAGACCTACCTGCTAGTGTTGGAGGGTCTCCTCCAGAGGCAGGGGGAGGCTCTGTTTCACTGTGGGGACAAGGACACTGGCAGCAGAAGTTCTGGGAAGTATTCCTTGGTGTGAGCCCTCCCAGAGTCTGCATTAGACCCAGCAAAGAGCCCAGGTAGGCTCCAGTGTTGGGTTGCCTCAGGCCAAACAACCAACAGGGAGGGAACCCAACCCCACCCATCAGCAGTCAAGCCGATTAAAGGTTTAAAGAGCTCTGCCCACCAGAGCAACAGCCAGCTCTACGCACCACCAGTCCCTCCCATCAGGAAACCTGCACAAGCCTCATAGATAGCCTCATCCACCAGAGGGCAGACAGCAGAAGCAAGAAGACCTACAGTCCTGCAGCCTGTGGAACAAAAACCACATTCACAGAAAGACAGACAAGATGAAAAGGCAGAGGGCTATGTATCAGATGAAGGAACAAGGTAAAACCCAGAAAAACAACTGAATGAAGTGGAGATAGGCAACCTTCCAGAAAAAGAATTCAGAATAATGCTAGTGGAGATGATCCAGGACCACGGAAAAAGAATGGAGACAAAGATCAAGAAGATGCAAGAAATGTTTAAGAAAGACCTAGAAGAATTAAAGAACAAACAAAGAGAGATGAACAATACAATAACTGAAATGAAAAATACACTAGAAGGAAGCAACAGCAGAATAACTGAGGCAGAAGAACGGATAAGTGACCTGGAAGACAGAATGGTGGAATTCACTGCCATGGAACAGAATAAAGAAAAAAGAATGAAAAGAAGTGAAGACAGCCTAAGAGACCTCTGGGACAACATTAAACGCACCAACATTCACATTATAGGGATCCCAGAAGGAGAAGAGAGAGAGAAAGGACCTGAGAAAATATTTGAAGAGATTAAAGTTGAAAACTTCCCTAACACGGGAAAGGAAATAACCACCCAGGTCCAGGAAGCGCAGCAAGTCCCATACAGGATAAACCCAAGGAGAAACATGCCGAGACACATAGTAATCAAATTGGTAAAAATTAAAGACAAAAATTATTGAAAGCAGCAAGGGAAAAATCACAAATAACATACAAGGGAACTCCCATAAAGTTAACAGCTGATTTCACAGGAGAAACTCTACAAGCCAGAAAGGAGTGGCATGATATACTTAAAGTGATGAAAGGGAAAAACGTAAAACCAAGATTACTCTACCCAGCAAGGATCTCATTCGCATTCAATGGAGAAATCAAAAGCTTTACAGACAAGCAAAAGCTAAGAGAATTCAGCACCACCAAACCAGCTCTACAACAAATGCTAAAGGAACTTCTCTAAGTGGGAAACACCACAGAAGAAAAGGACCTACAAAAACAAAAAAATTAAGAAAATGGTCATAGGAACATACATATCGATAATTACCTTAAACGTGAATGGATTAAATGCTCCAACCAAAAAACACAGGCTCGCTGAATGGAGACAAAAACAAGACCCATCTATATGCTGTCTACAAGAGACCCACTTCAGACCTAGGGACACATACAGACTGAAAGTGAGGGGATGGAAAAAGATATTCCATGCAAATGGAAATCTAAAGAAAGCTGGAGTAGCAATACCCATATCAGGTAAAATAGACTTTAAAATAAAGAATGTTACAAGAGACAAGGAAGGACAGGACACTACATAACGATCAAGGGATCAATCCAAAAAGAAGATAGAACAATTATAAATATATATGCACCCAACATAGGAGCACCTCAATATATAAGGCAGCTGCTAACAGCTATAAAAGAGGAAATCGACAGTAACACAATAATAGTGGGGGACTTTAACACCTCACTTACACCAATGGAAAGATCATCTGAAATGAAAATAAATAAGGAAACACAAGCTTTAAATGACACAACAGACCAGATAGATTTAATTGATATTTATAGGACATTCCATCAAACAACAGCAGATTACACTTTCTTCTCAAGTGCACACAGAACATTCTCCAGGATAGATCACATCTTGGGTCACAAACCAAGCCCCAGGAAATTTAAGAAAATTGAAATCATATCAAGCATCTTTTCTAACCACAACACTATGAGATTAGAAATGAATTACAGGAGAAAAAAGGTGAAAAACACAAACACATGGAGGCTAAACACTACGTTACTAAATAACCAAGAGATCCCTGAAGAAATCAAAGAGGAAATAAAAAAATATCTAGAGAAAAATGACAATGAAAACACGAAGACCCAAAACCTATGGGATGCAGCAAAAGCAGTTCTAAGAGGGAAGTTTATAGCTATACAAGCCTACCTCAAGAAACAAGAAAAATCTTCAAGTAAATAATCTAACCTTACACCTAAAGGATCTAGAGAGAGAAGAACAAACAAAACCCAAAATTAGCAGAATGAAAGAAATCATAAAGATCAGAGCAGAAATAAATGAAATAGAAACAAAGAAAACAATAGCAAAGATCAATAAAACTAAAAGCTAGTTCTTTGAGAAGATAAACAAAATTGATAAGCCATTAGCCAGACTCATCAAGAAAAAGAGGGAGAAGACTCAAATCAATAAAATTAGAAATGAAAAAGGAGAAGTTACAACAGACACCACAGAAACACAAAGCATCCTGCAACTACTACAAGGAAGTCTATACCAATAAAATGGAAAACCTGAAAGAAATGGACAAATTCTTAGAAAGGTATAACCTTCCAAGACTGAACCAGGAAGATACAGAAAATATGAACAGACCAATCACAAGTAATGAAATTGAAACTGTGATTAAAATCTTCCAGCAAACAAAAGTCCAGGACCAGATGGCTTCACAGGTGAATTCTATCAAACACTGAGAGAAGAGCTAATACCCATCCTTCTCAAACTCTTCCAAAAAATTGCAGAGGAAGGAACACTCCCAAACTCGTTGTATGAGGCCACCATCACCCTGATACCAAAAGCAGACAAAGATACTACAAAGAAAATTACAAACCAGTATCACTGATGAATACAGATGCAAAAATCCTCAACAAAATACTAGCAAACAGAATCCAGCAGCACATTAAAGGATCACACACCATGATCAAGAGGGATTTATCCCAGGGATGCAAGGATTCTTCAATATATGCAAATCAATGAACGTGATACACCATATTAACAAATTGAAGAATAAAAACCATATGATCATCTCAATGGATGCAGAAGAAGCTTTTGACAAAATTCAATACCCATTTATGATAAAAACTCTCTGGAAAGTGGGCATAAAGGGAACCTACCTCAAAATAATAAAGGCCATATATGACAAACCAACAGCAAACATCATTCTCAATGGTGAAAAACTGAAAGGATTTGCCATAAGATGAGGAAAAAGACAAGGATGTCCATGCTCACTGCTATTATTCAACACAGTCTTGGAACTCCTAGCCTTGGCAATCAGAGAAGAAAAAGAAATAAAAGGAATACAAATTGGAAAAGAAGAAGTAAAACTGTCACTGTTTACAGATGACATGATACTATATACATAGAATCCTAAAGATGCCACCAGAAAACTACTAGAGCTAATCAATTAACTTGGTAAAGGTGCAGGATACAAAATTAATGCACAGAAATCTGTTGCATTCCTATACACTAATGATGAAAAATCTGAAAAAGAAATTAAGGAAACACTCCCAACAAAAAGAATAAAATATCTAGGAATAAACCTACCTAGGGAGACAAAAGACCTGTATGCAGAAAATTATAAGACACTGATGAAAGAAATTAAGGATGATACCAACAGATGGAGAGATATACCATGTCCTTGGACTGGAAGAATCAGTACTGTGAAAATGACTATACTACCCAAAGCAATCTACAGACTCAATGCAATCCCTATCAAATTACCAATGGCATTTTTTACGGAACTAGAACAAATCAACTTAAAATTTGTATGGAGACACAAAAGACCCCAAATAGCCAAAGCAGTCTTGAGGGAAAAAAATGGAGCTGGAGGAATCAGACTCCCTGACTTCACACTATGCTACAAAGCTACAGTAATCAAGACAGTATGGTACTGGCACAAAAACAGAAATACAGATCAATGGAACGAGACAGAAAGCCCAGAGATAAACCCACGCACCTATGGTCAACTAATCTATGACAAAAGAGGCAAAGATATACAATGGAGAAAAGACACTCTCTTCAATAAGTGGTGCTGGGAAAACTGGACAGCTACATGTAAAAGAATGAAATTAGAACACTGCCTAACACCATACACAAAAATAAACTCAGAATGGATTCAAGACCTAAATATAAGACCAGACACTATCAAACTCTCAGAGGAAAACATAGGAAGAACACGCTATGACATAAATCACAGCAAGATCTTTTTTGATCCACCTCCTAGAGTAATGGAAATAAAAACAAAAATAAACAAATGGGACGTAATGAAACTTCAAAGCTTTTGCACAGCAAAGAAAGCCATAAACAAGACCAAAAGACAACCCTGAGAATGGGAGAAAATATTTGCAAACGAATCAACAAAGGATTAATCTCCAAAATACATAAAACAGCTCATGCAGCTCAATGTTAAAGAAGCAAACAACCCAATCCAAAAATGGGCAGAAGACCTAAACAGACATTTCTCCAAAGAAGGCATACAGATGGCCAAGAAGCATATGAAAAGCTCAACATCACTAATTATTAGAGAAATGCAAATCAAAACTACAATGAGGTATCACCTCACACCAGTTAGAATGGGAGTCATCAGAAAATCTACAAACAACAAATGCTGAAGAGGGTGTGGAGAAAAGGGAACCCTCTTGCACTGTTGGTGGGAATGTAAATTGATACAACCACTATGGAGAACAGTATGGAGGTTCCTTAAAAAACTAAAAATAGAGTTACCATATGACCCAGCAATCCCACTACTGGGCATATACCCAGAGAAAACCACAATTCAAAAAGACACATGCACACTAACATTCATTGCAGCACTATTTACAATAACCAGGTCATGGAAGCAACCTACATGCTCATTGACAGATGAATGGATAAAGAAACTGTGGTACATACACACAATGGAATATTACTCAGCCATAAAAAGGAACGAAATTGAGTCATCTGTTGAGACATGGATGCATCTAGAGACTGTCATACAGAGTGAAGTAAGTCAGATAGAGAAAAACCAATATCGTATATTAACGTATATACGTGGAACCTAGAAAAATGTTACAGATGAACCGGTTTGCAGGGCAGAAGTTGAGACACAGATGTAGAGAAAAAAACCTATGGACACCAAGGGGGGAAAACCGCGGTGGGGTGGGGATGGTGGTGTGCTGAATTGGGCGATTGGGATTGACATGTACACAATGATGTGTATAAAACTGATGACTAGTAAGAACCTGCAGTATAAAAAAAACAGGAGACGAGGGAAAGATGGCGGAAGAGTAAGACGCGGAGATCACCTTCTTCCCCACAGATACGCCAGAAATACATCTACACGTGGAACAACTCCTACAGAACACCTACTGAACACTGGCAGAAGACCTCAGACCTCCCAAAAGGCAAGAAACTCCCCATGTACCTGGGTAGGGCAAAAGAAAAAAGAAAAAACAGAGACAAAAGGATAGGGACGGGACCTGCACCAGTGGGAGGGAGCTGTGAAGGAGGAAAGGTTTCCACACACTAGGAAGCCCCTTCCCGGGCGGAGACTGCGGGTGGCGGAGGAGGAAAGCTTCAGAGCCTCAGAGGAGAGCACAGCAACAGGGGTGCGGAGGGCAAAGCAGAGAGATTCCCACACAGAGGATCGATGCCGACCAGCACTCACCAGCCCGAGAGGCTTGTCTGCTCACCCGCCGGGGTGGGCAGGGCTGGGAGTTGAGGCTCGGGCTTCGGTCGGAGCGCAGGGAGAGGACTGGGGTTGGCGGCGTGAACACAGCCTGCAGGGGGTTAGTGCACCACGGCTAGCCGGGAGGGAGTCCGGGGAAAAGTCTGGACCTGCCGAAGACGCAAGAGACTTTTTCTTCCCTCTTTGTCTCCTGGCGCAGGAGGAGAGGGAATTAAGAGCGCTGCTTAAAGGAGCAAGGAGCTCCAGAGACGGGCGCGAGCCGCGGCTGAAAGTGGGCACCCCAGAGATGGGCACGAGACGCTAAGGCTGCTGCTGCCGCCAAGAAGCCTGTGTGCGAGTGCAAGCACAGATCACTATCCACACCCCTCTTCTGGGGAGCCTGTGCAGCCCGCCACTGCCAGGGTCCCGAGATCCAGGGACAACTTCCCCGGGAGAACGCACAGCGCGCCTCAGGCTGGTGCAACATCACGCCGGCCGCACTCCGTGCCCATCTCTCCCCACGGCCTGAGTGAGCCAGAGCCCCCAAATCAGCGGCTACTTTAACCCCGTCCTGTCTGAGCGAAGAACAGACGCCCTCCAGCGACCTACATGCAGAGGCGGGGCCGAATCCAAAGCTGAACCCCGGGAACTGTGCAAACAAAGAAGAGAAAGGGAAATCCCTCCCAGCAGCCTCAGGAGCAGCGGATTAAAGCTCCACAATCAACTTTTACCGTGCATCTCTGGAATATCTGAATACACAACGAATCATCCCAAATTGAGGAGATGGACTTTGAGAGCAAGATTTATGATTTTTTCCTTTTCTGCTTATCGTGAGTGTGTATGTGTATGCTTCTGTGTGAGATTCTGTCTGTATAGCTTTGCTTCCACCATTTGTCCAAGGGTTCTATCCATCCGTCTTTTTTTGTTTTTAAGATTTTTTCTTAATAATTATTTTTTATTTTAATAACTTTATTATACTTTATCTTACTTTTATTTTACTTTATCTTCTTTCTTTTTCCCCTTCCTTCCCTCCTTCCTTCCTTCCTTCCTCCCTCCCTCCCTTTTCTTTCTTCCTTCCTTCCTCCCTTCCTTTCTTTCTTCTACTAATTTTTTCTTTCTACTTTTTCTCCCTTTTATTCTGAGCCGTGTGGATGAAAGGCTCTTGGTGCTGCAGCCAGGAGTCAGTGCTGTGCCTCTGACGTGGAAGAGCCAACTTCAGGACACTGGTCCACAAGAGACCTCCCAGCTCCACAGAATATCAAACGGTGAAAATCTCCCAGAGATCTCCAACTCAACACCAGCACCCAGATTCACTCAATGACCAGCAAGCTACAGTGCTGGACACCCTATGCCAAACAACTAGCAAGACAAGAACACAACCCCACCAATTAGCAGAGAGGCTGCCTAAAATCATAGTAAGTCCACAGACACCCCAAAACACACCACCAAACGTGGACCTGCCCACCATAAAGACAAGATCCAGCCTCATCCACCAGAACACAGGCATTAGTCCCCTCCACCAGGAAGCCCACACAACCCACTGAACCAACCTTAGCCACTGGGGACAGACACCAAAAACAACGGGAACTACGAACCTGCAGTCTGCAAAAAGGAGACCCCAAACACAGTAGGATAAGCAAAACAGAAGACAGAAAAACACACAGCAGATGAAGGAGCAAGATAAAAATGCACCAGATCTAACAAATGAAGAGGAAATAGGCAGTCTACCTGAAAAAGAATTCAGAATAATGATAGTAAAGGTGATCCAAAATCTTGGAAATAGAATAGGCAAAATGCAAGAAACATTTAACAAGGACCTAGAAGAACTAAAGATGAAACAAACAATGATGAACAACACAATAAATGAAATTAAAAATACTTTAGAAGGGATCAATAGCAGAGTAACTGAGGCAGAAGAACAGATAGTGACCTGGAATATAAAAGAGTGGAAGTAACTACTGCAGAACAGAATAAAGAAAAAAGAATGAAAAAAACTGAGGACAGTCTCAGAGACCTCTGGGACAGCATTAAACGCACCATTATTTGAATTTTAGGGGTTCCAGAAGAAGAGAAAAAGAAAGAGACTGAGAAAATATTTGAAGAGATTATAGTTGAAAACTTCCCTAATATGGGAAAGGAAATAGTTAATCAAGTCCAGGAAGCACAGAGAGTCCCGTACAGGATAAATCCAAGGAGAAACACGGCAAGACACATATTAATCAAACTGTCAAAAATTAAATACAAAGAAAACACATTAAAAGCAGCAAGGGAAAAACAACAAATAACACACAAGGGAATCCCCATAAGGTTAACAGCTGATCTTTCAGCAGAAACTCTGCAACCCAGAAGGGACTGGCAGGACGTATTTAAAGTGATGAAGGAGAAAAACCTGCAACCAAGATTACTCTACCCAGCAAGGATCTCATTCAGATTTGATGGAGAAATTAAAACCTTTACAGACAACCAAAAGCTGAGAGTTCAGCACCACCAAACCAGCTTTACAACAAATGCTAAAGGAACTTCCCTAGGCAAGAAACACAAGAGAAGGAAAAGACCTACAATAACGAACCCAAAACAATTAAGAAAATGGGAATAGGAACATACATGTTGATAATTACCTTAAATGTAAATGGACTAGAATCCAAATCGGAAAAGAAGAAGTAAAGCTGTCACGGTTTGCGGATGACATGATACTATACATAGAGAATCCTAAAGATGCTACCAGAAAACTACTAGAGCTAATCAATGAATTTGGTAAAGTAGCAGGATACAAAATTAATGCACAGAAATCTCTGGCATTCCTATACACTAATGACGAAAAATATGAAAGTGAAATCAAGAAAACACTCCCCTTTATCACTGCAACAAAAAGAATAAAATATCTAGGAATAAACCTACCTAAGGAGACAAAAGACCTGTATGCAGAAAATTATAAGACACTGATGAAAGAAATTAAAGATGATACAAATAGACGGAGAGATAGACCATGTTCTTGGATTGGAAGAATCAACATTGTGAAAATGACTCTACTACCCAAAGCAATCTACAGATTCAATGCAATCCCTATCAAATTACCACTGGCATTTTTCACAGAATTAGAACAAAAAATTTCACAATTTGTATGGAAACACAAAAGGCCTCAAATAGCCAAAGCAATCCTGAGAACGAAAAACGGAGCTGGAGGAATCAGGCTCCCTGATTTCAGACTATACTACAAAGCTACAGTAATTAAGACAGTATGGTACTGGCACAAAAACAGAAAGATAGATCAATGGAACAGGACAGAAAGCCCAGAGATAAACCCACGCACATATGGTCTTTATCTTTGATAAAGGAGGCAGGAATGTACAGTGGAGAAAGGACAGCCTCTTCAATAAGTGGTGCTGGGAAAACTGGACAGGTATAAGTAAAAGTATGAGATTAGATCACTCCCTAACACCATACACAAAAATAAGCTCAAAATGGATTAAAGATCTCAATGTAAGGCCAGAAACTATCAAATTCTTAGAGGAAAACATAGGCAGAACACTCTATGACATAAATCACAGCAAGATCCTTTTTGACCCACCTCGTAGAGAAATGGAAATAAAAACAAAAATAAACAAATGGGACCTAATGAAACTTCAAAGCTTTTGCACAGCAAAGGAAACCATAAACAAGACCAAAAGACAACCCTCAGAATGGGAGAAAATATTTGCAAATGAAGCAACTGACAAAGGATTAACCTCCAAAATTTATAAGCAGCTCATGCAGCTCAATAACAAAAAAACAAACAACCCAATCCAAAAATGGGCAGAAGACCTAAAAAAACATTTCTCCAAAGAAGATATAGAGACTGCCAACAAGCACGTGAATGAGTGCTCAACATCATTAATCATTAGAGAAATGCAAATCAAAACTACAATGAGATACCATCTCACACCAGTCAGAATGGCCATCATCAAAAAATCTAGAAACAACAAATGCTGGAGAGGGTGTGGAGAAAAGGGAACCCTCGTGCACTGCTGGTGGGAATGTGAATTGGTACAGACACTATGGAGAACAGTATGGAGGTTCCTTAAAAAACTAAAAATAGAACTACCGTATGACCCAGCAATCCCACTACTGGGCACATACCCTGAGAAAACCATAATTCAAAAAGAGTCATGTACCAAAATGTTCATTGCAGCTCTATTTACAATAGACAGGACATGGAAACAACCTAAGTGTCCATCGACAGATGAATGGATAAAGAAGATGTGGCACATATATACAATGGAATATTACTCAGCCATAAAAAGAAACAAAATTGAGCCTTTTGTAATGAGGTGGATAGACCTAGAGTCTGTCATACAGAGTGAAGTAAGTCAGAAAGAGAAAGACAAATACCGTATGCTAACACATATATATGGCATTTAAGAAAAAAAAATGTCATGAAGAACCTAGGGGTAAGACAGGAATAAAGACACAGACCTACTAGAGAATGGACTTGAGGATATGGGGAGGGGCAAGGGTAAGCTGTGACAAAGCGAGAGAGAGGCATGGACATATATACATTACCAAACGTAAGGTAGATAGCTAGTGGGAAGCAGCCGCATAGCACAGGGAGATCAGCTCGGTGCTTTGTGACCGCCTGGAGGGGTGGCATAGGGAGGGTGGGAGGGAGGGAGACGCAAGAGGGAAGAGATACGGGAACATATGTATATGTATAACTGATTCACTTTGTTATAAAGCAGAAACTAACACACCATTGTAAAGCAATTATACTCCAATAAAGATGTAAAAAAAAAAAAAAAAGAACCTGCAGTATAAAAAAACAAACAAGAAAAACAACTAATACTGTACTTTCTTTGGGTTATTTGTATGGAAATATGTTAATATAAATGTTTCAGACATGACATGAAATTTCTAAAAATCTTATATGTTCTGGTATAATGTTATAAGTCATAATGCTAGTGATTACTTTAAAATGTATATCTCAGAAATAACTAAATTTCCGTGTCAACTGCATTATTATGAACTTTCATCAAATCTTTAACCATGGTCATTTTTAAGTCTTTTGTCATTTACAGACCGTTCTGGGTGTACTCTGATACTTTTTCAAAAATGTTCCTATAAAAGGGTTTCATCTTCCGAGAATGCATGGAAAAGACTCTGACATGTACAGGTTTCTGGTAACTGACTATACTGCTGAACTGAATGAATAAGCATTTTCAGACCTCTAATGGAAAACTGATGAATTCATAAAAGTGCTAACAAAAGATCAAGATAAAAAAAGTTAATTACATGGGACTGAGTGAACTGATGAGGATGATTATAATTTTTGTGACTTTCTGTTTGAATAAAAAAAAAAATCCCATAAGGACGCAGAGGCAAAAAATATACAAATCAATTCTCACAGCAAAGTAAAGGAGCTGTTACAGTGGACGATTACTGGACTGAATGTCAATATTATGGCATGGTATGAGTGTGTTTCGTGTTTGGTAATTGCAATCATTGTTGCTTTTGTTGTGGTCATCCGTTTACAATGCTTGGTGACAGTTTATTTATCTCTTGTAAAAATAAACTACAGTGTGTGTGTGGAGGGGGGGAAGGGACCGGAAAGCAAATTATAATCATCATAAAACTCAGTGAAATGGCTGTGAATTTAGGAGTATATGTAATAGGCCTGTAATATCAGAAAGGCATAATTGGGCAGGGGCGAGATGCTAAAAGTATTACAGGGTCTGGTCTGCTGGGGAGAATTAAGTCAAAACAAAATCAACTGGACCAAGTATATAATGAGATAGGCTGCAGGATAACCCTATGATCTGGACTCAAAAGTTAGCAGAGCCTCCAAGGGCCTGAAGCTTTCCTAGAAATTTAAGAAGTGTAATCCCCCCTACCTCTAGGTTTTTCATGTTTACATCTTTATCTAGAAGTCCAAAGGGTTTGTGAGATGTCTGGAACTTCATGGGTTCTCTAGAGAGCTTCAGTAGAGTTGATGGCACTTGGAAGACCCCTGAAATGCCGTGGATGCTGGCCAACTTAGAAATGTAGACTAGGTATCTTCCATGCATGTTAACCGTGTACTAGAACAATGTTGCTCAAAGTGTGGACCTCAACCAACAGCAGCAGCAACATCTGGTAACTTAATAGAACTGGAGATTCTTAGGCCCCACCCCATGACTCCTGAAGCAGAAACTCTGGGGATGAGTCCCAGCATCTGTGTTTTAACAAACTCTCCAAGTAATTCTGATGCAACTGAAGTTTGAGAACCACTGATCCAGAGTAAAATGGAAATGAAGTTCACTAGCCAGACTCTTGAAACATCCTTTATGATGGTTCACATTATTGATCTGTCAGAAGATAACGGAGTTGCTTTTCAGATTAACTCCCAGAAGAACTTTGGATAACTCCCAACTAAGTTCATGAAGAATTATCACGGCTTTAGTGTAGATTATACTGTTAGCTGGTCCTTTATTCCATAAATAAATAGACTCTATAATTATATGGAAAAAAATGGATTAGAGACCTAAACGTAAGACCAGACACTATAAAACTCTTAGCGGAAAACATAGAAAGAACACTATTTGACATAAATCACAGCAAGATCTTTTTTGATCCAACTCCTAGAGTAATGGAAATAAAAGCAAAAATAAACAAATGGGACCTAATGAAACTTAAAAGCTTTTGCACTGCCAAGGAAACCATAAACAAGACCAAAAGAAAACCCTCAGAATGGGAGAAAATATTTGCAAACGAATCAACGGACAAAGGATTAGTTTCCAGAATATATAATCAGCTCACAGCTCAATATTAAAAAAACAAACAACCAAATCCAAAAATGGGCAGAAGACCTAAATAGACATTTCTCCAAAGAAGACATACAAATGGCCAAGAAGCACATGAAAAGCTGGTCAACATCACTAATTATTAGAGAAATGCAAATCAAAACTACAATGAGGTATCACCTCACACCAGTTAGAATGGGCTTCATCAGAAAATCTACAAATAATAAATGCTGGTGAGGGAGTGGAGAAAAGGGAACGCTCTTGCACTGTTAGTGGGAATGTAAACTGATACAGCCACTATGGAGAACAGTATGGAGGTTTCTTAAAAAACTAAAAATAGAATTACCATATGATCCAGCAATCCCACTACTGGGCGTATACTCAGAGAAAACCACAATTCAAAAAGACACATGCGGGCTTCCGTGGTGGCACAGTGGTTGAGAGTCCGCCTGTCAATGCAGGGGACGCGGGTTCGTACCCCGGTCCGGGAAGATCCCACATGCCGCGGAGCGGCTGGGCCCGTGAGCCATGGCCGCTAAGCCTGTGCGCCCGGAGCCTGTGCTCCGCAATGGGAGAGGCCGCAACAGTGAGAGGCCCGCGTACCGCAAAAAAAAAAAAAAAAAAAGACACATGCACCCCAATGTTCATTGCAGCACTATTTACAAAAGCCAGGTCATGGAAGCAACCTAAATACCCACTGACAGACGAACGGATAAAGAAGATGTGGCACATATATACAATGGAATATTACTCAGCCATAAAAAGGAAGAAAACTGGGTCATTTGAGACGTGGATGGATCTCGAGACTGTCATATAGAGTGAAGTAAGTCAGAAAGAGAAAAACAAATATCGTATATTAATGCATATATGTGGAACCTAGAGAAACAGTACAGCTGAACCGGTCTGCAGGGCAGAAGTTGAGACACAGATGTAGAGAACAAACCTATGGACACCAAGGGGGGAAAACCGCGGTGGGGTGGGGATGGTGGTGTGCTGAATTGGGCGATTGGGATTGACATGTATACACTGATGTGTATAAAACTGATGACTAATAAGAACCTGCTGTATAAAAGAAAAATAGAAAAAACCTATCTATTAGGTTTACAGACGTGTGCAATTTAAAGAAAAAACACACACTACTGTTACCTTGAGGAAAAAAAAAAGGTACCTATGGTAAAACAGAAAAATGTGTTTTCAAGATATCACATAGATTCATTTTTTTCTTTCCTGTCTCTCAGCTTCTACAACCGTCTTATTTAAGCCACTCTTTTAAATATATAAAATATGCTACTGCCTTTATTGTCTTTTCCCGACGTTTGTTCACTCTTCAATATTTATGTTGTTTAACTTTCCAATATTCTAAATAATTAATAACTTGCCTCAGCCTCATATCAGCCTGGGGAGTGTTTTACAGAGCAGTGGGATTAAAAACTCATGGTGAATCAAGAAGGAAGGACCTGAATTCTCAAGTCACGTTTTCATTTAGTATCTAGATTATGCTACTTTTCCTAAGCTCCTTAGGCCTTCATATTCTGCCTGTTTTCAGAGGCCCTATCTTATAACTTGGGATAGTTATCATGGAGTGATGAAAACCACAAATCTCAGTAATGGGATGTTGGCATGCAGGGAGATGCTAGATTCAACACAGTACCTTGCCAGACTTCAGGCTGACATCAGGTCAGCAGCTATATTTGAACTTATCCAAAATCCTTCTCAGGCCCTCACTCTTTCAGCTAAGAAAGTCTAGTCATCCCACCTATTCTTTTTTCTTTTAAATTTAATTAATTTATTTTTGGCTGAGTTGGGTCTTTGTTGCTGTGCGTGGGCTTTCTCTAGTTGCGGTGCTCGGGCTTCTCATTGCGGTGGCTTCTCTTGTTGCAGAGCATGGGCTCTACGCACGCGGGCTTCAGGAGTTGTGGTGCATGGGCTTAGTTGCTCCGCGGCATGTGGGATCTTCCCGGACCAGAGCTTGAACCCGTGTCCCCTGCATTGGCAGGCGGATTCTTAACCACTGCGCCACCAGGGAAGCCCCCACCTATTCTTAAACCAAAGATTTTAGGAATTTTCTGCAGAACATGTCAGTGAAAGCTAATCATTGGAGGACACATAATTTTTAAAGAAAAATACAAGAAAGCTATTTAATGTTTCTTATGTTACTTAAGGCAGTTTCAGAACTTTTCCTTTCTAAGACTTAAACCTACAGAAACACTTGAAAGAGTGAGGGTGAAAATATACATATATAAACAAACACAGAGATGAACCATGCAACACTGACATAGGAACAAATGAGTTAATCTAAATTCCCTTCAGTGGAGATCTGGTTAAATATGGTATATCCATTTAGATGTTAGAAATAAAGAAGCAGATCTACCATATGATCCTGCAATCCCACTCCTGGGCATATATCCAGAGAAAACCATAATCTGAAAAGATACATGCACCCCAATGTTCACTGCAGCACTACTTACAATAGCCAGGACATGGAAGCAACCTAGATGTCCATCATCAGAAGAATGGATAAAGAAGTGGAGTATTACAATGGAGTATTACTCAGCCATGAAAAAGAATGAAACAATGCCATTTGCAGCAACATGGATGGACCTAGAGATTGTCATACTGAGTGAAGTCAGACAGAGAAAGACAAGCATCATATGATATCACTTATATGTGGAATTGAAAAAGGGTACAAATGAACTTATCTACAAAACAGAAATAGTTACAGATGTAGAAAACAAACTTACCAGGAGGTAAGGGTGGGGTGGAGGGATAAACTGGAATATTGGGACTGACATATATATACCACTATATATAAAATAGATAACTAATAAGGACCTACTGTGTAGCACAGGGGACTCTACTCAATACTCTGTAATGGCCTATATGGGGAAAGAATGTAAAAAAGAGTGGGGGTGTGTGTGTGTATATATATATATATATATATATATATATGTATATATATAACTGATTCGCTTTGCTGTACACCTGAAACTAACACAACACTGTAAATCAACTACACTCCAATAAAAATTAAGGAAAAAGAAAGATGTGTTTGACACAGAAGATGTCTGTGATACATTTTTAAGAGACAAAATTTTTATATATACACACATTTTACAAATTAGAATGTTACTCAAATTTTTTAAATGTTTTAAAGAATTGAAGATAATGTACTTCCATTTACAAGCAAATTGTCAACTTCTGGAAAGCACACAAAATATCAAAAGTAATCAAAAGATCAGCATCTATCATAATAGCACACCGTCACCTAATTTCTGTCAATCTACTTCTCTGAGACTATCAGTTTGCATTACTTGCCCAATTGATTAATGAAAGAGGAATAAAAGAGTTAAGTGTAAAGTGCTTTTTTAAAAAACTAAGAAAAAAGTCCTTATTTCAAAAAAATTCGTGTTAATTTCTTAATGGTCTCTGGATGAATATTTGAGAGATGCAAAAACAGGGCAGGGTTTGGTATTTTGCAACTTTTCGCTCTTTTTCCCCCTTTTAAAGGAGGCACAGTGCTCTACCACAGTTTTGGAAACCCTCAGTGTTATTTAGCTTTCAAGTGAGGCTTCCTGAAATTAGGTCTGTGCCAATTAGAATTTTTCTAAGCAAAATAGGAAAAGTCATTACCCAGTAGAAAGTTGAAAGGTGTAGAGGAAAAAGAGAGTAAACTTAAATGATTACAGGAAGCTGAAAACGTTCTCATACTTGACACACAAGAGAAGTGGGAGAAATAAACTGAAAAATTGGAAGGGTTAAGCACAGCCTTTCTATGTCTCACAAATGCAATAGCAATTCGATTGCTAAGAGTGGTAAGGAACCTTAGATAAGTTCTCCGATAAGGACTTGGAGGCCCTACAGATCTGACATTAAGGGAGCCTCCTCTTCTACAGGATTCTTTCTATCTCACCTTCTCTGTCTTGCCCTGGAACACTCTTCAGCACCTGCTACAGTTCATTGTTTCTTAATTACTTTATGGATCTACATCCTGTCTCCCCAGCTAGATGGAGGCTCCTTTGAGATCAGGAAGAATATGACTTCTGCACCTTCCCTGAAGCACAAGTGCAACACTGAACAGGTGGAAGGTCCTCAGTCATACACTTAGTGGCCCACATGATCAGCAGGTACTAGTGGGGAGAAACACTCTTCTACTGCCATCTCTTTATGACCATCCACTTCTGAGTACTGAACTTCACAAGCCTGACGAAATTTTCTTCTTTCCAAGTAACTGTCCTTCCAAACTAAGGTTCTTTCCTTAGCACGGTCTATTTTTGTTGGTTTGGCAAACATGTACTGACATGAAATTAGCATTAATGTTTCGGGAAAATATCCCTGGATCCTAAGTATATTTGGGGAAGCTGGTTTCCCTTGGTTTATGGTTGAGGATTGTCTTTGTAAAGAATGAAATTGGGAAATGATCCAAAAAAAAAAGAAAACGCAAAGATTGAAATCCATAAATACCAGTAGCTTAGCGTTAAAAAATACTAAGGGCTTCTAAACTAAACACTTTCATTGTCCACACTAAAATATTTTATTTATCATTAATCAAATAAGTCCAGTTGACCCTTGAATAACATGGGGGTTGGCTGCCAACCCCCATCATGCAGTGAAAATCTGAGTATAACTTTACAACTGGCGCTCCATATCCCGTGTCCTTGGTTCTGCATCTGTGGATCCAACCAACGGTGGATTGTGTAGTATAGTAGTGTATACTCAGATTTTTTTCAGTAATATAAGTGGACCCTCAAGATTCAAACCTGTATTGTTCAAAGGTCAACTATATACCCAAATGTTCTTTTCTTAGAATAATGTGTAATTATTAAGCATGAAAGGTGGCTGAGGTACAGACAAATCACCTGACCTGTGTTCACACCCTTAGCTAATGCCAGAGGTGGTTCCGTCTCAGTTTTCAGTTTTTGAGATCATGTACCCGGTACCCTCCTAGAAGAGGCAATAAGAACTCCAGCTAACGTTTCTGATTGTCTGGATTCTGAAATACCTGGCTCTTTGTGTGAGTTGAGCTAATTTAATTTCACCATATATATGTGTGCTTGTGTGTGTGTGACCTTTTCTATTTCCTACTAGTAGGACAGATTTGTGTCTAGTTGCTACCCAATATGACAACTGTTTTCAACACAAGGAAAAGAATTCATGTGATTTTATTTCTAGGTGGCTCCTTTAATTTTCTAAAAGCAGTCTACTTAGAACTGTTAATGTGGGATGATACTGTTCTTTTCCCTATCTCATGTAACACCTGACTTAGGTATGACAGCTCCCCAATCTGATGTTAAGGCACCCAGTGTGTCTAAGAGGGGCCAGAATTCTTTTTTTAAATGTAGATTTGGACTGTGTCTAATGTTACAACTCTCACCCCACGAATCACAGTGAATCCTACCCAAAGAGACCTATGGATTTTCTCTCTTAACTATGGGTCTCAGCCATTCTTTTCTTATAGGGAAATTCCCCAGTGAATGGTCACTTCATTTTGAGGCCACAATTAGCCAAATATTCCTCTTCCCTTCCCTAACACGCTTTCCTTCCTTTTTATTCTAAAGAAGTAACTGAGCCTTACACCTTGAGTAGAGTATGGGAGCCATGAGTAAAAGCAATTATGTAAGTACTTAGCACATACCTAACCTAACCCTTTCTTTATAATAAATTACACATAAAGAATATGAAATTCAGGTGAATTACCCATTACTGAGTGCCTACCAGGAAGGTTAAGTTGTGCAGGACTGCAGAAATAAGTGATAGAGCTGGAATCTGAACCTCAGTCTCTGAATTCCAGGCTTTTATCCTTTTGGTCACAATGACTCTGCCTTTCCACCCTGGGCAAGTTTCATAAGCAATTAGAATATCACCAACCGAAGGATCACAATTTCAAATCCACCCAATTCCCATAACTATTGGGACACAACGCAAAAGAGGACCCCTCCCTCTAGTCATGCCCTTTGCAGTGTAACTTTGCCGCTCCTGCACCTCCTGCCTGAATCTTGACCTGGACTTATAACTTGCTTTGACCAATAGAACCTTTGATAATAGGTAGAAGTCAGTCTAGGCTTTAAGAAGCTTTGCATGCTTCTGCTGGTTCTTTTGGAGCCCTGCTGGTACACTCTGAATAAGCTCTGGAGAGCCTGCTGGATAATGAGACAGGGCCGTTAGCCTTCATCACTACAGTCAACCAGCCAGCTGCCGCAGACACACTGAGTGAGCCCAGCCGAAATCAGCTGAGCCTGGCCAGAGCAGCAGAACTGCCCAGCTGACCTGAAGACTCATGAGGAAAAAAAAATGGGTATTATTTTAAAGGCATTAAATTTGGGGATGGTTTGTTATAGAGCAAGTACTACCTGATACAGCTATCAAACAAATTCACTTTGAGAAAGCAGAGAAAGTGAAACAAAGTTGCTCCTGAAAGATGGCTCCAACACGGAAAAGCTTGTTGAAATAGAATAAATTTAGATATCAACATGAACAATTAGGTATTTGAAAATCTACATCCAGAAAGTCAAGTCCTTTTAATTGTGAGATTTAATTCATTTTGAATCATTAAAAAACTATTTTCTTAAAGTCCCTCTTTGAAGAGGTAGAAACTTTATACTGTAATATGACTTTTAGAGAGTTAATATTCTCTTTAAGAAGAAGCTAAAGATAAAGAGATCACATGACAGAAGCAATGAACTTACTTATAAAACCGCAAAAGTTTGTCAAGACATGAGAGGATTGCTCTTCTTCAGACAATTATCCTGATTTACCTTAACGGAGTTCCTAAGAGGTTCAAGTAGTGGAAGAGTGACTCAGAGTTGAGGAGTGTGGTGGGGAGGGAGGATGGTGTGGAGAAGAGCCAGAAGGGAAGCACTCTGTACTCATTTTAACAAAACATCCATCACATATGCATTTTTCAGTTCCTCTTCAAACTTACGGCCAAAAAATCTGATAATGGTACCAGAGGTGAAAGGCTCCATTATGTAACTATAATCACTTAGTTTGAAAGTTAAGATCATAATGAAGCTAGTTTAAGAATTACCTTAATTAAAAACAGCTTATGAATAGCATGGTATGGCATAATGGACACAGTCCTCAAGCAGGAACCTTTGGCATTTAAGGAGCTGTCTAATCTTAGCCATGTCACTAAAATTAGCTTAACAGTTCACAAGTGCTTTACAACTGCCAGACACTGTGCTATGGGGTTTATACCCATTATCTCACTGTGCCCATTTTAAAGGTGAGGGAACTGAGGGCTTACAGGGTTACAAACTTGCTCAAGGTCACACAACTGTTAAACAGTCATACCCAGAGAATTTGACTGCAGAGTCCTAATTCTTACCCACAGTACTGTCCTAACTGTACTTGGCCTCAGTTTCCTCATGTGAAAAGTGAGGACTGGACAGAAAGACTGGCTTCCGCTGAAGTGAATGACAGGAGCACACTCCTTGGTGGTTTGTGTTTTAGGTAGTGATGGGGACTGGCACCCTTCCTGAACAAGGAATGCCCTTGGCGTACATGCCAACATCAACTACTCTGTCTATTCCTTTGCTGCTACACACAGATACAGAAACGGTGAAGCTAGTTTGGGAAACAGGTCTATCACCAACAAGCAGTCACCCTCCCAGCAAAGGTCTGGCTGCCTTTGGGCTTTCTCTTCAGTGCCTGGCAGAACTGGCACTAAATGCTGAATGAATAAATATTCCACAGCCTCTGCTGGAAAGAGCCTGAAATTGGACACCATTGTTTTAACATTTCCTACAAATATTTTAAATGTAACATCCATAAGACCATAAGCTTCACAAAGACAGAAACAACACTGGCCTTGCTCGCTGCTGTATCCTTTGCAACTTGACTTGTGCCTTGCATATAGCAACTGCTGAACACAAAAGTTGTTACTCTTATTGCTGGTACTGGATTCTTACAGTTCCAAATTTGCCCTGAAAGGGGTAAAATATATGACTAAAGGTAAAACCACATTATTTGCTCTTCTTCTCTGTGGTTCTTTGTTTAAAAAGCCAACCTAAATTGAGTATCTTAAGTGCTAAGTGCTGTAGCATTGGCTCTGCTTGTCTTAAAAGAATGGATCTAGTTGAAGAGATAAATAATAAATAAAGAAAACAGTATTAATCCAACAAATAGTTATTGGGCACCTACTATGTGCTGTATCACTGACTTAGGTATAAAAACCTGTATGGTTAGTAGTTGCCATTGGATACCATCAGATGAAGGAAGAGGCTGCTATGAGCTGGGCTACATAAAAGAAAGTGTACGAAGTTAAGTGGGCATCAAACTGGTCTAGAAGGTTACACAATGTTAAAAGCAGAGAGGATGAGGCTGAATTCCAGACTGCAGTAGTCCTCAGCTACATCATATGGCACGCTGGTATGTTGTGATCAATTTTAGGATTTGTGGCAGGGAATCTGTTATTAATAATGATTTACGTATTTTCATTATAAAGTAAAAACACTGCCAGCTTAGAATGATTTGCTGTAACCCTTGTGAAAAGTAATTTGGAAATACCTGTCAAAAATGTAAGTGTATATACCCTTGATTCAGCAACCCTACTTTGGGGGAATCTATGTTTAGAAACAAAGTTGCTATTTGTAAGGATACATAGAAAAGGGTGTTTATTGCAGCCTTGTTTGTAGTGGCAAAAATCATGAAACAACCTGAATGGAACATTGTACAACTAATTAAAAAGAAAGGGATCTACATCTGTTTATCTGGAAGGATGTTCAGCGTGTACTGTTAGAAAAGCAGGCTGCAGAGAAACTGGTATATGATGATCCTATTCTTATTTAAAAACAAACAACCCAGAACGCTTTATATGTGCGTGTGTATGCTTATATGATTATACAGAAATGTGGAAGGGGAAACAGGAAAGGGAAGGAAGGAAGAAAGAGGAAAGGAGAGACAATGAGGAAAAGTTTATTACATTTTCTTGGTATAATTTTGCTGAAGGGAATGAACACATCATTTTTGTAAGTTTTGAAAAGGCATTTGTGAAAATAGTAATAAACAAAAACCATCTTTAAAAGAGCCAATTCACAGACTATCCTATGATCTCAGGTACACTCAGATGTGCTTTCCTGGATATGACAGATCAGGATACAGCTGCATGAATTGTGCATAACCCACGTTCTCCAAGGGTTCTGGAGTATCCACGTGGCTGCTATTTGGCGTATGGGTTGTGGTGGAAGGAAGATGGAGAACCACAATGCTATAAGTAACAGAATCACAGACATTTTTTGATTAGGGGAATAACAGTGAAAGCAGTGTTGCAGTCAATCTGAACTAGGGTATGGCCAGTTTTTTTGTTTTTTGTTTTTCTGTTGTGCTGGCTTCTCCGGGAACAGAAACTTAATTCCCACCTGGTTTCCTGCCTTTGTCTCTTACTCCTCACCGAGTGTCAGGGTCTTTGTGGTCTCACAAGCATGTTTCTTATTATCCACTTCAATATTTTCAACTAAACTTGAAAGACTGATTGAGATCTCAAACTCAGGGTTTCTTCCTTTCTTTCTGAATTTAAATAACTAAATTAAATCTAGTTGTGTTGTTGTTCCATTTAGGATTTCACTTTGAGACTTTTGAGAACGTTTATATATTTTAAAGACTGGCTTCAACAACAGTCTCTCGTATTTATGATATTCTGTTCTCGCTCTTCTATCCTAGTTGACTTGACAGCGTATACTACTCTCTCCCGCCCCAATTTAAAATTGTCGTCTCCTAATTCTCCAGCTATTCATTATCTTTTGTGGCTGCTCTCTTTGGATGCCTTCCAGAGCACTGTCCTTGGTCCTCCCCTCTTTTTTTCCTGGATACTAAAGCAGTTCATTCTTAAGTGACCACATCTGATTTTCTGGCTTTAGCTAGTACCTACTTACCTTACATTTTCTCTTTTCTGTGACTGTCTTTACCATATTAGGTTGAACTCTCCTACCACTCTTAGCGGAAGAGATAACTTATCTTACTAACTTTGAATTGCTGCTATATACCATAGACAGAAGAAGTCAAAACTATAGGTAGAATAAGTCAAATCTAAATAAGCTGAAGAACGATAATCTGGAAGTTCAAGCAAAAATAAGATACCTCCTCTCTTGGAGTGTTCAGTCATTATACACACAGTTATCTGAAAAATGGGCAAACTGATTTCTTGCCTGACTTGTCTAGATAAATCAACACAAATGTACACATTAGATGTCTGCAAGCATAACCTCAATTCTTAAATAAGTGAAAAACACAAAGATGAAAGCTACAAAAGGTTACTAGCTTAAGCAGGATAAATTTTAAAAAGCCAAACCTCAAACTCTTCATTTCAAAGCTTTGGTTACCCTAATTTGTTCAATGGTAAATGTACCAGAGCTGTTGTAAGACACTGTGAAAGAGCAATTCATTTCAAAGTCTTAGAGCCAACTTAAAGGCTGACAACAATTAAAAATAAAATTCTTTATGTACACTTTGTCTCCAGATACATAAACGCTTATCCATCTTAAAACCTGTTTCCCATCTGGAGAAGATAACCTGGGCTATCATCTCTCTCAGTGATACTGTCTGCTGACATTTCCTTTCTCTGGAAAGACAGGAGTGCAATCCATCCTTATACATCTTAGTTTATATGTCAAGTTTGTTTATTCATACATTCAACGTGTATTTATTGAGGTCTTACTATGTGCTAGACACTCTTCGACTTGCTGGGATATAGGAATAAGCAAGGCAGACAATATCACTGCTCTTATGGAACTCAGGTTTCAGCAGGTGAGCAGATAAGACACAAACAATTAGGTATATAATGTTGAGGGGAAGGGAAGAGTATGTGAAAGATGCTACTATTTCAGATAAAGCAGTCAGAGAGGCCTCTCTTAGGAGCTGATGTTTAAGTGGAGACCTAAATAAAGTGAGAGAAAGAGCTATGTAGATATCCAGGAGAATGTTCCCAGGCATAAAATGCATCAGGGGACCTAAAAAGAGGATTATGCTTCTTCTAGAGAGTTAGGCGATATTCTGAAGTGACTAGAAGAAAAAGAAAGTCTTACACCAAGGGGGTATAACCTGAGGTTATGCACTAAGCACGCAAATCATGTTTTCTCCTTGTCTTATATCATATAATGTATAGGATGACAACACTGTACACATTAGTTTCCTCCACAGGTGACGAAGTCTCCTGCTGGCTCATTCCCAACTACTCATTCCTCATCTAATCAGCTCATTCTTTCCACCTGTCTCAGACTCCTTGTTACCGCCTTTTTATCCCAAATAACTGAATCAACTCCTGTTTCCCATGCATCCACACACTCTCCTCCTCTATGAAGTTTCAGTTATGCCTTCTGGGGTAAGTGGACATTTCAAAAAGCAAAATGGATGTGGAAAGTTGTGGGGTGGGGTGCAGTGGGAGGCAGGGTGGAACAAGTATGAAGATCTCGAGAAGATCTGTGAAGTCGCGGTTGGGGATATCTCTCTTCTTTATCTCTGGATGCCCAATGCCTAGCTCAGTAAGTGTTTGCTGCTGCCAGGGCAGCTGGAAGGACCTTTGAGATGTTGTAGTTAACCTCCCACTCCACCCATCTCAAGAATTCCCTTCCTAGGACAGGCCTTTGTGGCTCGTCCACCTATTAACACAGTGTAACTAGGCTGCTTATATACTTCCCAGTATTCATACAGAAGCACTTAGGCATTCGAAAAATCAGACTCAACCAGACACTGGAACTGGCATTTAGAACTTCCATTTTCTTCTTCCATGGATTTCTTAGTTCTAACTTTTTCTTCCGGCTTCTCTGTTTTCTCTTTCAAATAGTGTCTTTGGTACCCCCAAAGCACCGCACGGTCTTGTTAAGTGATTATTATCTTGTTAAATGATTATTATCAATTAAAGGATCACTCATCCCTAATATATTGAATTAGAGATTATTTCACCTATTTTTCTTACCTTTCCTTTAGAAACATTTCTTCTTAGATTATATTCAAAACCTAGTACCCACTGACTGCACCGACACCAGCCCACTGTATGTGTTTAGTGATAAGAAACTGCCACTTAACGTGTTTCTGTACTTGGTTCTTTGTTATCTAAAGAGATTTATATCTTTGGTTTAATCCACTAAATTTTTCTGCAGTTTTCTTCAACCACTTTATCAAAAAGAAAAAAGTCAGTAAATAAAGTCAAATGAGCTTCATAACTCTCCCAAATTTATGAACTTAGGATAAATTTTGGTATTTATTATAGTCAGAAGCTCTTTTTCTCACAGTTTTTCAAATTAAAGTTTCCTAATGACAAAGGATCTTTGCATACTTGATTTTACAAGAATACCAGACAGTAAAACAGAAAGGGGGGTATCCTGGCGTTTATTTAGAAAAAGATAACAATGTGATTGAAGTTATCAGTATGGCTATTAAGTTTAGATGGCATTGAAAAGCTAACAAAAACTCCAAACTGAAAAATATGTCAATGTAAAAAAGTGATCTTGGCACTAGAAAGTTTTAAATATGTTAGTCCTTATAAAACTGGGATCCATGACCCTTCAGGGATTATAGATAGTAGACACTGAAAAAGTCTTAGTGCTTGATAAATAGGAAATACCTCCATAGGCACAGATGTCCCAATGTACTTAAGCCAGTGAGGGTCATGCTGGTTTGAGCTCAGTAGACTTTGCAGAGCTTTAAGAATTCCACGTTGAATTTTTATAGTACTTTTTAATTTTCAAAGTAAACAACCATGCATAAAACTCGCAAGCAAGAATGCTGGGTGCTCTCCCTATTTTACAGAAGCTGAAACTGTGACAGGGAGCCGTAAGTGACTACACAAATATACGCAAGACAGCAGAGAGGCATGATCCCATTTCTCCTTTATATTTTGTTTACAAATTCACTGACGACAAATAAAAATTATTAAAGATCCAAGAGGGATTTCTAACACAATATCAAATATTTCCCTTCAGATCACTATTAAGTATTCCTATGTTTTTCTTTTTTTCTTTAAATGTCTCAGATTTCCCCACCTATAAAATTAAGGTAAATAACAGCTGCCTTCAATACCACAAAGCTAAGGACAGAATCAGTAACAATATAGAAACTAGAATTAAAAATCTTCATAGGGTTGTTAAGAGGTTTAAATGAGATGAATGCATACAAAGTCCTTAGCATAGTGGTGCCACAAAATTAAAGATTTTTAATAATCTTTTTTCCTAAGATTTTTAAGGTTAAAAATATATAGGAAAGAATATGGACAATACAGTCAACTTCAAAGTAACTTTCATAGAATACCTGCCTCATCTGTATTATGTTTCAGATCTCTACAACTAGAGACCAGATGTTGAGAGAAGCCTGCTGAGGAGCTTAGACTATTGAGAATTAGGTATTCAAAGTGTGATACCACTAATTCTGTGATCTTTCTCTAGACACTTTCTATAGGTCTCATTTCCTCATCTCAGAAATGAGAGTGTGGGGAGTAGATGAGCTCTCAACTCCCTTTAAGCTCTAATATAAAATCATTGTACCAAACATAGAAAGCAAGCTTTGAGAACCCAAGAGCCCCACCTCTCTGGCTCTACCAACAACAGTGTTTACATATTATTTTCTATGTACCACCAACTACGTTATTTTAAATTATTATTTCATAAAAATACCAAATCTGGGTTCATTCTTGTCTTGTACTTCTTGATAATGTACAAAGACCCAGTTTTAGTATATCATTCCCTACCCCAGCTGCCTCCTTCACTAAAACAATAGGTTAAGAAGATTGTAGAATTTTAGAAACAGAAGTACACACACGTTTTGAAAATAATTCATATATAATTGTAAAGAAAATATTTTGACTCTAAAACACCTAATTACTCAAGGTCATAGATTGGTTCAGCTCAGCCTTAGAACTCAAGTCTTCTAATTTTTGGTCTACTTCCTTCTACTATTTCTGCTATTGAATAACTAAATTAAATTGTTTGGGAGGGATTTGAAGATTAAAAAAAAAAAACACCAAACTTGCAATTTATATCATCTTAAAATTAAGAAAACCCTTATCCCCAATAATTACAAAAGCACAAAAACAGTAAAACAACAACAAAGTAAAAGTGTCCATAGCAAACCGGTAGAGCTTTACAGTTCAACATGTGACAATCATAAGGTCATAAGTCACTGCATTGCCCCAACCAGCATGAAATAATAAAGCCTGTACTAAGTTAGATGTCATTTCACAATAGCTTTAAAAAATTGGCTATCAAATATACTTTCATAATAGCCACAGCTAAATATTAAGAATTATGAAATCAACTAGAATAAAGGTTAATTTTATTGTAAAAAGAAAAGTTAACATTTATTGCAACAAACTGTATGTCCTAAACACTGCATACTTAAGTTGAACTCTCAAATTGTTAAAAAAATAAAAATTCAATGTAAGATAACGTGCTAAACATTTACAACTAATCATATCATTAAACCTTTCTCTCCCCACAGATATTTTTGGAGCGCTAACAGCGTGAATGAAAAAAATTCTAAAATAAGAGGCTTTCACTAAATTTGTTGTATTATAGATAGTTTTAATCTCGCTGAAACTTGCTCAAAAGAAAAAAGTTTTACAGCACTCAAAATTAATATTTGAGTTACTCTGGAAAAGTATGTTTAAGCATGCAGCTCTACTAAGATAAGTCATTAATATTTAAACTGGCCCAGAGATAAAATTAGGTGATGACACATTTCCATTCAAAATAATTGGCTTTAAGGACCATATTGCAATATAAATAGTTTAAATGACCATCTGGCAATTGCAGAATCCCATAATTTATTATATATATGTAACATAAATAAGAACTTATTTCCTTAACATTCCAGCAGAAAAATATGCAACCCATGGAAATATATTACTAAAGAAGAGGGTTGTACTCCATAGTCAGATGACAGTGTATGTCAAAGTGCACTAGGAAATATAAAGTGGTTATATCAACATAACACATCATCCTTGTTTCAACTACATGCCAGTAATTAGATTTTTATTGATTAAATAGCAGCCTATAAAAATGGGGAAAATATGAACTTGATCTTAGCTGAAATAATCTAAAAGGAATTAAAATCTCCATCTTTTTATTTTGGTAATAAAGTATAGCAAAAGACAACAACGTAATCCTATAAACATCAGGGTTATATTGCCACAATTAGCTTTAGATTTTTACCTCAGATAAAAGAAACTAAATTGTAATCCTGAAACACAGCCCTAATTTTTTCTTTTTTTAGTCCTCTGACTTCATGACAGCTGATCCAAATTGTTGGTTTTCGGAATTGCTCTTGATGTTTCTAAACTTATCTTCCACCTTTCCACATCTCCACTGCCCCTCCCTCTCTTGCCTGCCTTCCCCCAATACCCTTTAATTCACAAACTCCACTGGAAACCCGTATTCAAGGGACATTTGTGACGGTAGTGAGGAATAAAAAGGCAACCTGTCAAAATTAGGTGTCTGGGGGTTGAACTCACTCTCTACAACTAATTTTTGAACCACTATAAAATTGTTTACTTTCTAAACTATAACTTACTGGGTAAAATCAATACGAAAATTACCATTAAAACTCACACCCTAATCCAGGTTAACATAAAAACGATCATGCAAAATTCAAAGAGAAAGGAACACTTAACAGATCTTTTCTTTTTTCTTTTTTCCCCTAAATGGAAGTTCCCCATAAGAATATTTTTATTTACTTGAAAATACAAAACACGAGTAGAACAAGCCAGAAGGAAATGAGAGCAGCTGGCTCTCTGAAGTTACAGAAGTAAGGGGAGCATGGGCTTCGAAGCACTTCTATAGAGGTCAATAAGTAGTTGATTTTTTTCAGTTATAGTTTAATTCAACAAAATATTTCTTGAAAATTCTTTTGCAACACGATTTACCAATATACATTTTCCTTGACTCAGAAATATGGAAGCAGGTGCCCATTACTTTGGCAAATACCTGTAAAAACGGCATTACACAATTACCAGGATGTCCTCAGAAGGGTAAATGCTATTAGGCACAAACCTATTTTGTCTATTTAATTTGCTCAGATAAACAGCAGTACATAATGAGAACTTACTGCTCAGTAAAATTAGGTGTGATCTTAAAAGTAAGAAAAAGTGGGTTTTAAGAAATATGCCCCAGGCTTATTTTAAACCCAACGTAAATTAAGATTTCCTAACAACTAGCCTATTTCAATCACCTGCAGGCCAGTGTGGATTAAGACTTATAATCAACCAATTAATACAGATGTTCTTTCACATTAGTCACTCTTCAATCTCTCCTTCACTAAAATCTCAAAAAGCCCCTAAAGTGATCTCTACACACATATGAATTTTACTACTATTACAATTTGCATTTAAGCTACATTTATGGAAGGTATGTTTCAGAACAGATCTTTCATAAAATTTATAAACAGTCAACATAATGTTGAAAGTGGTCAGATTAACTAAAATATCTGTAACATCAATAGATAAAACCAAAACAGCATTATAATACAAATTATTTTATCCATTATAAAAATATAATGGAATAGCCAAAGAAACATCACAAGAAGTAATTTCAATAAAATCTGACCACACACTAATCACACATTTCTATACTGGAGTCATTCCACACTAAATTGACACACCTGAATACACAATGTGTTTTACCTTCTGTTTTTGTTTTTTTTTTTCCTTTTACTAATAATATAGCCTTAAAGAAGTAGAGGGTTTTAAGAAAAGGAAAAGATTATCATAAAGCTAAAAATACACAAAGAGCCAAAAGCAAATCTCCTTTAACATTCAGAAATCGTTTTATGAGTGAATATCAGAAACATTAAGGTTAAAAAAGACACTGATTGAAACACTCACTGCCAGAACCTTTGGAAGGAGAGGAAAAAGGAAGTAAAGTATCCATTAAAAAGGGGGAAAATCAATAAAAATCTCTTCTTTATGCCTCCCTTCTCTGAGAAAACATTCAACATGATGTTAATAAGAAAAACGAAAAAGGGACAGACTTTGCTTCACTCATCCTGTGCTTGTACAGGTCTTCATTGGCATTTACGTTAATAAAATTAGACACAGGTGCAATTAATAATGAGATGTTAAAATCGACATAAATTTTCATAGCTTCATTAAATGGCAACCAACAGAGCCCTAAACTCCACCTAAGACTGAATTTACAAATTCATCTTGCATCATTCTTTCTCTCCAATAATCATACCCTTCAGAAAACGATCAACTTTTTAATACTAAAGTTTCAACATAATCCCAATAAAAGCTCTAATTCCACCTGAAACCATTTACTTCTTTGCCTCTTTTCAGCAGTTTCACCATTAATGCTCAAGTGAAACAATGCTGAAAATCAAATCATGCAGAAATCTGCCTTCATCAATGTTACACGTTTATGCTAAATTTACTCAATTTCAGAATTTAAAAAGCATATTAAGGTAGAATGGCTAGTTCGTTTTACTTAAAGAATGTATTTGGGTATCAATGAGGTTTCTCTTGTTTTACTATCAACGAACTTAAACCTTAAAAAAAAAAATTTACTATGCTCAATCATAACACTCATAATTTTACAATTTAACATAATAACTGGATGTTGTGCTATGTTGACACATCAGAAGGAATTGCCTTCCCTCCCAAAACAGAGTGTAAAGTGTCTTTTTTCAAGCATACTAAGAAAAAGCAATTTTAGGTGACATCTTAAAAAGTCAAATTACAATTTTTGCTTTAAAAAAACTTAAATAAAAGGCAAGTTATTAGTGGATTTAATATTTCTATATCTAAATTCAGAAAGTCAGTATTCAGTATAGTTGTCTCAACATGTTGATTTACCTGCTGATTACTCAGGGTCACTGGCCTTAATGTTTGGCTGGAACCAAAGTAACAATATAGAGAAGAGAAAGCAACCAATTTTAATTATATCAAGGCTATTGTTTGGAAACAACAGGCTAATTCAATGATGGTAAAAAAGAAACATTGTTTCAATTTATTTGGAAGAAGCTTTGTTCTGGGTAATCACAGTTCCCAATGTTAATCCGATAAGGTACAAAATTTTCAAACTTTCTCAAACTATCCTGTAAAGATATTATACCTTTTCATTAGGACACAAACTACTGATTATAATTCCAAATCACACACTGGCATAAAATAATCATTTCACTGGATATTAAAGAATCTTGAAAGAGCCACACCATCATTGCTTTGTCTACTATCATATGGCTGTTATGAGGCTGACACACTTTAAATGTTATAAACTACTGGAAAAAGTACTAAAATGATCTTTAATGATTTAAGGATAACTATATTCATCTAAGACTTACTCTCCAGATCCTAGATTCTATAGGGCTTAATGAAAGTTCACTGTGAATGGAAAATGACAAGTTCTTGTTCCATGCCTCTTTTATAGTAAGGAAAATGGTAACATTACCATGCTGATTATCAGAACAAAAAGCATTAATAATCACCAAGCTTTTCCTAAGATATATGATTTTTCTTTGTACAATTACATGTTTTATAAATCAATGTTAAGTTTCCTACAGAAAACTTAGTCAAACCAACTGTACTTACTCTTTCAAGACAAACAAGCACATTCAATCATCAATTCCACTGCCAAAAATCTGAGATTGAAAAATTTAAAACACAGCATGTCTTTTAACATTTAAACACAACAGCTTATGCGATAACATCTCAAATCTCCTTACTGAAAACATTTTAAACCTTCATTTCAGAATGATAGCAATAAAAAGTTGAAATGTTCTTCTAAGTAAAATATTATTATTTTAATAATAGATTAGTAGGTAGTTTATGTTAAGACACACAAGAACCAAGGATTTTTTTTTCTTTTGATAAGAAACATCTAAGCCTTTTAAAGGAACAGAACATAGCCTAAATCTAAGTCTAAATTTTTTCCCCAACAAGCAAAGCTTCCTACCTTAAAGAGGAAAGAAAAGAGACACCTCAGTATTAGAATATACCTTTACCAGAAAAAGCATTTTTAAAGAGAGTTTTAAATAAAATCTTCAATGACTAGTTAATGTGAACAGTGACTATCACGAATATTTAAGAACTTACAGTACTTACATACAAAGAAATCACTGTGTCTACTATGCCCTTCCTCCTCCCTTAAAAAAACCCACTGATTAATCAATCTTGTGTCTCTACAATTACATTTTTATATTTTCCTTCACACCTAAAATGTGATATACATTTATCTGAACTGGGGGTGGGGGTGCAGGATAGAGAACTTAACCCCTAGGAAGATACACCTACATTTAGAACTTTCTCCTGGTAATTACATTTTAACAGACCTTTCTGAGGTCAAATGGAAATGTCAATATACTTATAAATGATGGAGAAAAAAGGAGACAGAGAAACAAATCAAACATAGCTGAGACTGAAGCTCAACAATGCTGACCATCAGCTATCTACTTGAGAACTTGTAAGAACATTTGAAAGTAAAATCAAGCACCGTGTTGCCACCAATTCCTTTCTTAAAGAGACCAATCAGCAGACACAACTTATCTGCTTTAGGTCAGGAACTCTGTGGGCAAGTCCCACGTCTAATACTCTCGGTCAGGTACACTGCGCACTGACTGCATTGCTTTAGCAATCTCAGAACTCAGATTCTTCAAGGTTCAGTTTGAAGAAAAGGGTTCATTGTTAGTACTTCTAATTTTTAACCCTTTAATCTCCTCAGGCTAACACTTCACAAATGTACAAACACAGCACAACGTTTGATTACGTGAAGTATTACGGGTGTTTTTCATCGTAGTGTAAGAGCATATTCTAAAACAGCTTAAAAAATATGCACAATAAATATATATTTCTAAACATTATACCCCCTTGAATTTACATATTTTTTACCAAAGACACCTGTAAATGAGCAGTATTCTTTTAAATTTTTACATAAAAATTTCAGTTACTGGCCAATGGGATACTAAATACCATTATTTCAGGGGGAAAAAAAAATACTGGGAAGGGTTTTGTACAGACCAATCACTTAGGTTTTCTACCATGCCTACTTTCAAGAGCCGGCTTAAATTTATTCACATGAAAAAGCACTTGAATTGTTGTCGAACACATTCAAATAAATGAATATTTAAATCTATCAATTGATCTTAAATGTACCATTCTCAAGAAACAGAAAGCATTAATCTTACCTTGAATAGCCATTAGAAAAAACCGATCGACCGGAGAAGTTCAAAGTCCCTAAGGAAGTCAAGTTATCATCTCCAGATCCTTGGCATCTATTCCAATTTTCTGAACCAACAGGAATTGGTGGAATGACATTAAAAATAGGTTTCTGATCCTGCTGTTGAGAAAGGGATGCTGTATTCATGTCATAGTGGTACATCTGTCCCCCAGAGGTACTCACACCATGAACAGAAATGGCAGACATTTTATTACCAATTATATTTGCTCCAGAAAAGCTGGCCTGACAATAAACTGGGCCCAGTTTCTCCTGCTTAATTACTCCAGGGGTGCAGAGTTCAATAAAATCTTCTTTTTCTGTTTTCACTTGGGGCAGTGGCACACTGTTGGGGCTTGATAAGATCAGATCTCCATTATCCTTAATTTTAGGTTTAGTGTCCGGTAAAACAAGAGGCTTACAGTCCTCTTTTGCGTTTCCTTCCAGAAGGAATGGATCATCCTCTCCTGCCAAAGGAGAAAGCAAACAGTTTTCATCTATCAAGAGGTCTGAGCTCCAAGGACTCTCACTTGTCTCTTTACTTGGGGACCCAGAAGAAAACTCCAAATCCTGGAGTTTTTTCCTCCATATGTCAAAGGTGCTTTGGTCTGTGGTATACAACTTCACGTTACCCCCATTAGTGCCAGTCTGGCCCTTCAAATTTTGCTGCTCTGAAGATACATCAGAGTGAGTTTTTGGAAACTCCTTCTCTGGGGGGGCTGATGCTGCATTCTTGGGGTTCTCTGGAACACTGGTCGACCTATTGAGGTTTGCGATGCTTTCTTCCAGAAGCCGAAAGTCTGTTTCCCCAGAGGAAAGGCTCATTTGGCCCTGCTGTGGGAATCCCAGGTCATTTCCCATTACTTTTGTCTCTGTCTCTCCCATATACAGTCCCATTGAGAGTGAAACTGCCTTGGACAGATCTGGCTGCTGCGCATTGCTTCCGGAGCCTTTTGGAAAATCAACCAAAAGTCTTTGCTGCTTGGAGTCGGCCTGAGAAGCAGCAGCCAGTGAGGGTGAAGATGCAGAAACCTTCACAGTAGCTCCTCCCCTTAGGGTTTTATAGAAGTCCATCACATTTCCCCTCTCTCGACCAAGCACACTGCTGGGGATTTCTTCTCTACTGGGGGGGCTTAATGATTCCTTGGGGTCCATCAGTGAATATCAGCTACAAAAAAAAAGAGAGGGGGATATAATAAGCTATAAAATCCCATTATCTCTGTGATCCGATTAGTAAGAGCCTGTTAAATGAACCTTTTAGTTAATTCCGAATCTAATTCCTTGTTATCAGAAGAGTAGATTCTGACTTCCATGATATAAAAGCCGTGTCTCCTGCTCGCATTCAGTGTGCCACATTTAAAAGGACAATGCAGTCCACTCGCACAGCTGAGAACAAAACTATCAAACTAAGCTTGGCTATTCATCCTGCCACTCACAAATTGGTAACTTCGTTAATCACAGACATTATAATTCATTACATCTGTTTATTCTGAAGGTTCAAGTTGATGTCAAAGTATTTAATTTAAAAAAAGGAAGTATGATCATTGAAATTCCTACCTCTTTTCAACCAGTCAAGGCTGTTGGCTTTTCTGAGAACTAATAAACATAAAATCTGATAAACACTATGCTAGAATTCTCTATCTCTAATTACTCCCAATTCCTCTCCTACCGGCTGGTCACACATCCAAACCTTTTAGTACAACCTACTGGTGAACCATGCATTTTACTTGGAAGATAAACAATGATGATCTGCTCATCTTCCAATAGGGTAGGAAAAGGCTCCTATTTTTAACCGATATTTCTTACTGAATGTGCCTAATAGTGCCTGCTTTCAAATTTTGGACATATGAAATGAAACACACTGTATACAAGCTAACTAAAATTTAGATTTAAAAAGGAATGCGTAGTAGCTTCTCATTACAATATTTTAAATACGGTATAAGAAATATAGCTCTCTCAAACCCTTACAACACAATAAAATCTAGATGAAGCTACATTTTCTTTTAAAACTGCTCAAGACCCTCAGTATGAAATACTATGATGTCTCTAAATTAAGATTTTTCCTTTCCATATATTGAAGTATTGAAAAACAAAGGGAAAAAAAAACCACCCCAGAATTGTAAAATCACATTCATATAAATCCAAGTAAAATAATACAATGCTCAGAATAATTCTCCCTGCATTCTAAACCTTCACCTATCCTAATTCTGAGCCTACTCTCAAGAGGGTTAGGTTGCTAGAAGATTGTTGACAATCAAGATGTTTTAAGAGGCGGGCAGAGACTTTGATAAGCATATTTGCGACAGTATAGTCAAATCCTGTCCAATGAAAGTCTTTTCCCGTACAGAGACTTTAAGAAGCATAAACTTCACTGGCCCTCGCTGAAAGTGGAGCGTGATGAAGGTAGACAGAGAGGTGGGGACGTGCCACTACAAATCTTGAGGTTGAGGGTAAACTGCTTATCTCCCCGCCCCTCCGCCGTGTTTAGCTGATAACGATCTCTAAACACAAGGTATCAAATGGAGCCTAATGAATTTCCACGCCACTTTGACAGCTGCCGTCAAACTCGAAACCAAAACAGTACTTCATAAAACGAAACGATCCCTCAAACGATTTTATCCCCCCGTTTAAATTGCAAATAACCCTGTCACCGTAATTGGCCTTAATGAACCATGCCAAGGGGTCTTAAGCAGCATTACAAGGCTGCAATTATCAAGTCTGCAACCTCAAAACGTCCGACTAGCGCTTGTCAAAAATCGCACCACGAAACTATTATGGTTCGGGAGGGTCTTCTTCTAAAAGGGGCCACTTCAAAACGTCAGGAGCGAAGTGATGCCAAGCGCTAAAGAACAAACCCTCGAGGGGCGGGGGCGGGGGGGGTAGAGAAAAGCGCGAGGTTAAAAGAGAAATGTGTCCAGACCTGTTGAGTTCTTTCTCCGACACGCCCACTTCTACCAGATAACACCAGCCCTGGCCGAAGTCTCCGAGTAGCAGGCTGTCAGCCCCCTTCGTGTGTACACGCGCGCGCACACACACACTCACACACACCCCTGCGCGCCCGCCAGAAAGGAGACGCACTGGAGCCTCGACACAAACCCTGCTCGCGCTCGGGCGCTCTAGGGTGGAGCGGACAGAGTCGGGCGAGCAGGATTCAGACGCGGCTCAGCGTTCACCAAAAAAATGGGTGTCTGGGAGGCCCCCTGGGAGGGAAAAGAAAAGGGACTTGGGGAAGAAGGAAAAAAAAAAAAGAGAGAGAGAGACCAGGATTCCTCACCAGCGAACGAGAGCCTGGAAACCCGGACGGCTCGACGAGGCTCCACTCGCAGAGAGCTCGGGTTCCTCCCCCTCGGCCAGGGGACGGCGGTCCAGGGAGAGGAAGAGGCCAGCGCTGTCACCCGCGCGCTGCCCTGTCGTCACCGTCCCCCGGCCCTCGCCAGCCCCCACCCCCACTACCCGAAGCTAATAAAACTTTGCAGGCTCCCGCGGCGCCCCCGAGCCGGCCTCCCGGCCCCGGCCCGCACCTCGGGGAACGAGCGCCCGTGGGGGCCCAGCCCCCGGCCCTCCCCTCCCCTTACCTCTGCCGGCGGCGCCACTCACCCCACACCGTCCGCCGCTCCCACCGCAGCCGAGATAAACAACTTAGCGTGTGAAAGCAGGAGGAGCGGGAGCGAGAGATTTTTTTCTCTCTAAAAAAAGGAAGTAAACAGCCGCCCCCTTCTCCATGGGGGGAGGGGAGAGCCCCTATTTGAGAAAGTCTCCCATTTCCCGGCTGACAAGCCAGCTCCCCGCCCCGCGCCCGTCTTCGCGGGCCGGGGCTCTCGGGCGCGCGTCCTCCGTGCCGGCGCCCCGCCGCTCCGGCTGCGGCGTCTCTTTCCACCCACTAGAATCCGTCCCCGACGGGCGGGCGGTGACTGGGGCTCCCGTCACAGACTCGAGCTCGCAAAATGGAGGAGGAGGAGGAGGGGAGGCAGCGCGGACAAGCGAAAGGGCCGCCCGGCCGCTGCAGACGAGCGGGACCGAGCGGGGGGCGGGCGGAGGCGGCGCCGCGGCGCGCACACACTCGCACACACACGCGCTCCCACCCCACCCCCGGCCGCTCCCCGCCCGAGGGGCCGCGCGGCGGCGCGGGGAACGGTGCAACCTGTTGGCGACGCTAGGCAACTGCAGGGGCGGCCGTGGCCCCCGCCCCCACGCCCTCCGCGCGGGCCCGGCCACCCCGGCCGCGACGGCGCCTGCCCGCCCGAGGCCCCCCGGCGCGGCCCCCGCCGAGGCTGCTTCCTGGGCGCTCGAGGCTTCTCCTCGACCCCCCACCCCTCACCCCCCCCCCAGGAAAAAGGAGAGGAGGCAGCGGCGGGGGCCGACCTGGTCTTTCTGGGGCGGGCTTCGGAGGGAAGCCGAGTTTCTCTAGTTTCTCTTCTCGCTGCTCCTTCCCGCCCCAGCCCAGCTCTGCGACTCCCGACCCACTCCGGAGCTCGCCCGGTCCCTCGGCAGCAACCGTCAGCGCCCCTGCGGGTGACAGTGGGCTGGCTAGGGGAGCCGGGGCGCGGCCCGCAGCAGAGCCGCGAGGGTGGTCCGCGCCGCCGCCCCCGGGCCGAGTTGAGCGAAGTGTGTCACTTCGCACGAGGCTACAGGGTTGCACGGAAACGGTGCTGCGGCGTCTCGGCCCCTCGTAGGGCCGGACGGCCAGACACGCCCTCTGGGGAGGCTTCAGGGAGGGGAGGGCAGGGAAGGGGGTCGGCGCATACATACTCTGGGCCGGGGGGGAGTCGCGTGCCGGCGGTCCCCCACCCCCGCATTGTCTGGGCGGCCCTGTCTGCAGCCGCCGCCGCGTGCTCGCACCAGGAGAGAAGTTGCAAAGCAGAACCCACCCTCCCCTGCGCCCCGACTGTCCCCCACCCTCTTCTCCGAGCCTGCGAGGCGGCGGCGGTGGCGGCGGCAGAAGGAGGCGCCGCCTGCCAAGTTCAACCCCCATCTCTCCCTCCCTCCTAGCGCGCTCACACTTGAAGGAAGTTGCTCGCCAAATGCAAAACCTCCAGCGAACTGGATTTCTTTGCATTTTTAAATTATTATTTTTAAGGAAAGCGGGAGGTGGCAGGCTTAAAAGCAAGTTGCAAGCGAAACAGTAAGTTGCTTGCACAGTACGCCCTCCTTCCCCCCACCCCAACTCCTGACCTCTCCTTCCACCCCCTTCGGGGCCCACGTCCAAGTTTCCCGCGGAGGCCCCTCCCCCGAATCTTGACATTTGCTGCACTCGCCTCAATGCGTCGCCCACCCTTTCCTGTTCGTGGGACCCCCATCCCTCCAAATAAAACAGAACACAGGCAGCTTTAAAATGTCAGCATTAAACTCCTTCCAGCTCTTCCCGTTACGCGCCTCCTCCTCTGTCCGAGGGAAACACGTGGCCTGTCCCCAACGAAAGGGGAGTGGGGGGAGAGGAGTCCGCGCCGGAGGCCCCCGCCCCAACCCCCTTCCCCAGCTCGCCGCGTCTGGAGGGCTTGGGCGACGCCGGGATCGAGCCGCCTACCTTGGGCGGCACATATTATGATTCGTGTGACTCGGAGAAAGGTTGTGCTGTGTTGCTTTAGGGGTTGGGGAGGTAACTTTTGCGACCCCACAGGTGACAGCGCTTGCCAGCTGCAGCCGGGGGCGGAGGCTGCCGCAGCTCCACCTAGCCCTGCCCGGGCGCCCGGCCGTGCTCAGACTGGCAGCGGCCGCTCTGCCCTGACATCTTGCAGAGGATTTGGGGGGAGTGCCTGCCGGAAGCCGCCTGCCGCCATCTTGGTAAAGGCAGCTGACACCGCCCGGCCGCGCGTCCACCATCTTGGCCAAGGTTCTCTCTCGCGGGCAGCCTAGGTTGCCCTCTCTCGGTTCTGGGGGTGTAGGCGCTGCCCCGTGTGTCGTTCGAGATGACGGGAGAGAACTAGGCTATTAGCGAGCCGCCCGCCCGGAGGCGATCTGCGCGGGCCGCCTCCAGATGATGCCAGGGCCGCCATCTTGGCAAAGGAAGATACGCTCACAGCCTCGGAAGAGAGAAGGGAACCAAGACCTTTGCCAACCCTCAGCCAACCCTGGCTGGTAGAACCCTCAGCCAGGAGAATTTTTATGAAGAGCGCCGAGCAACCCAGTTGTTAACAAAACCCCTCTGGATACAGACGAGATGACTCCTCTTTTCTTTCCCTTGGTGCAAGTCAACTGGAGGGAGGCCCCTGTCTTGGGTGCTCATAGTGGATAGTAAATGAGAATTGACTCGAGAACGCTACTTTGCCTACTTGCCAGGTGTCCTACCTTCTGAGTCTCAAATACTAGAATCAGATGTCTTTCCTGCATTGGGTCCCCAAACAACCAACAGCTTCATGAAAAAAAAATCAAGACTCAAACCTACAATACATAATATGTTACGCATGTTTTAAAAATGAGTTAAATAACGTACTGAAATGATCATCCTTGTACATCTGCTTAGAAGTAATAGTAGGAACTATTTATATATGTAGTATATTACATATAATAATTTGTACATATATATGTAAAGGGACCATAACAGATACCTAATCAAGTACCTCTTCCCATACCATAAACCTATTTCATAGTTGAATCTGTGCTCTAAAAAAAATCCACCTCATCTCTCTTACCTGTTCACATTGTAGGTGGTGGATACCCTGCTTTTAAACAACATCTGCTTTTATAAGAGTTCCCAATTAACTTTCTCCCCACTCATTTTTTCCTGCAGGTCCAGTGGAAAACTTTAAAACGGGAGAGGACACATCATTTCAAATTAAAAATCGCCCTTGAAAACACTTTCAATGGAGCAAAAGTGTGGAATTTTCCTGATTTTTTTCTTTTCAGTGGTCTAAATATGCCTGTTAATTTTTTAATTTGATAGAAAAAACTCTCATTCTTTAGTCTTGCATGTTCATTTGAAAGCATGCACAAACTGTAGATTAGCCCAGTGTTTGCTTTTCAGAGTTAGAATTGTGCTTTATGGCTAACATTTATTGATTAACCCAACAGACACATACACACACGTCTGCTGCCCACTTCTGCTGACAATAGCTGAATGGATAGGTATTACTCTAATTTTTCAACATGAGGAAACTGAGGCTTACAGAGCTTGAGGTGTATCCAAGATCACACAGCTAAGCATGGAGGATAGAAATAGACAATATTAAAGAGATTTTTCTTCACTGATCTTGTAACTTCCATGAAAGAGTATGTAAATTCCATGATAGGCTTGCAATAACTGTGTATGGAATTTAGTTCAAGAAATGACATCCAGTGTACCAGAAAAGACATGAGATTAAGCACTGTAATAACAACAGCAATTCTAACAGTAGTTAATATTTATTGAACTTCTACGATCTGCCAGGCACCATTGAAAGTGTTTTATATATACTATCTTAAATCTGTAGATATGAAAATTACTAATCTGTAACTCTGAGAAGTTATAATTACTACAGGAGAAGAAATAGGATGAATCCCCATCTGAGGGGGAATATATTTGATTGTCTCAGAAGCAAAGGTGAGAATGAAGGTAATATATCCAAACTCAATCAAGGCAAGAAACTTTTCTGTCTTGTTCATTGCTATATGTCCCACTCCTACAACAGAGACCAGTACGTACTTATAATAAAACATTCAGTCAACTAGTCATAATATCACTTTTACTGAATTGTTGTGGAGGCCAAATGAGTTAATGAAATGTGTACAGGTAGTACTCAAGATCCTCATTTTAACTGTCTTACGTTTAAACACCCGAGTACTCCTTCCTAAAACAAACAAAGACCTATTACTGTTTGTTCCTATACTGTCCTGTACTTTACTTTGGTAGCACATTACAGTGATAGTTTGTTATTTCTGGATTCATTTGTTAAATTTCTGTGTCCTCCACTAGAATATAAAAGCCCTGTGGTGGCAGAGCCTGTGTCTGTCTTTTTCATCGCTATATCACTAGCGCATAGTAGGTGCCCAGTGGATATTTGTTAAATGAATGAGTGAATGAAGGAAGGAAGGAAGGAATGGAAAGGGTCTGAGACTGTGTCCTAAGGTCAATAAAACCTTAAACCTGAATAGTAACCAAACCACTTTTTACATTTATATAGCAGTTGATATATTATCCAAGTGAGTTCTCCCATTTTGGTCATCTGTTGTATCATTTCTATTAAAATAATGCAGGCCTCACTGCCAGATTACTCCTCCAAATCAATGAAATCCTGTCATGCTCCTGCTCAAGTATCTGCAGTAAATCCCTATGCCAGTGTATACAGATCTCAACTCCCATTCTGGTATGTACTTAAGACCACCGTTTTCACTTGCCCCTTTGTAGAGGGCAAAACCTTCTCACTGATGGGATTCGACTGGTATTTAATTCAATTAAAAAGTCAGTTAAAAAATAAAAAGTTGGGCTTCCCTGTTGGCGCAGTGGTTGAGAGTCTGCCTGCCGATGCAGGGGACACGGGTTCGTGCCCCGGTCCAGGAAGATCCCACACGCCACGGAGCGGCTGGGCCCGTGATCCATTGGCCGCTGACCCTGCGCGTCTGGAGCCTGTGCTCCGCAACAGAAGAGGCCACAACAGTGAGAGGCCTGCGTACCACAAAAAAAAAAAAAAAAAAAAAAGTTAAAGCAAGGGAATCGTAAAAAAAAATATTATACTTCGAAATTTTAAGCTTTAAAACCTACAACCTGTGGTAGAACATTTATTTTCTAATCCTCTGATGAAGGTCTGAAGCTCTGGGGAGCCCACTGACTGGCGCTCCATGTTTCCATTCATGTATAAACTGTACCCATGTGGCATCAGTACAGCATAGCTGTTAAGAGCCAGACTGGCTGGCTGGCCTCCACCACCTCTATGAAGAATGTAACCTTGGGCAACCTAACTCTCTGTGCCTCAGTTTCCATCATCTATAAAATGGGGATGATAATAGTATTAATTCAAGTTATTATAAACAGTAAACAAGTTCGATATATGTGAAGTGCTTAGACTAATTCCTGGGGTATATTAAGTGTTCAATCATCATTAGCAATTATTATTAATATGTAGTATTACGATTTCCCCAGTTTTCTTTAAATAGCAACAAATTAAAATACTTACAAAATGAGTGTAGATTTCTAAGTTTTTATGGTTCATCCCCCCTGCCCTTGCCACAATCTTTTAAAGTAGTCTCACATCCACCTAGTTTGACAGCAGTTATTTATAGGGCGTTTTTCCATTTAGATTTTATAGAACAACAACTATTTCTTCTATTACTCATATTTCATCATTTTACTTAATATTTAATTAAATCGAGTAATTACAAGAATGACACAAATGGAATAAACATATTTTGGGGGGAAAAAAACTCCCAAAACACCAGGAAGTGTTGGTAAGCACAGAGCATAACTGGTGGGAACAGCAATGTGTGGAGTACGGGAAGTAATCTCGGCCCCAGTGTTCAGCCTGCCCTGCATCAATCAGTATGTTTTCCAGGGAGAATGGAGAACCTGGATTACTTGAGATGAAGGCATTCAGTAGTTTCAGTTAAGAGACAGCCTGATGAAGAAAGAGCACAGCGTATACCACATTCATTCCCACCTTTACTGTTGTTTATCACACGTTTCCTTTGACATAAGGAGACCTTGTAACTTATTTTCCTAGAGCCCATGATTCCTTGTCGTGGCTGTAGTTTCCATTGATTCTATTATCCTATCCCTCCACCCCACTTTAGATCTATGATATCAAATGAAAATTGGAATCAAATAAATTTTTATCATTTTTGTATGTATTAATAATTTTGAATATGATAGTCCATTGAATATGTTAATTTTATATTAAGCCAACACGAGCATCTTATGTGGGTTGTCAGAACTCACTTTAAAAAAACTGTCCCTGGAATGTCTCTGTGTGTCTCATGGTTCTGTTCAGAATCAGCTAGGACCCCATTTGACAAGGACATCTTATTGCCATGCGGCTGACAGGGTCTTGGTGCTACAGCCGGGTGTCAGGCCTGTGCCTCTGAGGTGGAAGAGCCAAGTTCAGGACATTGGTCCACCAGAGACCTCCCAGCTCCACGTAATATCAAACGGCAAAAGCTCTCCATCTCAACGCTAAGACCTAGCTCCACTCAACGACCAGCGAACTACAGTGCTGGACACCCTATGCCAAACAACTAGCAAGACAAGAACACAACCCCACCCATTAGCAGAGAGGCTGCCTAAAATTATACTAAGTTCACAGACACCCCAAAACACACCACCATACATAGTCCCTCCTAGCAAAAAGACAAGATCCAGGCTCATCCACCAGAACACAGGCACTAGTCCCCTCCACCAGGAAGCCTACACAACCCACTGAACCAACCTTAGCCACTGGGGGCAGACACCAAAAACAATGGGAACTACAAACCTGCAGCCTGTGAAAAGGAGACCCCAAACACAGTAAGTTAAGCAAAATGAGAAGACAGAGAAACACATAGCAGATGAAGGAGCAATGTAAAAACCCACCTGACCTAACAAATGAAGAGGAAAGAGGCAGTCTACCTGAAAAAGAATTCAGAGTAATGATAGTAAAGATGATCCAAAATCTTGGAAATAGAATGGAGAAAATACAAGAAACGTTTAACAAGGACCTAGAAGAGCTAATGAGAAAACAAACAATGATGAACAACACAATAAATGATATTAAAAATTCTGTAGATGGAATCAATAGCAGAATAACTGAGGCAGAAGAACACATAAGTGACCTGGAAGATAAAACAGTGGAAATAACTACCACAGAGCAGAATAAAGAAAAAAGAATGCTAAGAAATGAGGACAATCTGAGAGACCTCTAGGACAACATTAAACGCACCAACATTCGAATTATAGGGGTCCCAGAAGAAGAAGAGAAAAAGAAAGGGACTAAGAAAACATTTGAAGATATTATAGTTGAAAACTTCCCCAATATAGGAAAGGAAACAGTTGAGCCCAGGAAGCACAGAGAGTCCCATACAGGATAAATCCAAGGAGAAACACACCAAGACACATATTAATCAAACTATCAAAAATTAAATACAAAGAAAAAATATTAAAAGCAGCAAGGGAAAAAAACAAATAACATACAAGGGAATCCCCATAAGGTTAACAGCTGATCTTTCAGCAGAAACTCTGCAACCCAGAAGGGAGTAGCAGAACATATTTAAAGTGATGAAAGGGAAAAACCTACAACCAAGATTACCCAGCAAGGATCTCATTCAGATTCGACAGAGAAATTAAAACCTTAACAGACAAGCAAAAGCTAAGAGATTTCAGCACCACCAAACCAGCTTTACAACAAATGCTAAAGGAACTTCTCTAGGCAAGAAACACAAGAGAAGGAAAAGACCTATAATAACAAACCCAAAACAAGAAAATGGTAAGAGGAACATACATATGGATAATTACCTTAAATGTAAATGGATGAAATGTTCCCACCAAACGACAAAGACTGGCTGAATGGATAAAAAAAACAAACACCTGTATATATGCTGTCTACTAGAGACCCACTTCAGACCTAGGGACACATACAGACTGACAGTGAGGGGATGGAAAACGATATTCCATGCAAATGGAAATCAAAAGAAAGCTGGAGTAGCAATTCTCATATCAGACAAAATAGACTTTAAAGTAAAGATTATTACAAGAGACAAGGAAGGACACTACATAATGATCAAGGGATCAATCCAAGAAGAAGATATAACAATTGTAAATATTTATGCACCCAACATAGGAGCACCTCAACATAAGGCAAATGCTAACAGCCGTAAAAGGGGAAATCGACAGTTACACAATCATAGTAGGGGACTTTAACACCCCACTTTCATCAATGGACAGATCATCCAAAATGAAAATAAATAAGGAAACACAAACTTTAAATGATACACTAAACAAGATAGACTTGATTGATATTTACAGGACATTCCATCCAAAAACAACAGAATACACTTTTTCTCAAGTGCTCATGGAACATTCTCCAGGATAGATCATATCTTGGGTCACAAAGCAAGCCTTGGTAAATATAAGAAAATTGAAATCGTATCAAGTGTCTTTTCCGACCACAAGGCTATAAGAGTAGATATCAATTACAGGAAAAAAATCTGTAAAAAATAGAAACACATGGAGGCTAAACAATACATGATTAAATAACCAAGAGATCACTGAAGAAAACAAAGAGGAAATCAAAAAATACCTAGAAACAAATGACAAGGAAAACACAATGACCCAAACCCTATGGGATGCAGCAAAAGCAGTTCTAAGAGGGAAGTTTATAGCAATACAATCCTACCTCAAGAAACAAGAAACATCTCAAATAAACAACCTAACCTTACACCTAAAGCAATTAGAGAAAGAAGAACAAAAAAACCCCAAGGTTAGCAGAAGGAAAAAAAATCATAAAGATCAGGTCAGAAATAAATGAAAAAGAAATGAAGGAAACAATAGCAAAGATCAATAAAACTAAAAGCTGGTTCTTTGAGAAGATAAACAAAATTGATAAACCATTAGCCAGACTCATCAGGAGAAAAAGGGAGAAGACTCAAATCAATAGAAGTAGAAATGAAAAAGGAGAAGTAACAACTGACACTGCAGAAATACAAAGAATCATGAGAGATTACTACAGGCAACTATATGCCAATAAAATGGACAACCATGAAGAAATGGACAAATTCTTAGAAAAGTACAACCTTCCGAGACTGAACCAGGAAGAAACAGAAAATATAAACAGACCAATCATAAGCACTGAAACTGAAACTGTGATTAAAAGTCTTCCAACAAACAAAAGCCCAGCACCAGATGGCTTCACAGGTGAATTCTATCAAACATTTAGAGAAGAGCTAAGACTTATCCTTCTCAAACTCTTCCAAAATATAGCAGAGGGAGGAACACTCCAAACTTATTCTAAGAGGCCACCATCACCCTGATACCAAAACCAGACAACGACGTCACAATAAAAAAAAAACTACAGGCCAATATCACTGAGGAACATGAATGCAAGAATCCTCAGCAAAATACTAGCAAACAGAGTCCAACAGCACGTTAAAAGGATCATACACCGTGATCAAGTGGGGTTTGTCCCAGGAATGCAAGGATTCTTCAATATATGCAAATCAATCAATGTGATACACCATATTAACAAACTGAAGGGTAAAAGCCATATGATCATCTCAATAGACGTAGAAAAATCTTTGACAAAATTCAACACCAATTTATGATAAAAACTCTCCAGAAAGTAGGCATAGAGGGAATCTACTTCAACATAAAAAAGGCCATATATGACAAACCCACAGCCAACATCATTCTCAATGGTAAAAAAATGAAACCACTTCCACTAAGATCAGGAACAAGACAAAGTTGTCCACTCTCACCATTATTACTCAACATACCTTTGGAAGTTTTAGCCACAGCAATAAGAGAAGAAAAAGAAATAAAAGGAATACAAATTGGAAAAGAAGTAAAGCTGTCACTGTTTGCAGATGACATGACACTACACATAAAGAATTCTAAAGATGCTACCAGAAACCTACTAGAGCTAATCAATGAATTTGGTAAAATAGCAGGATACAAAATTAATGCACAGAAATTGCTTGCATTCCTATACACTAATGATGAAAAATCTGAAAGAGAAATTAAGGAAACACTGCCATTTACCATTGCAACAAAAAGAATAAAATACCTAGGAATTAACCTACCTAAGGAGACAAAAGACCTGTATGCAGAAAACTCTAAAACACTGATGAAAGAAATTAAAGATGATACAAGCAGATGGAGAGATATACCATGTTCTTGATTGGAAGAATCAACACTACAGAAATGACTCTACTACCCAAAGCAATCTACAGATTCAATGCAATCCTTATCAAACTACCACTGACATTTTTCACAGAACTAGAACAAAAAATTTCACAATTTGTATGGAAACACAGAAGACCCCGAATAGCCAAAGAAATCTTGAGAAAGAAACACGGAGCTGCAGGAATCAGGCTTCTGGACTTCAGACTATACTACAAAGCTACAGCAATTAAGACAGTATGGTACTGGCACAAAAACAGAAATATAGATCAGTGGAACAGGATAGAAAGCCTAGAGATAAACCCACAGACATATGGTTACCTTATTTTTGATAAAGGAGGCAAGAATATACAATAAGACAGTATGGTACTGGCACAAAAACAGAAATATAGATCAGTGGAACAGGATAGAAAGCCTAGAGATAAACCCACAGACATATGGTTACCTTATTTTTGATAAAGGAGGCAAGAATATACAATGGAGAAAAGACAGCCTCTTCAATAAGTGGTGCTGGGAAAACTGGACAGGTACATGTAAAAGAATGAAATTAGAACACTCCCTACCACCATACACAAAAATAAACTCAAAATGGATTAAAGACCTAAATGTAAGGCCAGACACTTTAAAACTCTTAGAGGAAAACATAGGCAGAACACTCTGCCATAAATCACAGCAAGATCCTTTTTAGACCCACCTCCTAGAGAAACGGAAATAAAAACAAAAATTAAAAAGTGGGACCTAATGAAACTACAAAGCTTTTGCACAGCAAAGGAAACCATAAACAAGACAAAAGGAAAAACTTCAGAATGGGAGAAAATATTTGCAAATGAAGCAACTGACAAAGGATTACTCTCCAAAATTTACAAGCATCTCATGCAGCTGAATATCAAAAAAACAACCCAATCCAAAAATGGGCAGAAGACCTAAATAGACATTTCTCCAAGGAAGATATACAGATTGCCAACGAACACATCAAAGAATGCTCAACATCACTAATCATTAGAGAAATGCAAATGAAAACTACAATGAGTTATCACCTCACACCGGTCAGAATGGCCATTATCAAAAAATCTAGAAACAATAAATGCTGGAGAGGGTGTGGAGAAAAGAGGACCCTCTTTCACTGTTGGTGGGAATGTAAATTGATACAGCCACTATGGAGAACAGTATAGAGGTTCCTTAAAAAACTAAAAATAGAACTAGTATTTGACCAAGCAATCCCACTACTGGGCATATACTCTGAGAAAACCATAATTCAAAAACAGTCATGTACCAAAATGTTCATTGCAGCTCTATTTACAATAGACAGGACATGGAAGCAACCTAAGTGTCCATCGACAGATGAATGGATAAAGAAGATGTGGCACATATATACTATGGAAGAGTATTCAGCCATAAAAAGAAACGAAATTGAGTTTTTTGTAGTGAGGTGTATGGACCTAAGGTCTGTCATACAGAGTGAAGTAAGTCAGAAAGAGAAAAATAAATACCGTATGCTAACACATATATATGGTATCTGAAAAAAGAAAGAAGTTTTTTCAGAACGTAGTGGCAGGACAGGAATAAAGTCGCAGATATAGAGAATAGACTTAAGGACACGGGGAGGGGGAAGGGTAAGCTGGGACGAAGTGAGAGAGTGGCATGGATTTATACATACAATCAAATGTAAAACAGCTAGTGGGAAGCAGCCACATAGCACAGGGAGATCAGCTCAGTGCTTTGTGACCACCTAGAGGAGTAGGATAGGGAGGGTGGGAGGAAGACGTAAGAGGGAGGAGATATGGGGATATATGTATTTGTAGAGGTGATTCACTTTGTTATAAAGCAGAAACTAACACACCATTGTAAAGCAATTATACACCAATAAAGATGTTAAAAAAAAAAACACAAAAGTGTTCCTACAGCTATCATAGCTATTAGATGTCTCTTTAAAATAGTATCTTGTCTTTGGGAAACACTGCTGTTTTTGTTTAACTTTAGAGGTAAGAGGTTCAAGGGAATCCAGCTGAGCTTCGAATGCCCCATCTCTCTGTGCTTCAATATTTGCATTTTACACCAGACCTGCCTTTTATAAACAATTCACACTTAGAACAGCAAGTTCTTAATCATAATGAATTCCACTTTGGTACTTCTTTTTGTAATTGGAATTAACATTCTCACATGAACTGGGAAATGTTAAATCGTTATCAGCATCCCTGGTGTTTTGCTGCTTCTCATGATGCTTCTCATGATGCTTTCAATGATTTCATCATAAGCTACCTAAAATGTCACAGTTTGTACTCATATGCACGATATGCTTCTGAGTTAAGCATATATAAGTCTATATTCTGTATGCTGGCAGAACTTAGTCTAAGCGGTACCTGATTCAAAGTTGAAGTAAATATCAGCAGATAAATGAGATAAATGTTGCAGTGAGCAGGAAAGTAATGTTTTTAGTGTTTGGAGATATTAGAGCAAGCACACTGAATCACTGTAACAGGTATTATGTACTTTGTTTTTCATCCGTGGCATTTGTGGCTGGCCATTATGTCATTAGCTTTCTTCCTCTTCTGATTTAATCTCCTTTTATATCCCGTGTTCCTTTGGTAGAGATTGTCTCAATTGGCTCCATTTCTAGGTGGGACCTCAGCTCATTTCTGAAAACCTACATTTTCATTTTACTGCTTACACCTTATTTATTTATTAGGTAACCCTGGGCTTTTGTTTTGTTTTAAGCTAAGTTAGAAATAGTGGCGTTAAAAGATCAAAACATCCTTGGCATGGGGGCGGGGGTGTCCCTTAACAGGATATGAATGTACTTTATATCAGACTCCGAAGTGTTAAAAAGGACATTGGTTACAACTTTTAAATTTGATGTCAGTATTAATCAAATTTTCTGTAGCCTCTTGTTTGTCAATATGAGACCTGAATTTGAAATCCAGTTCTGTCACTGGCTTAACTCAATCAGCTGGGGCCAGTCATTTACTTCTCAGTCTTGCTTTTCTATTTGTAAAAGAAGGATAATGATATCTACCCCTGCTACCTCACAGGAATCTGTAAGTCAAACAGGGTGATGCATACAAAGGCGTTTTTAAACACCAAGCTTGGGAAAACAGGGAGGGATGTGTAGAATTTTTTCATTGTTAATTCATCACAACAAAAGGACTTATTAATTTTATTGAGAATTGTCATTGCCTCTCTTTACTCATTGCCCAGATAATCAGTGCAATGGGTGGCCTGAAAGTTCGAGCAGAGGAGTGACAATTCAGAAGAATGCTGGCGCCAGCTGTACCAGCTTGGGGAGCTGATTGCTAAATTTTCAGGAATTCTGTCAGTCAGTTGCTCATCATGGCCAAGATTAAAAACGAAATTATTTAGAAACTTACAATTAAATAAAATACTTTAAAAAGAACGGTAATAAATGCTCAAAACGTCATTTCTTAATTATTTTACTATTATCTATGGTTTAAAGTTACTTCTGTCCGTCCTGCATAATGGATATCCTATATAATTGGTGTGATACAGCATCTCTTCCCAACTTTGCATTCAGAAATGTTATTTCAGTAGTTTGAAATCAATCATGGTGTAGTATTTACACTATGGAAATTGGAAAACACTGCAAATCAGAGCTTGATTTACTGTGTTGATTGTCTAAACCTAAGAAAGTGATAGGAGAAAATTTTAACAGTAAAGATTGAACTTCAAAGTGTGTTCCTTTATGAATAACACAAAAAATTGAGGAAATATTTTTCCAGTACTTGAAAACTATTATCTGATCAGCAAAGAAGCACTCATATTGTAGACAAAGTGTAGTCCGAACGTACATCTTTGTTGTTTCACTTTCATCTCGCCCATTAACGTAAAGAAATCACCAACATTCATGTTTGAACTTCAGTGGCATGAGCACCTTCTTTGCTGAATTGAATTAACCAAACATGACCTGCTTTTGCCAAACATAATTGAATTGCAGCTGTAGGTTGGCTATGGATACAAGAGTTTGGCAAAAATCACTGAAACCGTTCTGTGAAAATCAATGGGTTATATATGGATAGAATTTACTGTGAAAAAGTGTTGTATATTTTATTACTTTTTGGTAAATTGTGTGATACGCATTCTTTATATCAGTAAACTGTATAATAGATACATAGATACTCTCTCCCAGCAGCTGTTAAACATTTATCAGCACACTGATTATGGATGTAATCTGATTTACTACTTGAAAGCTTATTCCGCCTGTAACGTGGAGCCTGGGGTGCAGAAGCTAAGACAGGAAGCAGACGGAGCAGCGAGGAGACAGGCGCATTGGTCCAGGGTAAGACACAGGTTTGTACTGGGGTGGTGGCGGCAGAGGTGGGAAGATACGGTTGGACAGGGGAAGCATTTTGGAGGCCAAGGGAAGGCGAACCAGTCATTTAGCAGCTCCATGGAAGAGATAGACTTTCAGAAACTGCCCTTGCTGAAGGAAGACTGTCTGGCCAAGACTGAGAAGGCTCAGTGGTTGGAGGAAGTGAGTGCATAGAAAGCTGCACCTGAGAGAACGAGTCGGGAGCAGCATGTGGAAGGAGGGAAGGAAACAGAGGCAGTGCTAGAGCTCAAGTCCAGATCTTTGAACCACATGAAGAAAGTTAGGCTTGATTGCTCTGCAGTGGGAAAGGGGAGGGGAAACCCCAAATACCAGTAACATGTCATAACTGGAACTCAAGTACTCAGAAGTTTTCTTACTCATCTCGAAATTTTATTAAGATTTTTGCCCATATATCTGGAGAAAATCATAATTTGAAAAGACACATGCCCCACAGTGTTCACTGCAGCACTATTTACAAGAGCCAGGACATGGAAGCAACCTAGATGTCAATAAACAGAGGAATGGATAAAGACGGTGTGGTGCACATATACAATGGAATATTACTCAGCCATAAAAAAGAACGAAATAATGCCATTTGCAGCAACATGGATGGACCTAGAGATTATCATACTAGGTGAAGTAAGTCAGACAGAGAAAGGCAAATATCCTATGTCATTGCTTATATGGGGAATCTAAAAAACAGGGTACAAGTGAACTTATCTACAAAACAGAAATAGAGTTATAGATGTAGAAAACAAACTTAGGGTTACCAAGGGGAAAAGGGTGGGGGAGGGATAAACTGGAATATTGGGACTGACATATATATACCACTATATATAAAATAGATAACTAATAAGGGCCTACTGTATAGCACAGGGAACTCTACTCAATACTCTGTAATGACTTATATGGGAATAGAATCCAAAAAAAGAGTGGATATATGTATACGTATAACTGACTCACTTTGCTGTACAGCAGAAGCTAACACAACACTGTAAATCAACTATACTCCAATAAAAATTAAAGATATTTGCCCACATAGAGGGATTATTTTTTCATCCCAATGCCTTGATCCTATCCCAATCTGTGGTAGATTTTTTTGTTAGTTTTTGTGGGTTTTTTTCTCTTTGCGGTACACGGGCCTCTCACTCTTGTGGCCTCTCCCGTTGCGGAGCACAGGATCCGGACGCGCAGGCTCAGCGGCCATGGCTCAGGGGCCCAGCCGCTCCGCAGCATGTGGGATCCTCCCGCACCGGGGCACGAACCCGCGTCCCCTGCATCAGCAGGCGGACCCTCAACCACTGCGCCACCAGGGAAGCCCTGCAGTAGAGTTCGCCCATATTAATTGTAAAACTTGCTCTCACTTGATCACCCTGTGCTACACAGATAGTGCTGCCTCTTTTTACACTTCTCAGTATCTTGTTATTCTTTGCTTTGTCACAGAAGGCCCCTACTGTAAGCCACCTTACTGGATTGCCTTGTAGTTACCAGCAAGCTTCTGGCTACCACTGCTCTCCTTGCTTCCACCCTCACAACCTACAACCTAGACTCTATGTTACAGGTTGTATGTTTCAGTCTTAGCATTTTGCGAGAGGTTATTAAATTTTATGGAATTTAAAATATAGCCGATGTTTTGCAAAACAAACAAGCAAACAAAAACAACAACCACCTCCTTCCCATTCACCCAGCTTCTCAATCCTAATGACCAGAGAAAAGACTATTTCTCAACTAAACAGCCACCAATCACTGACAGTTTGAGGATTCAGTTTGGATATATCAGTTTGGTATACTTTGGTCTTCTGATACTAGTTATTTTATCCACTGTTCCCATTAATCATGGAATCTTTATTAACAGAAGGGACTTTTCTGACTATTTTTCTCTCCCATTCATTCATTTCTTCAGCAAAATACAATTTCTTCAACAAAATAGCAGCTATTATATGTTAGGCCCCAGTGTAAGGCTGCAGGGATATAAAAATTATGAAGATACAATCTGTGTTCTGGAGGACACGGAGACAGACACAGTAATAAGTCATTATCAAATAAGGCAGACTGGTAGAAATGTGGTGATAGCTGCATCTACACTACATATGCATCAAGTCACCTGGGTGTTTAAAGGTAGGGAGGAAGGTGTGGGCGTAGAGATGGTGGTCAGGGAGGGCTTCTAGGAGGTGAGCATGACTCGTTTGAATTATGAAAGGTCTTCTCCAGTTTATTTGGTTATTTCTTATGGAAATAACACAAAGAAAATTTGCCATTAGTATTTTATCAGGACATTTTTGTGATGGATTTAAAAGAAACCCAACTGTTAAAGCAAAAAGAAAGTTTTTTGATTTACTTAAAAGTCAAAAGGAAGTTTAGTTTTAGGCATGGTTGGATGCAGGGGCTCAAATGATATCAAAAGGACTTGAACTCTCTCTCTTAGCTTTACTTTCCTCTGTTTGGGCTTTATTCCTGGGAAAGTTATCTCCACCTGGTGGCCCACAGCACCTGGATTTAAAACACTCTACCAGCTTAGTAACTTCAGTGGAAAGTTCTCTTCCAAAAATTTTAGTGGATGTCCTTGGGAGGAGCTTCATAGGTCTAGCTGGGTCATGGGCTCATCCCTGAAGCAATGACTATGACCAAGAGATGTAAGGGATGTATACTCTAATTGCCAAAGCCTGGGTCAAGTGCCCACCACTGACATTTAAGAGTAGGGTACAGGGCTTCCCTGGTGGCGCAGTGGTTGAGAGTCCGCCTGCCGATGCAGGGGACACGGGTTCATGCCCCGGTCCAGGAGGATCCCACATGCCGCGGAGCGGCTGGGCCCGTGAGCCATGGCCGCTGAGCCTGCGCGTCCGGAGCCTGTGCTCTGCAACAGGAGAGCCCACAGCGGTGAGAGGCCCGCGTACCGCAAAAAAAAAAAAAAAAAAGAGTAGGGTACAAATGGGAGAGAGTGAGAGAGAAGGAGAGAAGGACAGAGAGAGAGAGGAGAGATGCTCCTCCCAGTAACTGGGCTTTTAAATTAAAGTAGGAGAAAAGGCCATGCAGAAAACAACAGATGTCCACTACAACAACTATTTATCAAAATACTAACAGTGACACAAATATCATATTTTACATTTTAGGGGAATTAGTCATGACCTAAAATGTTTGTCAGCAAAGAACGCTGAAAATTAAGTATAGTTGTTACAAGTCCTACTGATTCCTCTTCCCAACTTTAATAGAAGAATAAGGATTTGTACTTTAAAAATTTCAGAGTGTACAAATGAATTGACTATTGTTGACGTAGTGATGTTTACAACTTTTAAGCTAGTTTTAGAGCCTTTCACAGAAGGAAATTATCTCACTCGCTTGTGATTCCAGTGAACATGATGGGGTATTAGAAGGCTGCTGGGAGCCTCTGCGTGCTTATTTTGCTCCTTCTGTCTTGACAAGCTGACTGTCGTGCAAATGTCTCCAGCCTGGGCACTGGGCAGGCAGGAAGCCAGAACCAGTAATAGAAGCAGGAGGCACACTCTATGAATACTTGCTGATTAATTTTAGCTCCATAGGCCTGATGGGTTTTCCATCCCTATAATTACCATCAGCAAATAGTTATTGAATTACGTCCAGCATATTTTTATTCCTTTCCTTGGTCCTGATTTTCATTTCCTATTTTACCTCCCCGTGATTTCGCATGTGTTTCTGTTCATCAGACCAACAAATCTGTTTCGAATTGCTCAATTTCATTCCACATATGAGATATCTATCTATCTATCTATCTATCCATCCATCCATCCATCCATCTATCTAAATTTAGTTTTACTATAAAGAGTTCAAGTAATCCCTGATATTAGTGAGGGGATAAATTGTGAGGGGGGAAAAAATAAAAGGTTATTGAATGGCTATTCTGTTAGTACATTCCACATATGCCTTAGAAGTCCATCTTTTTTATTAGAAATAATGCCTAATAATGCTGTAAGTCTTGACTGGGTCATTCTGTAGAGCAAATGGAGAGCAGTGAGGAGTGAGGGTATGAGTTATGAAAATGGTAAGTGGAGAAAGATTTTACAGAGGGAACATTGGGGGCTCCCAAGAAGAAATGGCTATCTGCGTATGGATGGCATTAGAAGAATAAAACATCATTTTAATTTATTTTATTTTTGGCTGCACTGGGTCTTTGTTGCTGCACCTGGGCTTTCTCTAGTTGCAGCGAGTAGGGGCTACTCTTCATTGCGGTGCACTGGCTTCCCATTGCGGTGGCTCCTCTTGTTGTGGAGCACTGGCTCTAGAACGCAGGCTCTAGAGCACAGGCTCAGGAGTTGTAGCACACGGATTAGTTGTTCCATGGCATGTGGGATCTTCCCAGACTAGGGCTCGAACCCGTGTCCCCTGCATTGGCAGGTGGATTCTTAACCACTGCACCACCAGGGAAGCCCAAAACATAATTTTAGATATTACTTCTGTCTTAAAAAGAACTTTAAAATATACATGCTAAAAATACTTATTTTTAAAAATCCAAACATACAGAAGACAGAAATGCATAAATTAAAAAGTAAAAACTCTCCCCCATATGATCCCATCTTGCAGGTGTAACAGTTTTAACGAGTTGGTGTGCATTCTTTCAGACCCTTCTTGTCTATGCATGTGCACACAGTTTCTTAAGAAAACAAAAATGGGATTTTACTATACATTTTTTCAACTTTATTCATCAAATAAGATATTTCTGGACATCTTTCCATAAAACATTTTCAGGTAATACCAGCACAGCTTTCTACTGTTTGGCAATAATTTATTTAACCTTTCCCTTATTGACAGATACTTAAGTTGTTCCCAATTTTTCACAATTTTCAGCCATGCTGCGATGAATATCTTTGTATCTATATCTTTATGCACCATTGTGAAAATATTTCTGTAGTATAGAATTGGAATTACTCAGGCAAATGTGATTCACGACAACCATTAAGCACCCAAATGTGCCACACTAATGGGCTTATTAAAAAACTGCCCATTACCAGCTCAATTTCTACAGATAGAGATAAATAAGGGAAGCTTCTGACCCTCAAAGCTCTCCCAGTGAAGAGGGGTCAGAAACACAAACAGATGATGTGACACAGTAAACGCAGTAATGAAGATGTGTACAGGGTGTGACAGGAACAAAGGAGGTCAGGGATCAGGGAAGGTTCTGGAGGAGGCATATTGAGACTTAAAGGATGAACAAGAGTTGGTGTCGAGTAGGGGCAGATAGATATAGTGTGAGCCTCTCGAGAGATGACAAAGCTCATGATGTGAGAAAGGAGCTGGCTTGGACTAGGGCAGAACCAGAAAGGACACAGGCTCTGATGCTTCTGATCTGGTATGTGATCTTGACTTAGTTACCTCAGTTTCCCAGTCTATTAAATGGGCATAATGATTGGATTCTCTCTTAGGGCTGTTGTGAGGATTTTAGCACAGTACTTGATACTAATAACAGTAGTAGTAATAGTTAATAGTAATAATAATAGTAGTATTACCAATTTACTGTCACCAAGAACATATGTGTCCCTCTTCCAAGGACACAAACATATTCATATCCTGCTATTAAATGTATTTTGTTTATAAATATTTTTAGGGATAACACCTGAGTATTTGAAGCACTGTGCTTGAAATGTGAACATTTCATGCAAAGCATGAAGAGATCATAGAGGAGCCATTAATTATGATGGTTTCCCCTAGATCAGTAGTTGTCAACTGGGGGTAATTTTTGCCCAGTGAACAGTTGGCGATGCCTGTTTATCACAGCTGGAAGGGGGGGAATCTCACTGGCATCTGATGGGTAGATGCCAGGGATGCTACCAAACATCCCACAATGCACAGGACAGTCACCATGACAAAGAATTATCCAGCCTAAAATGCCAGTAGTGTGGAGTTTGACAATCCCTGCCCTAGATGTAACCCACTCACTGCTGGCTTTCAGTCACCATCAGGAAACACAGCAAAGCAATGTTTCTAAAGATCCTAAGGTCAGATGCAAAAGTATATCCTCCAGACATTTTACATGTTTTAACATCTCCAGAGATAAAGGGGGCTCCTTCAGAGCTCCTGGTAGCGTCGTTCAAACTTTTCTTGCTACCAAAATAGTGGTAATTTTAAAAAGTCATTTTCCCCTACCTAGGTAACTCAGGACAAATACATTCTTTTCTTTTTTTTTTTGGATGGTTGCTTTAATGAAATTTACCAAAAAGAGACTCAATTAACCCTAATTTGGGAGTCTTAGACACTTGGAACAGTCTTGGCTTGTCTCCACTGCCACAGGAGTCCAAATGACCAGCCACCCATGGTGCCCCCTGTAGTCTCTGGGAGGAGGGAGCTAAGTGCCCTTTGGGCTCCCATGGTCTTTCTAACATTCCTACCAGAGCTGGGTCAGCAACAGGGGGCCTCAGAAGGGTTTGTGTGTTCACTTCTCTCAAATGAAAATTTGCAACTAAGTCACTTTTTTTTTGGCCACACCGTGCACCACGTGGGATCTTAGTTCCCCAGCCAGGGATGGAACCTGTGCCCCCGGAATTGAGAGTGCAGAGTCTTAACCACTGGGCCTCCAGGGAAGTCCCTCCAAGTAGCTTTTCTAAATCGCACCATTAATGGCCTCATCCTTCATTCCTTCTTTTTATCTTTCGTCTAGAAGCAGCCTGAGAGTGTGAGCTCTTGTGCAAAAGTTTCTGGGTTTGAATCTGGCTCTGCCATTTGTTACCATGTGACCTTGGCAAGCTTCTTAACCTCTGTGTACCTCAGATTCCTTACCTGTAAAACGAGGGAAGACAATAGTACCTGCCCCATAGGATTGTTATGAGAATTAAGTAAGTTCTTATACATAAAGCATCTAGAACATAGCCTGGCATATAAGAAGAAGTAAATAAATGTTACTTCTTTCTCTTACTATTCGTTCTTATTTGCCCTTATGGTTCATTTATTTGCTCGTAGGATGCTCTGAAATCCTATCATTTTAGGTATGATGAGGACTTGGTAGAAGGTACATGTCATTGCAGGATATGCCATACAGTCACAGCCAGGGCCAGCTGGGGCCAAAGTAGGGGGTGGCTGACGTGTTCATTGCTTGGTCAGTTCTACTTCTTGTTTAGACCACCAGTAGCTTGTGTTTTTCTATTCCCCTTGTCTTTACTAGTACCCAGTTTTCTCTTGCTTTTCCTGGCATTTCCTCCCAAGCGTGACATCACAGCAAAATCCTCCTTGCTTTGACCCTCCATTGTGTTTTATTTGGCCATTCCTTACAGCATCGGTTTCCAACTGAGCGCTCCACCAAATCATTTGGGAATTTGTTTAAAGTACAGATATCTGGGCACCACCTCAAACCTACTGAACCAGTCTCTAAAGGGAGCCCAAGGATCTTTATTTTAGTCTTTATTTGAGAGGCAGCCTGGCATAGTATTGAAGAGCATGACCAAGGAGCCAGACTGCCTAGGCTACTTGCTAGCTGTGTGACTTTGTTGAACTCTGTCACTCACGTTCTTTTTTAAAATTAATTAATTTTTGGCTGCATTGAGTCTCTATTGCTGCACGGGCATTCTCTAGTTGCAGCGAGCGGCAGCCACTCTTTGTTGCGGTGCACAGACTTCTCATTGCGGTGGCTTCTCTTGTTGCGGAGCACGGGCTCTAGGTGCACGGGCTTCAGTAGTTGTGGGTGCTGGCTCAGTAGTTGTGGCTCACGGCTCTAGAGCGTAGGCTCAGTAGTTGTGGCACACGGGCTTCGTTGCTCCGCGGCCTGTGGGATCTTCCCGGACCAGGGCTCGATCCTGTGTCCCCTGCATTGGCAGGTGGATTCTTAACCACTGCGCCACCAGGGAAGCCCCGTCACTTAGGTTCTCATCTGTAAAATGGGGAGTATAAGAGTACTTATCTCATAGGGTTGCTGTGAGAATGCATGAGATAACGCCTCTTAAAACAATGCCTGGAACATTATAAACATTTAGTAAGTGTTAGCTATTTCTTTTCTCTTTCTCTTTTACTTTGCTTCCCTTCTCAAGTATCCTCCCTTCTTTCATTATTGTCTTCTCTCTTTCCAACAAACACATATTGGCCCTCTACTCAGGACATGACTTTGGGGATCAAGAGACAAATTGGACATGATTCTAGTCCTCTATGGGGTTATAGTCTAATGGGGGGAAATAGACACATAAACAAATAAATATAATAAAATGTTCCAGGTGCTGATAGATGTATGTACAGTGTATGAATGAAGAAGTTACTGGTTTTCTTAGAAAGGAGAAAGGGTTGAGGAAAGGCTCAAAAGAAGAAGTGACTTTGGCATTCAGAATTAGATTAGAGATTAAACCAATCCAGTCTATGCAATAAACATTTCAAAAGTAGCATATACCAAGCACAGGTCACAGTGTCTGCTTGAAACTGTCTTTCTTTAGTGAGTTGCAGCTTCATTTTTAACTTGATGTTTTAAAAAGTTATTAACCCAGAAGAGCAAAATAATCTTTTAAGAGGAGAGTAAAGTTGGAGGACTCATAATTTCTGACCTCAAAACTTCCTACAAGGTCATAGTAATCAAGATAGTGTGGAATGGCATAAGGACAGACATTTAGATCAATGGAATAGAACTGAGAGTCCAGGAACCTTTATGTCCATGGACAACTGATTTTTGCTGAGAATGTCAAGACTATTCAATGAAGAAAGAATAATCTTTTCAACAAATGGTGCTGGGACAACTGGATAGCCATATGCAAAAGAATGAAGTTGGATCCTTACCTCATAACATATATAAAAATTAACCCCAAATGGAACGAAGAACTAAATGTAAGAGCTAAAACTATAAAACACTTAGAGAAAACACAGGTGTAAATCTCCATAACCTGGGATTAAGCAATGGTTTCTTGGATATGATACCAAAAGCACAAGCAAACAAGGAAAAAAATTGATAACCTGGACCACATCAAAATAAGAAACTTTTCTGCTTTGAAGAACACAACGAAAAAAATGAAAAGACAACCCACAAAATGGAAGACATATTTGAAAATCATGTACCTGATAAGAGTCTAGATGCAGAATATATTAATAACTTTTACAACTCAATAATAAAAAGACAACTTTATGTTTTAAAAAATGGCCAAACAACTTGAATAGACAGTTCTCTAAAGAAGACATACAAATGGTCTATAAACACATGAAAAGATGCTCCGCATCATTAGTCATTAGGGAAATGCAAATAAAAAACACATGACGTATCACTTCAAACCCACCAGGATAGCTAGAATTAAAAAATTAAAAAGGAAAATAATAAGTGCTGGTAAGGACGTGGAGAAACTGGAACTCCCAAACATTGCTGATGGGATTATAAAATGGTGCAGCCACTGTGGCAGTTCCTTAAAAAGTTAAACATAGAGCTGCCATATGACCCAGCAATTCTACTCCTAGGTATCTACCTAGGAGAAATAAAGACATATATTCACACAAAAACTTATACATGGCAGTTCATAACAGCATTATTCATAATAGCCGAAAAGTGGAAACAACCTAAATGTCCATCAACTGATGAATGGATAAACAAAATGTGGTGCATCCATTCAACAGAATTTTATTCAGCCATAAGAGGGAATAAGTACTAATTGATATATACTATAACATGGATGAACCTTTAACACATTATGTTAAGTGAAACAAGACAGACACAAAAGGCCATATATTATATGATTCCATTTATGTTAAATGTCCAGAATAGGCAGGTCCACAGAGACAGAAAGTTGATTAGTGGTTGCCAGGGGGTTTCAGAAGAAGGGAATTGGGAGAGGCTGCTAACAGGTGCAGGTTTTATTGTTGGGGTGATAGAAATGCTCTGGCATTAGATAGTGGGGATGGTTGTACAAAATTAAGACTCTACTAAATACCACTGAATTGCACTTTAAAAAGTGGTTAAGTTTACGTTACGTGAATTATGTCCATGGTAATAATAAAAAAGAAAAATATTATTAAAAACCAAAAACATATGCTTTCTATTTTCTTTGGAATGTTGCTACATTGATACAGACCAGCTAAAAGAATAAAGCACAAGAGTTATTCCATTAATATTTGTTTTATAAGAATACATGTGTTCCATCCTAGGTGAGAAGTTAAGGTTCATTTAGATTATGATCAAGAGTAGTTTAGAGGGCAAGGGAGGGCCAAGTTTAAAGGATCTGATTGTTAAGAGTCTGTTGACTAATTTTTAAACTCCCACATGATAATTCATCTGCTCATTAAAGCAGCACCTTGAAAAAACAAAGTTTATTACAACTTTATGGTGCACTAATTCGTGGGTCAAACACTGTCCCAAAGTCACAAGTTCATCCTTTTGAGAGATGTGCAGGCTCTGGAGGGCACTGAACAGCTGTGTATCTGGGGCTAGCCCATGGGGCCCCGTGATTACTGGCTCCCCCAACATGTTTCACAGTGAAGTACCTCGCTTGTTCTCTGGGTGGTGTATCCATGTTAGTAGGTGGAGGATTTGACTCGTTCATGGGGATGTAATTCATAAATCGTACGGACCCCGTTTTGTTTACCGAAGCAGACCTTTTCCTCCATTGCTGCTTTCTTTGAAGGAGTTCAAAAGTTGGATGCTCTCCCCGTGAACATTTCTAACCCTTGAGTAAGAGCCCTGGTCCACACTGTTAGAGACAAGGATTTTCATTATTTAGTGGGACAAACTGTGTTCTTCTTAAACATCCCACTTCAGATATGGCTGCTTTCTTTCCTTCTTTCCTTTTTTTTTTTTTTTACAGGAGGATATAAATAAGGATTCTGAAGCACTTTGCATATTATTAGGTAAGGATGATTAATCATGTTTGGGGACTGCCCTGATGGTGGGGTGGGGTGGAAGGAATTACCCTCATAGTTTGACTATGAAATTCACTTAAAATAGATGCAAAGTCATCTAAAGGGGCAGAATGGCAGATAAGACCAGATGCAGAGGGAAAAGAGGGTTGGCAAAACGAAACTCAGAACTGCTTTCTTAGGCCCCATCTAGGAGATAACAGGATTTGGGAATTCCTGTTTTAGCAGGAAGGCCATGGCCAGGGTGGAAGTGGGTGGAAGGTTGTAACCAAAGGACTTTGTGAGGTGAGGACCAGCTGGCAATATCACTCTTCTGTGAAACGGTTGCACCTTAAAACTGGATTTTCTGCCTTCCTTTCCCTCATGGATTTAACGTCCCCTAGCAACCTTCTGAGCATATTTGCCTTCTTTGGGACACCATGCTGTAGCAGTTAAGAGCCCCGATTCTAGTTTGTACCATGTGGTTCAGTTCCTGGCTCTACCGCCCACTAGCTTTGTCATCTTACAAGTTACATAACCTCTGGCTTTCTCTGTAAAGGGGGCTTAACCACGGTTCCTACCTGATAGGCTTGTGGTGAAGATTACACAAGGTAATCAGGCTGAGTGCTTCATACCGTACTCAGCACATGTTAGTAGACGCCAACCATTATGATTATTGTTATGTTATTCCAATGTAGGTGTGTCGATGGGGACAGCTCACTGGTGGCAACTACGGTTTTCATTGACAGTCAGTAAGCTGGGCTTCTGACTTAACACGGTTATCATTTGAACTTAGTGTAAGTCTGACAGGAAGAAAGAGATGCGGGCCGACAGATTCGGGGTTCCGATACTGCCTTGGATTAATGCTAAAGCCGCGTCAAATTCACCAAGGTTATAAATGCTGCCACCTGAGGCGCCTTGGGGTCTGGCTGTTGATACCATCTCAGTCAGAAGCTTGCTCTGAGTTTCCATAGGAGGAGGCACTACAGAGGAAGTAATCAAGGGCGACCAGTGGTTCACATGGTGATTGAAAACTGAAATACTGGTCGACTGAGGGCTTATTCATACCAGGTCATACTCTTTCCAAAACCCTATGAAGGCTTCCCTTCTGCTCTTCGGGTAAAAGGAAAACTTCATGCTGGGGTCCACAAGGTCTTTCCTATGGGGCAACTTCTGCCTTTCCAGCCACGTGGTACAACTCTTCCTTGCTTGCTGTGCTCCAGTCCAGGGGCTGGCAAACTACAGCAAAGTTTCATAAGGTTGCACTGGGATATAGCGCACACATTTGTCTGCATACTGCCTAGGGCTGCTTTCATGCAGCAGTGGCAGAGGTGGGCGGCCGAGACTGAGGCTACAAGGCCCACGATGTCACATGGTAACACCTAACTGCAGGGGACCTGGGACACGGGGTCCACTTGTGGGTCCAAGGAGAAATGGTTTTGTTCATCAGCTAACAATTTTTGCCATGAAAACAAAGCTATGCTCTTGGTGTGTGTGTGGGGGGGCGGGTCTTGAAATTCCCATTGCCCTTACCATTCAATTTAGCACGCCATTCCCTACCAGGTCCCTGGGGCACACTGCAGAAATGACAACTTCCAGGTGCACATGTTGAAAAACACTGACTTGACTAATTTACTTGGGCCTTTTGAATAAAGTTACCTCGGTATTCTGGTAACATTTGTAACTGCGTGATATAGACATACTCACACCACCAGTGCTTTAAGAACATTCAATGGGAAGCCAGTGACTTCCAAACAGCTTCACCCTGAGTCTAAACCCACTGCTTAATAGTAAGTTACAATGACAATAATAGTAACTAATGCATGCTACATGCTTTAAAAGCATGATCTTACCTAATCCTCACCTATGAGGTGCTTTTGTTACCCATTTGATAGATGAGGAAATGGAGGAAGAGAGAAGTTAAGTAACTTGCCTAAGTTACATAATAATAAGTAATGAACGATGGAGCCAGAAATCAAAATCAGCTGTCTGAGGCAGAGCACTGGTGAATTCACTTAGCTCTATAAGCACATTATATGGTTACACGAATGCCTCATCTTGTGTAGGAGTTTACCGTTTACAAAACCGATGAGGTTATCCTTGTTGTCTAGATAAGGAAACTGAGGCAGGTAAGTTAAGTGATTTGACAAGGCAATGTATCCGCTTTAAGACAGAAGAACATTCGGAACTGGGTGTCTGGATTCCTCCCACCAGAAACAAAAGCTGAAGTTGACCCACGTGCTGCTGCCTGTTCTCCAGCCCAGTCACCCACCTAGAACCTGGAACCACATCACAACCGGCTGTTCGCATGACATTATACCCACAAATGCCAAATATCTATCCCTTGAGAAAGAAGTTCTGCTCCTAAGTATATGTCCTACCTCACTAAGAATAAGAGAGGCACTGTGTGCCAATAAAAAACTAGAAAGCACCCTAATCTCAACCAGTGGGAGAATGGTTAAATAAATTATGTTGCATCCATAAGATGGAACGCTGCCATCATAAATCATGATTTCCCCTTAAAGGAAAATGACATTTTTTCTTCTCAAGCTAGGACAGGTAACGAGAACTAACAAAGGGTCAAAGAGGATTTTTGCATGTGAACATGCAGGTTTTGGTTAACTCTGTATCTATTTAATACAAAGAATATGCTATACCTGAAACATTGTGGTCTATTGTTATTTAATAAACAAACCTCTCTAAAAAAACCCCATGATTTCCTAATTACCTGGGAAAATGCTTACAATAAAATAATAAGTATAGGTATACTTATTGTATTATACTTACTAGTAATACATATTTATATATACATATATATCGGTATGTATAAATTGTGTGTGTATAAAACACATATAATACGGTCTTTTAAAAATATATCTTTACTGGGGCTTCCCTGGTGGCGCAGTGGTTAGGAATCTGCCTGCAGGGCTTCCCTGGTGGTGCAGTGGTTAAGAGTCCGCCTGCCGATGCAGGGGACATGGGTTCGTGCCCCAGTCTGGGAAGATCCCACATGCCGCAGAGCAACTAAGTCTGTGCGCCACAACTACTGAGCCTGCGCTCTAGAGCCTGCGAGCCACAACTACCGAAGCCCGCGCGCCCTAGAACCCGCGTGCCACAACTACTGAGCCCACGTGCCACAACTACTGAAGCCCATGCTCCTAGAGCCCGTGCTCCGCAACAAGAGAAGCCACCACAATGAGAAGCCTGTGCACCTCAAGGAAGAGTAGCCCCTGCTCACCACAACTAGAGAAAGCCCGAGTGCAGCAACGAAGACCCAATGCAGCCAAAAATAAAAATAAATAAAACAAATGAATTTTTAAAAATCTTAATGTATTTCATGCCTTTATATTAGATTATGTTTTCTAAAATATATTAATTTATGCTAAATAATTTCAAAGGAAATGCACTAAAATATTAACCGTGGTTATCTCTCAGAAGTGGATGACAGTTGATTATTATTTCCTTCACCATATTTTTCTGTAATTTTCTACTTCCTCCAATAAAGATATATTACTTTTATGAGAAGAAAAGTTTAACAATGCATGTTATTTTAAGGAAAGATATTGGTAGCCTATATTTCACAGCCTGTTTCCTCAACCAGTTCCCACTCTGTTTGGGAGTGTTGAGCATTTACATGCCAACACTAAAAACACATTCCCATTTTGAACTTGCAGATAATTCTAACTTCCACTTAGGAACTCACAGTTAACCATTAGTACCAGCTAAACAAGTCCTGAATTCAATCATCTACAATGTTCCTTGAGCAGAGATGTGGGGAGAAGAGAGGAGGTTTTAGTCTTTGTGGCTTCATGGGATGGACGGTTGGTTGTCCTTTCAGGGGAGAAGAGGGAAAAGGTTCAGACGTGTTTTAGGACAACAGAGTCCAGGACCTGGCGTAGACTGTGGCTCCGGAGCTTCTAGGAGGGAACTAGTCCACTCCCTTTCCCAATGCATTCATTTGTCTCTACTGATTTTCAATAGAAGGGCTTTGGAACCTCCCGAGAAAAGACTGGAATCCTGCCCACCAATGCACTGCAAACCAACATCTGCAAAACGAGGTGCTCCCAGGTGGAGGACATATTGTAGAGGAACAGGAGCCTCCAGGGAAGAATGAAACTGGCACTGCAATTCCAGGAGTAAAGGCTGACAGTAGTGGAGAGTGGGAATTACAGGTAGTCTCTCAAATGATCCCAGAACCTCTCCAGATCCGGGCAGCCTGGGGCATGTTTGCAACCTTGGAGAAAGGCACAGTGGGTGTGACTTGGGAGAATGATAGCCCTATAACGGTAGAAACACATTGGTACTTAAGCAACTTTGCAGCGGGCCCCCTAGCTGAGTGTACTACAGCAACGACATCCTCTGACTTTGAATCCCAGTTATCCTGGCTTGGGCACAGAGATGACTCTCCCCGAGGAGATGAGAGCAGCTGCAAGGGTGACAGCAGCAGAGTTTCAACCTTGGAGATGCAGTACTTGGGGAGAACTGTCAGGGTGTGGGCTGACAGTGCCCTGCTTGGCTCCCACACCTCCTGTGGGGAAGCCCTACCACGAGCCACTGTGACCTCTGAGGTTGAGCAAATGTGCCGTGGGACTTTTGGCTGAATGTCACCCCGAGCGTCCTCCTCTTGCTTTGCTGAGCGGGGACGTGATAAGAGCTTCCAGTTTAGGGAACTGGCAGGTATTCCAAATTCACCAGGATTGCAGGTGATGGTCACTGTAACAGCCACGGGGATGGGGACAGACTTCTAGCCCCGACGAGCATCTTTGGGGAAGCGTCAGAGTCTCAGTCCATGGATTCCCGCCATGGTGGGGACACTCAGCCAAATTATTTCTGATCACATGTCAGTATCCCTGGGCATTTCCAGAAATATTTAGGGGAAAAGAACTCTGTAAAAGGCTGAGGTAATGTAGGGACACTCATAACTAGGGAAGCATGAGATGCTTGGGGGGAGTTTGTTTAAACAAAGCAAGCCAAAGGGGCTATTAAGGCATGCTGTTCTCCATGAATTCAACATTTTTCTGAAACAGTTTGGTTTCCGTAGCTACTTGTTGCAATTATTTCAAGGAGGTGCCCTTCTAGGACTGCATTATTATTAGATGAGAGAGACACTATGACGTGAGGCAAATCTGGATAATATTTCACAATAGACAGAATTTATTTTTGGAGGTTCTCCCTGCAAGGGATCTTCTCAATCTGCCCACAACATACTCAGCAACTCCCCAGCTGTCGTGTCCTCTGCCCCATATTTATTCTTTCCTTCCTCCCATTCAAACTTAAGTCAGCTATAATGGCAGAAAGGCAATCTGATATGTAAATTCACCTAAAATGGCAAATGACCGACAGTAGCTCGAGTCAGAGTTTCTGTTTCAAAGGAGTATGTCTGGGGTCCACGATGCCTGAACAGGGAAGAATCAGACTAACTGTGAAATCCTTTCATCATAAGAGGCCATTAGAGGGAGACTTTTGGGCAGGGGAGCTTCCTGGAATCTATTAATGATACCCCAAAGTCAACTCAGCTGACTCATAAAGTTAACTCTGAAGGTGCTTATGACGTTAACTAATAATCATAGTCCCTAAGCCTGAGCTGCCTAAATTCTAGAGTTTTGTTCAACACCTCCTTTTGAAGTAAGTAGAGAGGAAATGACCACCCCTAATTCTCAGCCAAGATACTGAGGACCTGAGAGGGCCCCTCACGTGCCCTAGTCTCTCACCTAGCAATGGGTGGAACCAGGACTAAACAGAGAGTCATCTCGTTAGGCTGAAAGGCCGGGTGTCCAGGAGAAGGGTGGGTATTCCTTGGCCCGATGGGTATCCTGGAATATGAGGTTGTAAGGGATTGACAGCACAGCTAAGTTTTCTGATCTGCAAGCCTCTCTTTCTCTCATGCTCCATCCCCATCCTTCAGCCAATCCTGCAGACTTCACGCTTGAGAACCTGCATGGAAACGACCACCTTCACCAGGCCCTCTGTTCCACCCCCACCAGAGGATTCACCATCTCTCATTTACAGGATAATTTTCAGCAACGGCTTCCTGACTGCCTCCCTGCTTCCCCTCGCCTCGCTCCAGTCTGTGCACACACCAGCCAGAGGGATCTTGTTCAAACTGTCAGGTCATGGCAAGCCTTTGGCTTAAAACCCTTTATTGCTCCCTGTCTCACTCAGTGTCAAAGCCAGAGGTGAACCCCTGGCCCCTGGCGGCCTTGCTGGCCGCGTCTCCCCACCACCCCAGGTTCTGTGTGCTCCGGCCATGCTGTTGCTCAAATTTGCCAAGCACCTTCCTTTCTAATTGCTGTTCCCCTGCCCCGAGTCCCCCAGATAACCACATAACGAGCTCCTTCCCTTTATTCAGACATCTGTTCAAACGTCATCTCCTCAGAGAAGCCTCCCACCCACTCCATCTAAAACAGCCCCCTCCCAGCATGCTTTATCCCCTATGTTTTCCTTTTCTTCATAGCACTTTCCACCTGGTGCACCATATATATTTTAAAAAATGCCTTGTCTGGCTCTCTTATCTAGCACCATATGAGTTTCGTTATATCCTCATTGCTAGAATAGTGCGTGGCACCTACTTGCTGAGTAAATGAAACCGAGAAACTCAGAGCGACACATTTCTTTTTAGATAAGAATGTTTTCTTCCTTTTCATTTTAAACTACCCAGCTACACGATATCAGCCCTGTGATCAATTTTTTTTTTTTTCTGAAGCTCTGACTTCTGGGTGGCCTTTAGCAAGTAATGTGACTTTGTTAGAACTCACTTTACCCAGCTGTAGAATGGGAATGAAAATACCACCTACCTCCCTTCCCTGACACTTGACTGAAGCAGCCTCTGACACACCTTCTTTGTTCTTTGAGGGAAGGAGCCACACACAAGAAAATTCTCCCCATGAAGTTACAGTTAAAAGCCCCAAGAGGGTAGGAGCTGTACTTTGTTTCTCTCCATTCTTACACAAAGTAGGCCTCCATTAAGTGCCTATCAAAGTTAGTATCTGTGGGACATAAATTGCACCTGCTTCTGCAGCCCTGCTCACAGAAGCTGGCCCCTTTCTGGGCTAACACTCAGAAATAGCAGAAGAACGAAATCTAGCTTAGTAGTGACGCAGATTCCTTTTTCCAGAGGAAGCCAACTGCACAGCCCTTGATGGACAAATGGTGACCATGGATGTGTTGTTTGCTTTGAACGTGGAGCAGGGAATTTCACAAGATGAGAAAAATTTCAGATCGGAGGATTCTTCCTCTCGGCTATCACTTTTTTTTTTTGGAGTGACCCTGATTAATACCATGATTCTCTTAATTTGGGTGAATTTCCTTGTTCAGCTCAGAGCTACTGATTCAGCAGATATTCCCAGAGTCAGACCCTAGTGGAAACTAACATGTGATGTCTGGTGCCAGGCACTTCCCCATGCTCAACAAGGATTTATAGATGAGTGCGTGGATACTCACACCACACTGTTTCTGTCTTCACCTCTTTGCCTTTCTTTCTTCTTCTCTTCCCTTTCTGACTCTTTTTTATTCCTTCCCCATTTATGCCCCAGTGCTCCTCTGAGACACGTGGGCATTTTATGGTTTTGTTGGTCTTGACAGATGACTGACCTTCCAAAGCCCAGTGATTTGGTATCAGAAGATCTAAGTTTTTTCCTTTTCTCCACGTTCTAAAGAAGCGTGTTGTAGTTTCCCCAGCAGAAGTGAAAGTGATTAGCGGGCGACTCAGATGTCTGCACAGGGCACAAGAATGAGGGGGAGAGGGGGCAAGACAAGAGGAAGAGGGGACTTTTGGAGGGGCTGAGAGCAAATCCCCACACATGTTCTGACTACCCAGTGGAAAGAAATGAAATCCTGTGTTCCAGGGCAATATTGCCATTGTTGATAATTCTCTGTCATCCAGCAGGTGCCAGGATAAAAACCTTCATTTTGATTTTTATACATTCATTTTAAAAACTGGGACTTCCTCATTTGCCTGAGGAGGAGGTATACAAGGGTGCACAATTTATAGTTAATTTGAAGATGAAGAAAATATTAGCATATCTTTTGTTGCCCCTAAAAACACAATACCTAAATTAGCACAGTGCCCTGATTGCCATCCCGTACACGCATTTAGATTGTAAATGAGCTCCATTTCAAGCACATTTGTAACGGTTGCGAAAGTGAGGGACCAATTATGTGGCCATATTGATACTAATGATGGTGACGTCCAGAGAACTGTCCCAGCCTAAGAACACCCACAGTGCAACCAACGATCATGGCTTCAGTCCCAATCAGAAGGTTTTCATTCAGTCCTAATCGTAGTGGAATCTGTCAAATGGATTTGTTTCCAGAAAGCTTGCTCGACACAGGTCAAATGGCAGAAGTTGCAAAAATGTCATCTTTTTACATAAAATACCTGCAGAAATTACACCTAGAAACTGTTGCCCTTTTATCCCGTTAACTGGCGTATACAAAGTAACAGCCAGGTCAAATGGTTACCATGGTGGCAACGATCATTTTAGGGTACATTTGTAATTGTTCTAAAACAATTAATATGAAACAAAAGTGACCAGAATTAAGAGGTGATGTTTTGCTCAAGGAGGGGAAAAGATGAACAATTCATTAAGAGCCTGAGAAGAAACTGGTTCTAAGAAACGTGTTATTGTATTTGCTGAAAGAATATTGTCAAGGTCTTTATCCATATTATGTGGCCCCACAGAACATAGCTTCTTTAGATTTTAGTCTTAGCTTCCACAATAGTGCTGGTTTATTTTAACCTTATAGAAACTGTAGGTTTTTATACATTATCATATTTTCTTCTTTGCTTTGCTTGGTAAGGAGCTCAAAACCAAACTTATAGACTATCTCTAATGACTCCGCAGAACTTCACGTTTGCATTTGTTTTTCTTTCTTTTTCTGAGGGAGGTGAGTGGTTATGTATTAATTTTATCCTTCACTTTATTTTCTTATCAATATTTTCTCTTCACTCTGTTTCCTTCACTTGTTTCTTTTCTGCTTTTCTATTATATATATTCTTAAAAGCTATCATACAAGGATATGGAGCATGAATATATAAATAAATCTGGTCTCAAGGTGATAAATTTAACACATCCAAGTCATCATCCTGGTGCTACTATTTATCCTATCTTGCTATCTTTTTAGAACAATAAATTTAGAATGCTGTCCTCCTTCTTGAAGTTATAAAAACATTTTTCTGAATTAGCATATACTGAACTTAGGTTTTCCTCTTAGTCTTTTAAATTTTGTTGTCTCTTTTTTTATCCTTTGCCTCAAAATAAATTAATGTGAACTATTACCTTAAGTTCTATTAGTCATCAGCTTGGGGACATACTGCTGCTACACCGGCTACACTTATTTTTTTTAATTGTTCCAAGAGGGGTGATGAATCTATCCTGAGCCATCACATTCTTTTACTCTCTCTGTCTCCTTGCATTTACTTCTTTACTTTCCAACTCAACTTATCCATTTATTATTTGGCCATTTCATATTCTCTCTCTCCCTCTCTCTCTCCCTCTCTCTCTCAACAATCCCCCCACCCCAACCTTTGCCTAGCTTTTTCCCTTTAGCTCTCTTTTTTTTAAAATGAAGTATAGTTGAGTTACAATGTTGTTTTAGTTTCAGGTGTGTACACCAAAGTGATTCAGTTATATATATATTCTTTTTCAGATTCTTTTCACTTATAGGTTATTACAAAATATTGAGTAGAGTTCCCTGTGCTATACAATACGTCCTTGTTTGTTATCTATTTTGTATATAGTAGTGTGTATATATTAATCCCAAACTCCTAATTTATCTCTCCCCCCGTTCCCCATAATCATAAGTTTGTTTTCTATGTCTGTGGGTCTATTTCTGTTTTGTATATAAGTTTATTTGTATCTTTTTTTTTTTTTTAGATTCCACATATAAGCAATATCATATGACATTTGTCTTTCTCTGTCTGGCTTACTTCACTTAGTATGACAATCTCTAGGTCCATCCATGTTGCTGTAAATGGCATTATTTCATTCTTTTTTATGGCTGAGTAATATTCCATTGTATATATGTACCACATCTTCTTGATCTATTCCTTTGTTGGTGGACATTTAGTTTGCTTCCTTGTCCTGGCTATTGTAAACAGTGCTGCAATGAACATGGGGGTGCATGTATCTTTTCGAATTATGGTCATATGGTAGTTCTATTTCTAGTTTTTTAAGGAACCTCCATACTTTTCTCCACAGTGGCTGTACCATCCCTTTATCTCTTTCCCCATCCATCCATCCATCCATCCATCCATCCATCTATCCAGCCATCCATTCCCTCCTCCTTTCCTTCATCTCTCCCTCCCTCCCAAGTATGCTTCCCAGGTTTAAAAATAACAACAGAAGCTCATATACAATCAGGCCATGAAAACATAAATCAAATTCTAGAAACCATAGGAAAGGAAGAAGAAACATGTATAACAAAAATCTAGTTACAATGACAGTCAAACTCAGTCTGGACTCTGTAAGCTCATATGAAGGGAAAATCAGAATAGATTCTGTAAGGCCTAATGGCAGACAACTTGTATTAACATATTGGCTGTAAATATAACTGGACCTGGGGTGGGTGGAGGTAGAGAAGAAGAGGGTTGCGGTGGATTTTGAAGATTTATGTGACTATATAATGGAATGAAGGTAATGAGACCGTATTGAAATCATCCTGACTCCTCCCTTTCTTTCGTACCTCACATGCAGTCCGTTAACAAATTCTCTTATTTCTAGCCTCAGTATATCAGAATCTGCCACATAGTTCCTTCCCCAGTACTATCATGACACAAATCATCACCTCCTGCCTAGATTGGCATTGTCCCTTTTGGTGGGTCTGCCCCTGCCCTTGCCCTTCTTGCTGTTCTCGACCCAGCAGCCACTGTGATAGTGTGAAAATGTGGGTCACGGCCCTCTGCTCAAGCATCCCCAGTGTCTTGTCTTTTCATCTCACTCACGGTTAGAGCCAAAGTCCTTCCAATGGCTATTCAGCCCTACAAGCTCTGGGCACCAACCTCTCTGAGCTCTTCCCCTCACTCACAGTGCCTCCGCAACTCAGCCCAAAGGTCTCTCCTCAGGTTTGTTCCCTTTTCCTGAAAGATGCCTCAGATAAAGTCAGCCCTCAGTACCCGCAGGTTCCACATCTGTGGATTCAACCAACTGCCGATGGCAATTTGATCGCTTTACATAAGGGACTTGGGCATCCATGGATTTTGGTTCGGGGATACTAGAACCAAGGGACCATATACCTGTGTCTCACTCCTTATCTCTTTCAGGACTTTGCTCAAGTGTTTTCTCATCAGAGAGTCCATCTGCCTTGGTTCCTTATCATCTTACTGAAAATTAAGGCTCCTTTACTACCCCTGCCCTTTCTAGCCCCTTGTTTCATTTTCACAGTAGCACTTATTACTTCCTAACACACCATATGTGATCATACCAATTTATTTATGGTCTATCTCTGCCCACCCTCCCACCCGAATGCCAATTCTGTGAGGGCAGAGTTTTTAATCTGTGATGTTTATGCTGTATGCCCAACACCTAAAACAGTACCCAGTGGGTACTTAGCTCAATACATACTTGTTGAATGAATGGATGAAACTAAATACTCTGACAGCATTGGCACCAATTCTAAACAGCTAAGATAATATAGCAGAGTGCCATTCAAAATAAATTAATAGAATGAAGCAAGTTCCCCATTGCCAAAGTAAAATAGAAAGTCAAAGCAATAACTGGGTCATTTGTAGAGACATGGATGGACCTAGACACTGTCATACAGAGTGAAGTAAGTCAGAAAGAGAAAAACAAATATCATATATTAACGCATATATGTGGAATCTAGAAAAATGGTACAGATGAACCGGTTTGCAAGGCAGAAATAGACACGGATGTAGAGAACAAATGTATGGACACCAAGGGGGGAAAGCAGGGGGCAGGAGGAGGTGGGGTTGTGGTGGAATGAATTGGGAGATTGGGATTGACATATATACACTAATATGTATAAAACAGATAACTAATAAGAACCTGCTGTATTAAAGAAATAAAATTCAAAAAATAATAAAAATGGGCTTACGGAAAAAATAACTGGTTATTTAGGGCAAAGGGATCTTTTTTTTTTATACTGTTAGAGGATCATAGAGAATCACAGGAGTGAAAGAAATCTGAGGTCTCACTCAGTCCTGCCTCCTGACAACAAGAATGAGGGGCACATTTACATCAAGTGAAAGGGGATCCTTTCTGTGTTTAAGGGCATTTGGAGAAATACTATGGTTTTCCAGTCATTCATAATTTTTCTTTTTGATGTTCAACCATTCACCACCCACTCCCCTTCTTAGGAAAGTCCTATCTCGAACTTAAATCACACTCACTGAAATGAAAAGCCAACTGCAATTACAGCCACCTCCCGCTCCTCTTTCTCTTTAACTATCTGTTCCTAAACAGCAACAGAAAAAAGCACCACGTTTCTCAGGTATCTATGGCACAAAATCAAAATCCTACCAAACAGTAATGAAGACTTTGGCCTTTTCCTAAGTTATTTCCTTTGAAATACATTTTTCTATTATAGGTTGCAAACAGCGTTCCCTTTTAATTTTTTTTTTTTTAAAAAGTAGGAAGGAACTGCTCGCTCATTTGTTTTTTTGGTGTTTACACATCACAGGTTAAATTCTGTTATGACAATGTGTTACAATTTAATAAAATCACATGGGGGAAGATTTTCTGGTCTAGCAAAAGGCCCACTTTGGGCTATAATAGTATTTATGTTGGAAGTTGTGGGAAGTCAACTCAAACCAATAGCAAGTTTCCAGTGAAACAAAATGTGAGAGAAGGTATATTAGACTGGAAGTCAGGAGACTGGGCTGGAATCTGATTCTCATTCGGTTATGAACATGCTGTGTGAGCTTGAGGGAATTTACTCAACTTTACTGGGCTTCAGTTTTTCTTCCTGCAAAAGGAGAGCTTCAGATTTAAAGGAACTTTGTATTCCCTTTCATCCCTAGGATTTATGATTCTTTGTATAATTGAAATGAATTTAGCCTGAAGTTTTATATTTTGATTTCTTTTTCCTCCCTGCCTCCCCTGCTTCCTTCTTTTCCCTCCCATCTATCCATCCATCCATCCATCCTCCACCTTTACTTATATTTTGATTCTCTTCTTTCTTTCCTTCTCTTCTTTCTCCCTTTTTTACCTTTCCATTTTCTTTCAATAACTTTCTTTTCCACTTCTTTCTTTGTCTTTTTCTTTTCCTATTTCTTTTTTCTTTTATTCTGTCCTTTCCTTTTCTCTTTGTTTATTTTCCCTCTCCCTCCTTTCCAGCTTTCTTTCATCCTTCTCTTTCTTAAATTCTTTCTCTCAGCAGCAAATCACTCAACATTTCAACAAATCCATAAATTAGCGGTAGTTTTATGGGCTGGTGCTAACACCTATTCTGATCAACCAGGCATTGCAAACTGATGTGAGTGCTGATAGGGTGGCTCAGGCCTTGCATGGAAAGTAGCCAAATCAGCACACGGCTATTGTTTAATGATGCCAGAGACTAACAGGAAGTCTTCTGCAAATTGCCTCACAAATTATACAGTGGTTCCCTGCCTTCTTGTTATTGGCACGAAATATATTTGTGAAACTAGGCTTAACATCCAAATTCTTTCTCTGTTATAAGAAGTATCAAAGCTACCTTTTTAAACATAACAGTGAAAAAATAAATTTTTACAGAAAATGCCATAAACAAAGAAAGTATAAATGACAAACTTGGGAAATACAGTATAATGACAGTCAAAAGGTCTAATTTCCGTAATATATAAAATGTTCTTGCAAATTATTTATATATACACACACATGTTTCAATAGAAAATGGCAAATTTTATGGATAATTCACACAGAAGGAAATAAAAATGGCCAACAGACATAGGACGCTCAACCTCAAGAGTTAAAGAAATTCAGTTTGAAAGGTCATTTTCTCGAAAGAAAATTTATTATTTTTAACAAAGTGTAATGCTTTAAATTAGCCTGAAGAATAATATTAGTATACATTTTATCAACTTTTTTTTTAAAGGAATATAAAACTATTTACTGACCACTGTTCACCAGTATTTACAATAGAGTAAACAATATATAGTTGAATAATATTCTGATTACTACAAAGTTATTGTTTTTCCTGGCTTCTGCTGCACCAGTAACCCAAAATACTGAGAAGATTGAGCCTACATGTAAGGAATGGGTTGGGGTAAAGTTTGAAAAAACATGAAGGTCAAGTTTAGATTAGAAAAGTTTGTTCACTCATTTATTCCTGCAGATCCTAAATTGCCAACATCTCTAACCATCTGATTAGGTTTCCATTAACAAGGCTGAGACATTCCATGTATCACAGTCTTTCAGTAAACACAGCACGGGGATTTCAACTTCTTAGAAAAGAATGGTTTGCCAAAAGGAAGCTTTAAATGTCCATTTAACTAAGTCTTGCTTGGCTAATTAAAACATACCAGAATTTTTCTAGTTTTTTCATTTGGGTTGACAGAGATAAAATTTTCCTTTCAGGGGTTTTACATATAAAACTGCCTTTATATGATGGTAGATATGGATGCAGATTCTGGTAGGGCTGCTTTAAAAAAATATCCCATTTAAATTGTTTACATTAATTTGTCTAATTAATTACAAAATTATTTAATTTGAAAGGTTAAGACTTAAATTTTCAAGTTAAGTTGAAGTGATTTCTTATATTGCTCAAAATGACAGAATCCCAGAAACATGGGCTTATCCATGGTTGTGAAAGGCTGGTTTTGTTTTGGTAAATGTATTTAAACAATAACCCAAAAAACCCCATACCATTTACATATGTATTTTATGTATACACATACAAAAAACCCAGAATGGTCCTCGGGCATATATGAGTTAAATGCAAATTCTAAATTCTGATTAAGTAATGACTATGGAGATTTTCCCCAACATTTAGAAAAGCTGTTCTCTAATGCAGAGGAAATAATATACCGTGGTATCAAATGTTCTTTTCTGCTAAAGGAAGCAACTACAGAAAGCTTTTATTTCTTCAAAGTAACCAGTACTACAGATGCAAAAAAAACAAAAACAAAACCCCCCCAAAACCCCATAACTTCCCCAATACTACTTCAAAACAAACATATCGGGCTTCCCTGGTGGCGCAGTGGTTGAGAGTCTGCCTGCCGATGCAGGGGACGCAGGTTCGTGCCCTGGTCTGGGAAGATCCCACATGCCGCGGAGCGGCTGGGCCCGTGAGCCATGGCTGCTGAGCCTGCGCGTCCGGAGCCTGTGCTCCACAACGGGAGAGGCCACAACAGTGAGAGGCCCGCGTACAGCAAAAAAAAAAAACAAACAAACATATCAAACTTGATTTTCATTAGAATGTAGTTATTTCTTCACACTAATAAATCAAAACAAAAATAAATATATATAAAAAGCAATGCAAACAATTATTGAGCTTCATCTTCTGGACAAGAAGGCTAAGTTAGTCTCTCTTCATAAAAAGCAATTACAGTTTGAGGACACTTCATATTTGCCTCTTTTGCCAGCACCAAGTCCGTCTCATCTGAATCTTTCCATTTCCTGAGAAACATGAATTCTCCACTGATGTCTGTGGCACCAGTTACTCACTCTGGGTCGAGACCTCTGGCCAAACCTCTTGGTTTGTCAGCAGCATCTCTTTTCTTCTTTGATTTGCTGGATTCATCAGATTCACTGTCGGATAAAGATTTTCTTTTTGTTCCATCTTTTTCTTTACCAGCTTTTTGAGAAGTAAGAAATGCTTCAATTAACTCTGGACAATCTAAATTTTCTTCGGGTTCCCAGGTATTGTCTGCATCTGTAAATCCCTTCCACTTCAGGAAATACTCCACCTTCCCATTCACTACATGATGGTCCAGTACTTTTTCTACCACAAATTCTTCAGGTTCTGCCTCTTCGACTTTTTTACTCTTCCCATTCTGTTTCTTTCCCATTTTTTGCAATGTAGTTTTATTGGAGGCCATTTTTTATTGCAGACTTGAAGAGCTATTATTCACCGCCTCCGAGCAGCTCTGGGTCCTGGGTCTGCTGCGTCTCCGGCCCTGCACGCCTCAAGCTCCAGCCACATCTGAGGGGGAGGGGGCTGGGGAGCTATTTTTCCTTAACTTTTTTAATCTTGCCTTTTTTTTAATACATTTACTTATTTATATTTTTGGTTGCGTTGGGTCTTCGTTGCTGCGCACAGGCTTTCTTTAGTTGCGGTGAGTGGGGACTACTCTTCGTTGCGGTGTGCACGCTTCTCACTGCGGTGGCTTCTTGTTGCGGAGAACGGGCTCTAGGTGTGTGGGCTTCAGTAGTTGTGGCACACGGACTGCAGTAGTTGTGGCTCACGGGCTCAGTAGTTGTGGCTCACGGGCTTAGTTGCTCCGCGGCATGTGCGATCTTCCCGGACCAGGGCTCGAACCCGTGTCCCCTGCATTGGCAGGCGGATTCTTAACCACTGCGCTACCAGGGAAGTCCCTAGCCATGCACACCTTTAAATGTGATTCTTAAAAAGTATTGTCTCTCAGGGGGCTTCCCTGGTGGCGCAGTGGTTGAGAGTCTGCCTGCCGATGCAGGGGACACGGGTTCGTGCCCCGGTCCGGGAAGATCCCACATGCCGTGGAGCAGCTAGGCCCGTGAGCCATAGCCGCTGAGCCTGCGCGTCCGGAGCCTGTGCTCCGCAACGGGAGAGGCCACAACAGTGAGAGGTCCGCGTACCGCAAAAAAAAAAAAAAAAAATTGTCTCTCAATAAACAATTTTGCCAAATTGTCTCCCCTTCCTGTTCTCTTAAAAATGTAGGTTATAAAGAAATGGGGGATGTTTTTCTAAGTAATGTTTTACTTAAGCCCAATTCTTCAGACTGGGCTGCCAATTATTCTTCCCCATTTCCCATCCCTACTGAAATACTCAGAATATTAGGTATCACTGCCATTTTTCAAATATATGTTTTAAAACTTAATGAAACAGGAAGGAATTGGGTCACCTTTGAGATCCCCTTCATGTTTATCTCTTGCTTAGTCAGTACAACGGCAAGGTAAGGTCACAGGATTTGGAGTCAAACCGAACCTGAGTTTAATCTTTGCTCTGGTATTTAGTTACCTACATCTGATATCTAAGTTTCTTATTCTCTTGAACCTCAACTTTCTCATCTGTAGAATAGGACTAATACTGGCATGTGTTTCACTATTCTAAGTGATACAAGGCATGTGGAGCACTTAGAGTAAACAGAGTAACAGAGGACCGGATAAATACACTGCTGAGACAATGATGGTGATAATGATGAAAGCTTAAGATGACGGGGGTGGGGATGATGGTGGTAATGATGAAAGCTTAAGATGACGGGGGTGGGGATGATGGTGGTAAAGATGAAAGCTTAAGAATGTAAGAGAACTGATCAGAACTATGAGGGGAACTCCAGGTCGTATCTACTTAATTTAGAAGGAACAGATGGAATGTCACCTAAATGCTAAGAAAAGAACTTTGCAACTTATTCAAGGTTTGAATCTAAGTCCCTTGAAATCTCACTGAGTCAGTATAATACAGAATATCTCATTCTGGTAAAGAGCCAGGCTTTAAACTCTTTCATCAATTTAAACACAGTAGAATGAGGGAAACAGATGAGAAAAGAGAATAAGAGTAGTCAGAACAGTAGGGGAGGCAAACACACATTCAGATCTATGTATAATTTTGACACAATATGGGTCAACATCTAATAATATTTCAAAGATGATGCAGGTAACCTTGACAACTCAGCTGATGCAGGCAGTGAAAGAATAAGAGATTCACAGGGAGACCCAGGAGAAAATCTGGGCCATTTTCTTGGTTGACTGATGGCTCATAGCTTTTACTCTGTAGAAAATTTGTTATAACTCGTAAAGCAGTCTTTTTTTACTTCATCAACAAACATCTATTAAACGTTTGTAACATGCCAAGACACTGTGCTAGGTCTTGGGGATATAGAGACATTCCCTTGCCACGAGAAGCCTCTCAAGAAGGACATTCCCACTTACAGCCAGCTAGAATGCAACCCTGCACTTCAACCTCACCCAGGAACCCTGCAAGTCATGGCTTATTAGTGCAATTTTATCGACCAAGGTAACTGAAGTTCAGAGAAAATACAACTAGAACGGGCCAAGGCTAACATTTCAACTTCACTCTGCCTGGGCTCGATTCTCAGAAGAGTGATAAAAATGAAGTGATTTATTTTGATTGGGATAATGCTAATAATGAGAATAAAAACAGGCTAGGTTTGTTGCAGCAGCAACAGCAGCAAAAAAAAAAAAAAAAAAAAGCTTCTTCACACCTCAGTGGCTCAACACAATTTCCTCTCTCCATCATGCTACATGTCCATGTAGGCTGGCAAGGGACTCTATGACATGGAGCCACTGAGCTCCACCATCTAGAACCGGCAGCCTCCTCAGTTGCAGAGGCAGAGGCAGAGGGCATGGAGGATTGTCCAGTACTGGCTCTTGAGGGTCACTTCCAGGTGCAGCTCACTGGCCAGCCCTCGTCACATGGCTTTACTCAGGGTTGGGATGAGGCTGAGAGGAGTGAAGCCCTTAGTGTGACATCTAAGGAGGCATGGGCTCTCTGGGTCATGCAAACACAGGCCTGGCACTGGTGTGACCCCAAAAGCCAGTGGTTCCTTATATTTTTTACTTTAGGCAACTTACCGGTCTCACCTTAGTCCCAGTCATGGCCCCCACCTAACTGATAGGAGGCTGGGAAATGCAGGGTCTCTCATGTTTGGGAGGGAGAGAGAAGGTGGATACTGGAGAGGACTAGGAATGTCTAGTAACCTGGGCTTGAAACCTTACCCTCATCTGTGATGCTGCCTTCTGCTCCTTTTCTCCCTGCCTCTCTAATCCAGGCAGTTGCCAAGCTTTGGGATTTTTTTTTTTTTTTTTTTACATCTTTATTGGAGTATAATTGCTTTACAATGGTGTGCTAGTTTCTGCTTTATAACAAAGTGAATCAGCTCTACATATACATATATCCCCATATCTCCTCCCTCTTGCATCTCCCTCCCTCCCACCCTCCCTATCCCACCCCTCTAGGTGGTCACAAAGCACAGAGCTGATCTCCCTGTGCTATGCAGCTGCTTCCCACTAGCTATCCATTATACATTCGGTAGTGTATATATGTCCATGTCTCTCTCAATTTGTCACCGCTTACCCTTCCCCCTCCCCCTATCCTAAAGTCCATTCTCTAGTAGGTCTGTGTCTTTATTCCTGTCTTACCCCTAGGTTCTTCGTGACATTTTTTTTTCTTAAATCCCATATATATGTGTTAGCACACGGTATTTGTCTTTCTCTTTCTGACTTACTTCACTCTGTATGACAGACTCTAGGTCTATCCACCCAAGCTTTGGGATTTTAACCAAATACAGCAAAAGCTGTATGTCAGATGCTTGCTGTGTGCCAGGTATTACACTATCCATGCTTATGCTCATCAATGCATTTATTCATTCCTCACAACAGCCCTCTGAAGAAGTTCCTATGGGTGGGATGGGAGGGAGGTCCAAGAGGGAGGGGATATGTATAGCTGACTCACTTTGTTGTATAGCAGAAACTAACACACCATTATAAATCAACTATATCCCAATTTTAAAAAATTCAGTTTTTAAATGAGAAAACTGAGGCTTAGAGAAATTGAATAACTTGCCCAGGTCATTTCTATAAAGGGTAAAGCTGAGATTTGGACTCATATCTAACTAGAAAGACTTTTTTCCTCCTCTTTAACCCTATGCAACCCATCCTTGTGGGAGCTTACAATCGTGCTGTATTCCAAGTTTATTAAATGAGAGCGTGGCTACATCAGCCCAACCCATGAAATAAATAGTTGGAGAGAAATATTGACATGCCACTGGTAGGAAGTATCTGTAGCATCATCATCAGTGATACTAAGCCTATGTCATTGATAAAAGGTGATGGGATTTTGTTGTTGTTGTTTTCTTTTGGTTTTCTACATGAAAATTCAGTGCCATCTGTTATTAGCACATGTGGAATAGAGAATGAGGGTCAAGATGTCTTTACCAATTAGATGTATGATTGGGGCAACTCCCTCTGTTTTGCCAGCTACCAAAAAAAGGGGGCTGAATCAGATTTCCTAAGGTCACCGCCACTATTGACCTTACAAAATTCAGTGTCGATGGCAGAGATAGGTAAGATCATAACGGTGGAAAATATTTTATTATTATTTTTTTCATTTTATTTTTAATTTTTATTTTTTAAATAGATCTTTATTGGAGTATAATTGCTTCACAATACCGTGTTAGTTTCTGTTGCACAACAAAGTGAATCAGCCATATGCATACACACGTCCCCGTATCCCCTCCCTCTTGAGCCTTCCACCCACCCTCCCTATCCCACCCCTCTAGGTCATCAAAGCACCGAGCAGATCTCCCTGTGCTATGCGGCTGCTTCCCACCAGACAACTATTTTACATTTGGTAGTGTATATATGTTGATGCTACTCTCACTTTGCCCCAGCTTTGCTCTCTCACACCATGTCATCAAGTCCATTCTCTATGTCTACCCCTTTATTCCTGCGTTGCAACTAGGTTCATCAGTCAACTTTATTTTTAGATCCCATATATACGGGTTAGCATATGGTATTTGTTTCTTTTTGACTTACTTCACTCTGTATGACAAACTCTAGGTCCATCCACCTCACTACAAATAACTCAATTGCATTTCTTTATATGGCTGAGTAATATTCCATTGTATATATGTGTCACATCTTCTTTTCTAATTTTTTTGTAATAACTTTTTTTTAACATCTTTATTGGAGTATAATTGCTTTACAATGGTATTAGTTTCTGCTGTATAACAAAGTGAATCAGCTCTACATATATATATATCCATATATCTCCTCCCTCTTGCGTCTCCCTCCCAACCCTCCCTATCCCACCCCTCTAGGTGGTCACAAAGCACCGAGCTGATCTCCCTGTGCTATGTGGCTGCTTCCCACTAGCTATCTATTTTACATTTGGTAGTGTATATATGTCCATGGCACTCTCTCACTTCGTCCCAGCTTACCCTTCCCCCTCCCTGTGTCCTCAAGCCAATTCTCTACATCTGCGTCTTTATTGCTGTCCTGCCTTTTTTAGATTCCATATAAATGTGTTGGCATATTTTTGTTTTTATTTCTGTTATTCTAGGAGGTGGGTCCAAAAAGATCTTGCTGTAGTTTATGTCAAAGAGTGTTTTTCCTATGTTTTCCTCTAAAAGTTTTATAGTGTCTGGTCTTACATTTAAGTCTTTAATCCATTTGGAGTTTATTTTTGTGTATGGTGTTAGGGAGTGTTCTAATTTCATTCTTTTACATGTAGCTGTCCAGTTTTCCCAGCACCACTTATTGAAGAGGCTGTCTTTTCTCCATTGTATGATCTTGCCTCCTTTGTTGTAAATTAGGTGCCCATATATGTGTGCGTTTATCTCTGGGCATTCTATCCTGTACCATTGATCTATATTTCTGTTTTTGTGCCAGTACCATACTGTCTTGATTACTGGAGCTTTGTGGTATAGTTTGAAGTCAGGGAGACTGATTCCTCCAACTCCGTTTTTCTTTTTCAAGATTGCTTTGGCTATTGGAGGTCTTTTATGTTTCCATACGAACTGAAAGATTATTTTGTTCTAATTCTGTGAAGAATGCCATTGGTAGTCTGATAGGGATTGCACTGAATCTGTAGATTGCTTTGGGTGGTATAGCCATTTTCATAATATTGATTCTTCCAATCCAAGAACATGGTATATTTCTCCATCTGTTTATGTCATTTTTGATTTCTTTCATCAGTGTTTTATAGTTTTCTGAGTACAAGTCTTTTGCCTCCTTAGGCAGGTTTATTCCTAGGTATTTTATTCTTTTTGTTGCAATGGTAAATGGGATTGTTTCCTTGATTTCTCTTTCTGATTTTTCATTGTTGCTCTATAGGAATGCCAGAGATTTCTGTGCATTAATTTTGTATTCTGCAACCTTACCAAATTCATTGATTAGTTCTAGTAGTTTTCTGGTGGCATATTAAGGATTTTCTATGTATAGTATCATGTCATCAGCAAATAGTGACAGTCTTACTTCTTCTTTTCCAATTTGTATTCCTTTTATTTCTTTTTCTTCTCTGATTGCTGTGGCTAGGACTTCCAAAACTATGTTGAATAAGAGCGGTGAGAGTGGACATCCTTGTCTTGTTCCTGATCTTAGAGGAAATCCTTTCAGTTTTTCACCATTGAGTATGATGCTTGCTGTGGGTTTGTCATATATGCCCTTTATTTTGGTGAGGTAGGTTCCCTCTATGCCCATTTTCTGGAGAGTTTTTATCATAAAGGGGTGTTGAATTTTGTCAAAAGCTTTTTCTGCATCTATTGAGATTATCATATGGTTTTTACCCTTCACTTTGTTAATATGGTTTATCACATTGATTTGTGTATATTGAAGAATCCTTCCATTCCTGGGATAAACCCCACTTGATCATGGTGTATGATGCTTTTAATGTGCTGCTGGATTCTGTTTGCTAGTATTTTGTTGAGGAATTTTGCATCTATGTTCATCAGTGATATTGGCCTGTAGTTTTCTTTTTTTGTGACATCTTTGTCTGGTTTTGGTATCAGGATGATGGTGGCTTCGTAGAATGAATTTGGGAGTGTTTCTCCCTCCACAAGTTTTTGGAAGAGTTTGAGAAGTATCGGTGTTAGCTCTTCTCTAAATGTTTGATAGAATTCGCCCGTGAAGCAATCTGGTCCTGGACTCTTGTTTGTTGGAAGATTTTTAATTACGGTTTCAATTACATTACTTGTGATAGGTCTGTTTATATTTTCTAATTCTTCCTGGTTCAGTCTTGGAAAATTGTATCTTTCCAAGAATTTGTCCATTTCTTCATGGTTGTCCATTTTATTGGCATATCGTTGTTTGTAGTAGTCTCTTATAATCCTTTGTATTTCTGCAGTGTCAGTTGTGATTTCTCCTTTTTCATTTCTAATTTTATTGATTTGCATCCTCTCCCTTTTTTTCTTGATTAGTCTGGCTAAGGGTTTATCCATTTTGTTTATCTTCTCAAAGAACAAGCTTTTAGTTTTATTGATCTTTGCTATTGTTTTCTTTATTTCTATTTCATTTGTTTCTGCTCTGATCTTTATGATTTCTTTCCTTCTACTGACTTTGGGTTTTCATTGTTCTTCTTTCTCTAGTTGTTTTAAGTGTAGGGGTTAGATTGTTTATTTGAGATTTTTCTTGTTTCTTGAGGTGAGAATGAATTGCTATAAACTTTCCTCTTCGAACTGCTTTTGCTGTGTCCCATAGGTTTTGGGTCTTCGTGTTTTCATTGTCATTTGTTTCTATGTATTTTTGATTTCTTCTTTGATTTCTTCAGTGAACTCTTGGTTATTTAGTAGTGCACTGTTTAGCCTCCGTGTATTTGTGTCTTTTACAGTTTTTTCCCTGTAATTGATTTCCAATCTCATAGTGTTGTGGTCAGAAAAGATGCTTTTTTTCAATTTTCTTAAATTTTCCAAGGCTTGATGTGACCCAAGATGTGATCTATCCTGGAGAATGTTCTGTGTGCACTTGGGAAGAAAGTGTATTCTGCCACTTTGGGGTGGAATGTTCTAAATATCAATTAGATCTATCTGGCCTATTGTGTCATTAAAAGCTTGTGTTTCCTTATTTATTTTCTGTTTGGATGATCTGTCCATTGGTGTAAGTGGGGTGTTAAAATCCCCTACTATTATTGTGTTACTGTCGATTTCTCCTTTCATGGTTGTTAGCATTTTCCATATGTATTGAGGTGCTTCTATGTTGGGTGCATAAACATTTATAATTGTTGTATCTTTTTCTTGGATTGATCCTTTGATCATAACGTAGTGTCCCTCCTTATCTTTTGTAACAGTCTTTATTTTAAAGTCTATTTTATCATATACGAGTATTGCTACTCCAGCTTTCTTTTGATTTCCATTTGCATGGAATATCTTTTTCCATCCCATCACTTTCAGTCTGTATGTTGTCCCTAGGTCTGAAGTGATCTCTTGTAGACAGCATATATATGGGTCTTGTTTTTGTAACCATTCAGCCAGTCTGTGTTTTTTGGTTGGGGCATTTAATCCATTTAAATTCAACATTATTATCAACATGTATGTTCCTATTACCATTTTCTTAATTGTTTTGGGTTTATTTTTGTGGGTCTTTTTCTTCTCTTGTGCTTCCTGCTTAGAGAAGTTTCTTTAGCATTTGTTGTAAAGCTGGTTTGGTGGTGCTGAATTCGGTTAGCTTTTGCTTGTCTGAAAAGCTTTTCAATTTTCCATCGAATCTGAATGAGATCCTTGCTGGATGGAGTAATCTTGGTTGTAGGTTTTTCTCTTTCATCGCTGCCACTCCCTTCTGGCCTGCAGAGTTTCCACTGAAATATCAGCTAGTAACCTTATGGGGATTCCTTTCTATGTTATTTTTTGTTTTTCCCTTGCTGATTTTAATATTTTTCTTTCAATTTAATTTTTGTTACTTTGATTAATATGTGTCTTGGTGTCTTTTTCCTAGGGTTTATCCTGGATGGGAGTCTCTGTGCTTCCTGGACTTGGGTGACTGTTTCCTTTCCCATGTTAGGGAAGTTTTCCACTATAATCTCTTCAAATATTTTCTCAGACCCTTTCTTTTTTGCTTCCTCTTCTAGGACCCCTATAATTCGAATGTTGGTGCATTTAGTGTTGTCCCAGAGGTCTCTGAGATTGTCTTCAATTATTTTCATTCTTTTTCTTTCTTCTGTTCCTTGCCAGTTATTTCCCCCATTTTGTCTTCCAGCTCACTTATTTGTTCTTCTGTCTCAGTTATTCTGTTATCGATCTCTTCTAGTGTATTTTTCATTTCACTTATTGTGTTGTTCATCTCTGTTTGTTTGTTCTTTAGTTCTTCTAAATGTTTGTTAAACATTTCTTGTATTTTCTCAATCCGTGCTTCCATTCTATTTCCAAGATTTTGAATCATCTTTACTATCATTTCTCTGAATTCTTTTTCAGGTGGGTTGCCTATTTCCTCTTCATTTATTTGGTCTTGTAGGTTTTTACCTGGCTCCTTCATCTGTGACATATTTTCTTGCCGTCTCATTTTTTTTTGTTTTTTATGAGTGGGATTGTGTTCCTGTTTTACTGGTTGTTTGGCCTGAGGCTTCCAACACTGGGGTTTGTAGGCTATTGGGAATAGCTGGGTCTTGGTGCTGAGATGAGGCAGTCTGTGAGACCTCACTATGATGAATATTCCCTGGGGTCTGAGGTTCTCTGTTAGTCAAGTGGTTCGGACTCGGAGCTCCCACCACAGGAGCTTCCCCCCAACCCTGGGCTTTCAAATCAAGATCTTGCAAGCCATGTGGGGTGGCAAAAAAAAAAGAGAACAATAACAAAGTAAAAAATAAAATTAGACTAGGAAACTAACAGATATGTTAGAAATAATGTAAAAATAAAAATATAAATGAATCAACAACTGGAAGGTACCTCACTACCACAATAGTAAAAAAGAGGACGAGGGAAAAGAAACAAAAAAGTGTGTGGGGGGAAGGCCTTGGCTGTGGAGGGCGGGGCCTAAGCAAGGGTGAGGTTTGGGTGGTGGGCGGGTCCAATGCTTCTCTAACTTGGAAAGTTCTCTAACTTGGAAATGGTGCTGGGGGCTGTGGGGGATGGGGCTTAGGCTCAAGGAACAGAAGGGGCCCAGGCCTGCCCCCCAGCCTGGTCTCAGAGGGCAGGGGGCCTCACCTGGGCACTAGCAGGCTTCCTGGGCTCAAGAGGACAGGGCAAACGCCCTCCTCTCGTCTTCTGCTCCTCCAGTCTGGGGTCTGAGAGGGCCCCTCCCACCTGCCTCCCCTGATCTCCCTAGCCTCCCTCCTATGCCTCCAAGGACCCATGTGGCCTGGAGGGCAGGGGATCGGCCTGGGAGCTCAGCAGGCTCCCCTGGCCCAAGTGGGTGGGGCAGTTGCCCTCCGTTCCTCTCCCGCTCCTCCTGGATGGCCCCTCCAGCCTGTCACTCCTGATCTCCCCGGCCTCCTTCCTATGCCCCCAGGACCCACGCGGCCTAGGTGGGGCTTTAGATAGGGAAGGAAGCAGCTTGGGAGCTCAGTAGGCTCCCCTGCCTGAGTGGGCCAGGCGATCGCCCTCTGCTCCTCTCCTGCTCTTCCCAGAGAGTCCCTCCCTCCTGCCTCTCCTGATCTCCCTGGCCTCAGGGGCACTGATCTTCTGGAAAATATTTTAGAATACATAGAAGTATTCTCTAGCAAAGCTGAAAACCTTGCTATCTGAAACAAAATAGAGCCTGACTGCTAATACGGATGCAAACTTATCATAATATTTCAACACAGAGTGTAGAATCATCCTTTAATCAGACAAAACTGTAAGGTTAACTGGAGAGAGAATAGCAATTTCACATGTTAATCTGCAGTGATTGAGTTCACATCGGTCAAAAAGCTAAAGTGTTTACTCTGGGTTTTAAAAATATGGGATGAGTGTGAGTGAAGCTGTTTGACCCCTCCTGAGGGCGCACGGGACAGTCACACGTGGCTGAAATGCTGAGAGTTTGTGAAGATGGAGACAATAGATGTTCTCTACACAGGAACTGAAGGAGAACTAATTCGCTTAATTAAGGAGGTGGAGCATTTTTGGGGCAGTTATTAAGGATGAAGTCATATGCACCAATGCACACAAAATACTTTGCCTTACACTTCTTTTTTGGTGGAAACATCTGGCAAAAATATGTTGAGAAAAGAAAACTTTTGTGCAGTGGGATCTTGCTGTGAAGAGATGAAAACTTGGGCTAATTACAGGATGTCTGTAAAAAGAAAGGGCTAGCTTTATATTTCAGACCCATTTTTCTCCCTGTAGGGTAAACATCTAATGTAAAAGCAGTGGTATGCTGTGGGAAATAAATATGGGGTGAGAAACAATGAATTGCATCTAATATATAATACTGTACCATAAAGGTTATTAAAATAGCATTCAGTTTATACTTGCTTTTATAAGTGTGCCAAGAGAAAACCAGACGAGTCTGAAACCTGTATGACAAAGACCACAAAACTGCACAATTTCTTATACGTAGAATGTTGCAGACCTCTTAATTAAAAATGACCCAGCTAATGTCCTATTTAGAAGTAAATAATGCACAGTTTGGAATTTTGCTTCACATTTATTTTAAAACTATGATGACCCCAAACTCTTTTGAAATCTCCTCTTTCAATGTCCTTTAGCTCCTTTTGCCTTTCCCTATAATCCTACCTTCATTCTGTTCCTTATCCAGAGTCCTGTGATACTTCAGCCTAAAGACCAAAATTTTAGAAAAAGAAAAAGAAAAATTAAAAAAAAGTTGGGTGGTCCTAATCTCTCTTGGAGCATCCCATGTGACTCCGTCAAGACTCTAATCATAGGCATCCAGGAGATTAAGACCAACCCCAGCCATTTAACAAGCCCTATAGACATTAACCATTCTAAAAGCACTAAGATTTAATCTAGCAGAGGGATGCTTAATTCTACTGGCTTCTTCCCACAGGAACAAGATACTTAACATCACCTGGAGAGGAATTTTCTGACAGTCTTCTCAAGAGGATTGAATGAAAAGTATTTTTTTTTTCCTTCCCCATCTCTATAATTTGGGTGAATGTTAAAAAAGATCTTTATAAAGAGGTAGGCCAGTCATTATCGTCCTAGTTGTGCAACATTGCCTACACTGTCAGGTACGTGGCTCAGCCTTGTGGGCTCAGGGACTCAGGGAATATGGCTCCTATAACCCAGTCTTCTGGAGATCATACTGTATCTTACCCATGGCCCTCGCAACTGCCTGCCACCCTCTGTCCATTACAAGCACCCCACTATCGAAAATCAGTTCTCTTCAGACTGATCTGAGCCAGAAATCTCAAAACCATTCGGAGACTGTGCCACCTTTACTGTTCAGTAGTAGCATTCTCCTCTCCTGCGAACCACACTTCTTACCACGCACTATTGTCTCTAAAACTGAGACTACAGTGTCTGCCATTTACTAGCATTTTTATAATGCTGGGTTTTTTTAAGTTGAGAATGATTTCTCCATAACTATGTGTCTACCATAAGTGGGAAAATTAAAGAGACCAAAAAGATTGTGTGGCTTTTCTGACATCTGCCTGTTCCCTGTGAGTTTTTGATTTGCAGTCTTTGCAATAGGACTCTTGTCTTCATGAGGGCCATGACTGCACCTGTTTTTGCTCATCTTTGTTCCTTCTTCCAGACCCTAGAACTGTTTTTGGTACCCAGCAGATGCTTAGAAATTTAACCTGTCAAGTAGAGGACTGAATGCATCTACTTTGGCCATGCATTGTGCTAGGTGCTTTGAATACAGATATGAATAAGACACAGTTCTTGCCATCAAAGCCTGACAAAGGACTAATCTTTCCAACATGACTTTCTGCGCTGTTGGACTTAAGCAAAGCAATTTAAGTGGACATTCCCATTAAAGCTCTGGTTTAGGGATCCTAAGGGAAACTCTGCTCCCAAATGTCTCTCCCATGAGCCAGACAGCACATAATATTTTCTGCATTTATTAACAATGGTAACAGCCATGGCAAACATGACTTGTGGGTGCCTCTCCTATGTTGGACACTTGTACAATGTGCCTTGCATATATTCTATAATTCTCACAGTCTCCCCTTTATAATAGATGTTACGATCATTTTATCGATGAGGAAAGAGAGGCTAAGAGATGTTATGTGTCCTAGTTGGTATACCAGCTACACAACTGGTAAGATGAGGTAGCTGCTTTCATCCCTGGCTGGTCAGATTTCAAAGACCAGACCCATAACCACACTCGGTTCTACCTCCCGCTGATAAAGTAATTTTCTCAGGAAAGGGCATTGACAGGTATTACTTGGTCTGACTCTGTCACTTGTGAAAGACAAAATTGGGTACCATTTGATTTCATTCTTCCAACCATTCTTTGATATGGGAAACAAGTATTGTACCAGTACTTTGTATAGTTGAGGGACCTGGGAGTCCCCAGAGTCACATGGGGAACAAGTAGCAGACTGCTGGTCTGACTAGATGCCTGTACAGTATTCTCTCCACTGTATAGGGAGGGAAGCCTCCAGGCATTTCAGAAAGACATTTTCTGTCCCATGTTTTCACCAAGGGATGGGACTCTATGAAGCATTTCTGCATCCAGTCCAGAGTGGTTTAAGGAGACCAAATTGGTGATTGGAAAAATATATGACCAAAAAGGCCAATGATGGGTCTTGCCTCATCTAGGTCTGCCTTTCTTGAAGGATGAAGAAACAGTCTCTGCCTGCTAGCCTCTCCCACCCTCTAAACCAACGGTTCTCAACAGTGGTGATTTTGCTCCCTGGAACATGTGGCAATGCCGGGAAACATTTTTGATTGTTATAACTCTAGCTGGGTGTATGCCACTGGAATCGAGTAGGAGAGGCTAAACATCCTACAATGTACAGAACAGCCCCCAAAACAAAGAATTGTCGGGTCCAAAAACCCTGCTTCAAAGTAATGTTCTACCTATCCCATAAAAAGCCTTATTCTTTCAAAAAGTATAGAAAACCCAGACAGTTCAACGGCCTGGATATCTAAGTTAATCATATAAAATACAATGCATAGGACCACTGAAGAGAAGGGAGATGTTTTACTTATTTATTTGAACATCATGTTCTTAAAAAATATTTCTCTCACTCCCAAATAGGAAAGACGTGTATAGTATCCTAAATGTTAAAAGAATCCAGTACTTTGAAAACAAATTATTATACAGCAACTAATAAGATATCGATTGGGGTCCTTTTTCTATTTAAATAACTTAGAACAAAACAGAATGTTGCAGCTATTTTTTTTTAATACAGTCAGTGACGTAAACATCAAACAGAGGCACATGGAAAATTAAAACAATTTCCTGTAAATGAAAAGAAAAGTGAAATGAGGTTAATATAAACCTTTAATTCACTGACTCCTTTCTGAGGCTTTGAGAAGCATTATTTTTAGCAATAATTCTGCTTATGTGGCACGTAGTCCGTGTTTCGTTCCCTCTGCTATTTGTTTTGGGGACATATGTGGGTAACCAAGTATTCATCCTTAAGCATCCTGCGGCAGGAACTGGGACCCCAGAGGTGCCGTTGCTAGGGGCCCAGGGCTTCAAACCCAGAGGCTGGGTGGTATCTCTCCAGGGACAGCAACAGCGACCTGTTTTCTTCTTCTTCTTCTTTTTTTTTTTTTTTTTAATTGAAGTATACTTTATAATCTTATATTACCTTCAGAGGTACAACATAGTAATTCAATACTTTAATAGATCATACTCCCTTTAAAGTTATTACAAAATAATGGCTACATTCCCTGTGCCTTGCAATGCAGTATTCTTGTTGCTTATCTATTTTATACATAGTAGTTTGTATCTTTTAATCCCATAAGCCTAGTTTGCGCCTCTCCACTGGTAATCACTAGTTTGTCAACATGGCTAATCGTCAGGGAGATGCAAATCAAAACCACGAGATATCACCTCACACCTGTCAGAATGGCTATCATCAAAAAGACCGCAAGTAGCAAGTGATGGGTGGGATGTGGACAAAAGGGAACCCTCGTACCCTGTTGGCGGGAAAGTAAATTAGTGCAACAACCTGTCTTCCGAAGCCAGGCTCCTCATTTCAATCTTCTCAAGGCTGTGTCCTCTGCAGAGTAAATGCTTCTTCTCATTAAATATTTCAAGAAACTATTTATTTTTTGATGCAAACCAGGCACTGTGTGAACACTGAGTATGTACAGCAAGAAAATGGCGGGCGTGACCCCCGCCTTGAGGGAGCTGACAGCCCAGTCAGGGAGAGAGAGAGGCAACTGATGATCTCGTAAATGACTATTCACAAATGTGATTAATGTGATGGGCTAAATAACATAGGATTTGATGAGGGCATATACAGGGGACCCTGATCAAGTCTCCATATCTGGGGGTAGGAGTGGGGTAAGGGGGTGACGATAAGGTTGACTAGGGAGGTTTCTTCAGGGAGGTGACGATTAAACTGGAATCCGTCAGCTTAATGAGCTGTGTGCGGAAAACGTGTGCCAAGACAACGCGCCCCCTCACAGTTTGTGCTTGCTGATACTTCTGGCTCGAATGTAAATTCACCTTGCACACAGGTCTTCCTGCCTTTTTAGCTGCTGCTACTTCTGCTTATAGCCTTACTATCAAATACTTCCGCCTTCATTTCATAAGAGGAGCTGGTGAGGTTGGTTCACCTTTTCACCCTTGGCTTGTAGGACTTCTGAGTTATTTCTATGTCTGCAACTGGAGTCAAATTTCTTCTTGGGCAGAAGCCAGGGTCTTCAGATAACCTTGCTTTGCATCCTCTGGAAATCTTCCTGGCCACATGACAATCCCTCTTTCATATGGGCAAAGAGGGAGTTTTGGACTGCATGGCAATGCAACACTTGGGCTAATCCAATGTCATGTGTAATTTCCCTTGTGACAATGAGAGGTGGAAAGGAGAGCATGAGATACTCTTCTACATCTTTATATCTTTCTCTGAATAAATCATTTTGGGCACAAAAGAGACAGAGGCATGTCCTCCCCCTACATCTCCACTGAGCTTGGCTATAGATGGACCTCTCTATCTGTGCTTCTGAAAATAGGGTATGATCGTGTTTGGATTTCTCAAACTATTTAAGTAAGATGCCTCATAGTTAGAACCTGAGAAAAAGTGTGGATAATATCTTATTATTACTTAATATCATCTTGAGTAGAAAATAAAGTCTTTATTGAAAAACGCTTTTGGGTGATTCCCATGCTTGAGAGTTCACAATCTTTCACCCAATTACTTAATTTAGGGTTGACAAGGAGAAGGGAATCTCTTACGTCAGGTCACAAATTACCCTAAAACACACAAGGATGCCATCTGTTACTTCTTTTGTATTCACGACAATGCACAGTAGGGGCTGAACAAAAGGTGATACCTAAGAAGACTGCCCCATAAATATTCAGTTCAATGAACAAAAGAGGGAGAGCATGAAGTCTTAGCCCTGGCTAACTCTCTGGAATCTCATTGACATCCTTCCCCAGAACATTTTCTCATTCTTCTGCTGTAGCACTTACATTACACAATCATCAGTATTATCACTATTGTCATCATCATTGCCAACACCCACTCTGAGTTGTCTACTAAGGGTTGTTACTAAGGGTGACCTCGGCATGATTGCAGAAGCTTGACTGTCTCGGTCATTCACCTTTCCGTCCATCCATCCATCCATCCATCCATCCATCCATTCATCCATCTAATCATCCAGCCCTTAGGGAACATCTTGGTCCCTAAGTTATTTCAAGTCTGATAACACCATTTTGACCACAGACAACTACTTCTTAGTGGTTTGGGTCCTTAAGATACATACAATGGGAGAGTGAGGTAGAGTGGGGGACATAAGAGTGTGTGTGTGTGTGTGTGTGTGAATATGAGTACTCATAGTAGCAAGGACGTACAGATTCCCTTATCAGCTACTTTTGAATGAGACCAATAGATATGTAAAACTATTTTAGAGATTTACATGGCTTTCTCTGGGAAAACCCCAAGGTCTTGAACAAAGACCTTATATGAGAAGCCACAAATAATGAAAGCCACCCGTTTAAAGAAAGCATGCACAAAGAGGAGAAACTAACTCAAGGGAAACGTTGAGAAACAGGGAAGCATTGAGAAACAAGGAAGAACCTTAGTGAAGAGGAAGTGGGGTGGGAAGGGGGTAAGCAAAACCCATTATGCTTAAAAAAATTAATGACACTATTTTACTTCTCTGCCAAAAACAGTCTCAGGCATTGAGGCAGAAAGTGGGACTCCAGGAGGAGAAAGGACCCTGACTCTGGCCCTAAAGAATTCCTTGCAGTTTCTCTAGACTCTGCACCCCACCCTGCCACTCAACACCACTAAGCCTGTTTTCTTAATCTCTGTGAAGCTGTCCTTGATTTTCCAAGTCAGTATAAGGCATAACCTCATTTCTGCAACCATAACTCCCACCCTGTTCATCTTCCTCCTAAGAATTAATTGTTTTATTACACTTTATTTACTTGTCTGGACCCCCTCACCTGGCTGTGGACTTGTGGGCAGGAATTCTGCCCAGGTTGTCTTTTGATTTCTAGAGCTTAGCACAGACAACCTGTTGATACTTAATAAACATTTGAGAAAGGGAAGAGAATTAAAGGAGAAGTTAGATGACTCTATTATAGTTACTAGATAAAAAGACACATTCAGTGAGACTTTAGACATTCATTCATTCACTCACTTGTTCAACCAACCAACAAATACCAGTATTTACTAAACGCCAATCACTGGGATAAGACATGATTCTAGCCCTTGAGGGCTTACTCTCTATTAGGGGATTCACACTTACCAACAGGCAAGTAAAATGCAATGTGATACTAAGAGGCAGGTAGTAGTAGCGCTTGCGCACACTGTGAATATGATTAATGCCATGGAACTGTACACTAAGTGACGGTTAAAATGGCAAATTTTATATTAAAAAATATATATTTGTGTATAACTGAGTCACTTTGCTGTACAGCAGAAATTAGAACATTGTAAATCAACTATACTTCAATAAAAAAAAATAAAATTTTTTGAAAATGGCAAAGTTTACTGGTGATTACATGGGTGTATACAACTGTCAAAACTCACCCAACTGAGCATTTAAGATCTGTGCTTTTAATTGTGTGTTACGTATTTCTCAGTTAAAAAGTAAGGTAAACTTTTAAAAAGGAGGTTAGGAGAGGCGTGTTTATATGAGAAACAGGAGGCACCAAATCCCCCTAAGTGATGGGGGTCAGAGAAGGCTTCTTTAAGGACAGACACCTAAGTATGTGCAACATCAAAGAGATGTTTACACATCTGAAAGAAGGGAAAAGAGACTCAGAGATGGGAAGTGACATGTTCAAGGTCACACCTGGCTGATGGCAGAGCTGGAAAGAAAACCCAGTGTTTTGATTCCTAACCCAGGGCTCATTCCCTAAACCTGTTGTTCTGGTTATTATCTAAGGTCTTTCAGCCCCAAGCTCACTGCCCCATGTTCTGCTCTGTGATACTGCATTTCCCAGACACCTGAGTTTCCAAGTTAGGTGCTGCCGGTGGGAAGCAGGGATGGAAATTTGGAAGGCAGGAGACAGGCAGGGAGAGGGTGCAGCGTGAAGCTCTAGTCCATTGTTTCTCGGTGTTCCAAGTACCAGTGACAAACATCCATTCGAGGTCTGAGCACCAGCCCTGCAGTTTTCCCACAGAGGTTCAAGTACTAGTCACCTAATGATCCCACTGGGAGGTCCCAGTGCCAAGCCCCTAACCCCAGAGGTATGAGTTCAGGTCTGAACAATGAAATTAAAACCAAACTCATGATCTTTCCTCACCAACCAAGTCTTCTTTTGGCGCTTCCAAGCTTGGGGAATGACAGGTTATCCAAAGAGTTACTCTTGACACCTGCCTCTCCCTCACTCCCTCTGTCCAAAACCAACACCAAGTCCTGGCCATTCTACTTCCTAGAAGCCTCTTAGATATGTTCACTTCTTCTCCCTACTCTTACCCTAGGCTAGGCTACCATCATCTCTTGCCTGGACCTCCATAATCAACTCCTAACTGATCTGGCCTTCACTCTGCCCCTCCTTGTTGACTTTCCATTCTCCCTTGATTTAATGCAGTTTTCAGCAACTGAATTAGGAGACTTGATGCCTAGTCACAGCTCTGTTGGTATCCAGTACAGTCTTGGGCAAGTCAGTTAATTTCCCTTATTTCCAGTTTCCCCAAATATAAAATATCAGGATCTATACACACACCAATGTTTTTATGAAAAAGGAAGGTTTTACAGAGGAAGTAGCACTGGACCTGGACACTGAAGGATGAGAGGCTTTTGACCTGTGTTTCAAGTGAAAACTATGGCCCAAAGAATGGGTAACGTGTCCTTGTGTGTTTGGAATAGCACAAAGACAGAAAATAGCTGACAACTGTATTACAAAGTTGATTTCCTAGGATATGTGATGAGATGGCCTAGAACAGGGCTCCTTCCCGTCTTCCTCATCTTATTAAGTGGCACCACCGTCTAGGAACTGCCCAATCCAAAGCCATCATCTATGATTCCTCTATTTTTTCCCCACCAACCCACATTCAATCCATCAGTAAATCTTGTTGACACTGTGGCCAAACCCAGTCAAACTCCTTCCCACCTCCCACTTCTCTCCTCCGCTACCACTCAAGTCCATGCCACCACTGCAATTGCCTCTTTTTTTTTTTTTTTTTTTTGCGGTACGCGGGCCTCTCAGTGTTGTGGCCTCTCCCGTTGCGGAGCACAGGCTCCGGACGCGCAGGCTCAGCGGCCACGGCTCACGGGCCCAGCCGCTCCGCGGCATGTGGGATCCTCCCGGACCGGGGCATGAACCCGTGTCCCCTGCATCAGCAGGCGGACTCCCAACCACTGCGCCACCAGGGAAGCCCGCAATTGCCTCTTAAGTGCGTTCTCTTCTTCCACATTCATCCACTTAAAATATGTACATAAAGCAGCCAGACTACTCTTAAAGGTCAATCAGATGGTTTTTCTTACTGCGTAAAACTCTCCTTTGGCATCCTCCTTCACTTGGAAAAAAATTAAAATTCTTTACCATGACCTGAAAGGCTCATAGGGATTTGCTCCTACTGTGTTTTGCTGCCCAGATTCCCTTCCAGGACAAAGGACTTCTCCTCCCAGCTGTTGGCAGTGCTGCCATCTGACAGTCCTCACCTATCAGCACTAGCTGGCAGAGAGCAGCCCAGGCCTACTGACTATTCAACATTGGGACAGGAAGGCTGTCCCCCTTGTCCCAACACTGAAGGGCATCCCAGTTCAGAGCTCCCTGCAGAGTCAGCTGAAGTCTTCTTTTGACTGCACCATAGCCCAACTTCTCCGTCCACGTAATCTTACTCTTTCCTCTTCTCCTCCTAGTTGGTGATCCCAAGGACCAGGGAACCCAACTGACAACAGCCCCTGTGTAGCCTGTATGCCATTTCCCTTCTCCAAGCCAATCACCTCACCCTTCTTTGCTTCCTATATGGCACCATGCTCCTTCTGACCTTGGGGCCATTTCTCTTCTGGTTTTCCCCCTCTGTCTGGAAGTCTCTGTCTGCCTTTTGCCTGATTAGTTCCTACTCCATCAATACTCAGTTCCAAAGAGACTTCCTCAGGGAATTCATCCCTGATCTGTCAGACTAGGGCAGGGGTTCCTGTTACAAACTCTGACAACACCCTATAACTTTTCCTGGCACTTAGCTCTTATGACGTGTTTAAGATCAACCTTTCATGCTAGAATATAAGCTTCAGGCAGGTAGTGGCTTTGCCTGCTTTCTTCCATCATGTCTGCTTAGCACTGAACAGGCTGCCTTACATTTAATAGATGCTTAATACATTCATTTGTTGGATGAGTGAATGCGTGAACGATTTAATTCCCTTGCTTTGGCCCACGGTGATAGGCAGAAAAAGGCAATGATAAGGGTCTCTGAGTCACTGTGGCTGACAACTGCTTGTTTTCCTGCTCATGAGAAAACAAAGCAAAACAAAGAAATGCAACAAAAGAAACAAAAGCAGCAACTTAGAAAAAGTGTCTGGACCACAGCCAGAGTGAGAAACATGAGTTCCCAGTTAGAGCTGCCATCAATGTTTCAGCCAACGGGATAATCAAAGTAAAATATCCCCAGGCAAGATTAGCAAGATTCCTTCTCTGTGTCTAATGTGGAGTTAAGTGGGTCCCCAAACGTGCAAAATGTGTCCATTAAATTGGACTCAGCTCAAGTCAAGGAGCATCTGTCTTTTCTTTTAATACTCCTGAGGTTTCCATTTTTACAGTGAAACCTTCCATCTTTTTGGATGGTTATCTGTTGTACAATGAAACAGCCAAATCAAAAAAATATATATGAAGGCCTTAATAACTATGACTCAAAATCTAGAAGCCATAAAATAGAAGAATAAATTAAAGTATGTAAAAATTAAAACCACTTGGCCTAGCATTCGAAACCACAAGAGCAGAGAATAAATTCAAAGGACACACCGAGAAATTGCAATTCGTACTGAAAAGTATTCATCTCTCCGATATATAAGGAATGACTTGAAACTGAAAAGGAAAAGGCCAACAACTGTAAAGAAAAATGGGCAAGGGATAGGTATAGACAATTCACGAAGAAGACAAAACAAATGGTATATAAACATATAACGAGAGTCTCAGGTTCCTATGAGAGAAACTACATTGAGACACCATTTTCTACTTATGATTTTGGTAGAAATCCCAGTGTTTGATCACTCATTTATTGGCGAGGCTTTTGGGAAACAAGCAGTGTCAGTCATCGTTTGTGGATATATAAATTGGTAAGCTCCTAGAGAGGACAATTTGACAGTATCAATTAATAATGCATAGATTCTTTACCCCAGAAATTTCACTTTTAAGAATTTATACTATGGCTGTACTGGTACATGTGTGAAAGGTCTGTATAAAAAGTTTTTCCCTATAGCATTTTTGTAACAGCAAAAGATTGGAAATAACCTATAGCACATTAATCAATAGGACATTTTATGATTGATTTCTATGAGTGATTTGCAAAGAGGTTCAAAATACATTGTCATTTGAAACAAAACAAAATGCACAAGTGTTATGGTAGCTACCTTTTATGTAACTAAGAGGGAAGAATAAGAATACGTATCATATTTTCACAGAGAAATATGTGGAATAACAGGAGTTTTCTTTTTTTTGGTGGTATTGGGGGCATGCGAACCAGAGAGAAGAGAGATTGGAAAGAGACTCTTCATTGAATATTTTTTATTATTTAAAATTCTTGAACAATGTGAGATTCATCACTGAATATTCCGCCTTAAAATTTTGTATCACCTATTCACAAATTAAATAATAACACAGAGAAGCAACTGTGGAATACCACCTGGGTATCTCCCGTACTCCCGGGGTGTGAAGATAGCAGAGAGAGTCCTGGTCTCAAGGAGCTTGCAGTCTACTGTGGGGATCACATTTAAACACAGGGAAAAGGAGGAGAGTGCTAGAGGGCTCTATCAAAATGTGAGGTGAAGAAACAAAGTACTGAGCGAGAGAAGGATCAAGAACAAAGTGGTGAGGGCTAGAGTTTAAGAGGGTGAGTTCATAGGAAAGATACAAGGACTAACTAGGTCTTCAAGACTGAGCCTACTTGGGAAGGCAGGAGATCAGGTCAGGAATTGTGCTAAGCCGGTTTCAGGGGCTACATTCTTAAATCTTCCCAACAAACATAATGAGATTGGTATTATCATCATCTCCATTTTTAGATGAGGAATGTAAGTTATGGAAGGGTAAGTAACTTGCTCAAGGTCACTTAGCTAGTAAGCGGTCAAGCCAGGATTCATAGGTACATCTTCCTTCAGTAGCACCCTGTCTCCCCTTTAATGGAAAAGAGATCATTGTTCCTACTGAGGTAAATTTTACACATGGTGAAATGCAAAGATTCCAAATGTTTGTTCAATTTGGTGAGCTTTGACAAACATATAGACTTTTGTAACCAATACTCCAATCAGGACACAGAATGCTTTCATTACCTCATTATTATTTCATTACCTTATTACTACCTTAGAAAGCTCTCTCGTGCCTCCTTCCAATCAATCCTAATCTACTGCAGAAAACCATTGCTCTGATTTCTATCACAACAGTTTTGTCTATGTTGTTGGACATATCAGTACTGTGTTCATTTTTATTGCTGAGTACTATTCCATTATATGGACATACCACAGTTTGTTTATCCATTCTCTTGCTGATGGACATTTGCTGACAGGTTCTGGATGTTAAATAAAGTTGGTATGGATATTCTTGTATAGGGTTTGTGTAGACATATGTTTTTATTTCTCTTCAATAAACACCTCAGAGTAGAATTGCTGGGTTATAGAATAAGAGTATCTTTAACCTTATAAGGAATTGCCAAACAGATTTACAAAGTGACTATCCCATTTTGCAATCCCACCAAAAACATTTGAGAATGCCAGCTGCTCTACATGCTTACCAAAATTTGGTATTGCTTTTTTGATTTTAGCTACTCTAGTGGATATGAAATTGTATCTCATGGTTTTAATTAAAGGTACTGAGCACTTTCATGTGTTACTGGCCCCTCATACATCTTCTTTGTGAGGTATCCAAGTCTTTTTGCCCATCTTTACTTTTTTTAAATTAATTTGCAATAGTTCTTTATATATCTGGATACAAACCCTTTGTGCATAATCTATACATTATAAATATTTTATCCCTATCTTTTAATGAGAAGTTTTAAATTTTTATGAAGTCTAATTTATCATTTATGATTAGTGCTTTTTGTATCATCTAAGAAATCTTCATTTATCCCAAGCTCATGAAGATACTATCCTAAGTTTTTAGTTATTATTTTTTTTTTTTTGCAGTACACGGGCCTCTCACTGTTGTGGCCTCTCTCGTTGCGGAGCACAGGCTCCGGACGCGCAGGCTCAGCGGCCATTGCTCACGGGCCTAGCCGCTCCGCGGCATGTGGGATCTTCCCAGACCGGGGCACCAACCCATGTCCCCTGCATCGGCAGGCGGACTCTCAACCGCTGCGCGACCAGGGAAGCCCTATCCTAAGTTTTTTTGTTTTTTCCTAGAAGTCTTCATGTTTAGGTCTAAAGTTCAAGCTTTTATGTTTAGCTCTAGGATCCATTTAGAATTAATTTCTGTATATGGTATAAAGTCCTTCCTTCCTTCCTTCCTTCCTTTCTTCCTCCCTCCCTCCCTCCCTCCCTCTCTTCCTTCTTTCCTGCATACTTATCTAATTTTTCCAGGACAAATCACTGAAAAGATTTTATTTTCTCCCGTAAATTGCCATGGGTTCTTTGTTGAAAATCAATTGAAAAATACGTGTAGGTCTACTTCTGGACTCTGTATTCAGATTCATTGATTTATTTGTTTACCCTTATACCAATGCCGCACTGTCATGATTCCTGTAGTTTCATAGGAAGTCTTAAAATAAGGTAGTGTGAGGCCCTCCAAATTTATTTTTCTGGGTCAAACTTGTTTTGGCTGTTTCAGGTTCTTTTCATTTCCATATACATTTTAGAATCATCATATCACTTTCCTCAAAAAGCCAACTTGACTTTTATTGGGATTGCTTTGAATGTCTTTCAAGGAAAGACAAGTTATTTTTCAAGGAATTTGTCCAATTAATCTAAGTTGTCAAGTTTTATTGGTATAAAGCTGTTTATACTATTTTCTTATTACCCTTTAATGTCTGTAGGACATGTAACGACACACCTTCTTTCATTACTGACATTTGTAATCTGTATTCTCATCCTTTCTTCATTAATCAGTCTCACTACGGGTTTATCAATGTTATTAATATTTTCAAAAAATAGACTTTTTGTTTTGTTAAATTTTTCTATTGTTTGTTTTTCATTTCATCTCATTGAATTTTGCTCTTATATTTATTATTTCTTTCTTTCTATTTACTTTGGTATTGATTTGCTCTTTTCTTTCTAATTTCTTAAGGTGTAAACATAAATCACTGATTTTTGCCCTTTTTCTTCTTTTCTAAATAAGCATTTAAATTTACAAATTTCCTTCTAAATGCTGGTTAACCAATATCCCGCACATTTTGATATGCTGTATTGTCTTTAGCATTCATTTTGAAATATTTTCTAATTTCTTCTTTGGTCCATGTGTCATTTAAAAATGCATTGTTTAGTTCTAAAATATTTGGGGAGTTTAAAGATATTTTATTGGTATTAAGTTCTAACTTAATGTCGTTGTGGTCAGAGAATATGCTTTTATCTTAATCTTTTAAAAGTTATTGAGACTTATTTTATATTTGAGGATATGGGGTATTCTGGTGAGTATTCCACATGCACTTGGAAATAATGTATATTCCGCAGTGATTTCATATGGTCTATAAATATCATTTAGGTCAAGGTGATTAATAGCATTTGGATATTCTATATACAACACTTGCTCTATCAGTTACTGTCTACTTGTCTACTTGTTTTACCAGTTACTGAAAGAGGGAGGTTAAGATCTCCAACTATAATTGTGACTTTATCTTAATTCTGCCTTTAGTTCTGTCAGCTTTTGCTTCATGTATTTTGAACCTCTGTTTCTAAGTTAATACACATTTATAATTGCTATGTCTTCCTGATGAAATGACCCTTCTATCATTATGAAATGTTTGTCCTTTTCTCTGATGTTACTCCTAAGTCATCTTTGTTTGATATTATGTAGCCACATTAGCTTTTCTTACAGTTTGCATGATATATTTTTCCATCTTTTTGCTTTTAACCTTACTTGATATTTAAAGTGTGTATCTTACAGACAACAAATAGGTCTTGCTTTTGTTTCTCGTTTAAAAGTCTCTGCCTCTTAATTGGTGGCTTAAGCTATTTATTCTTAATGTTATTATTGATAATGTTGGGTTTAAGACTACTGCCTTATTATTTGTCTTCTATCTGTCCATTCCTCTTCATTCCTCTATTTGTTCTTTCCTATTTCTTGTTATGCTAATCAAGTATTTTTAAATATACCATTTAATTCCTTTCTTGGCTTTTTAGTTTTTTCTCTAAGTATTTGAATAGGCATTATCTCCTAATGGCAGTCTATTTAGAATTACTATTGTACCACTTCCTACAAAATACTTAGAAAAGTATTTTATTACCTCTATGTCCTCTGTGCTATTCTTGTTTTGCATCTTCCATCTGTCACACAGTAGGAACATGATAAATATGTATTGAATGAATTGATGACAGGTCAGAGTAAAATATACAAGAGAAGAGAAATGTCTCATTATAACTTTGACCACAGTTAGTCTTGCTGTGTTTCCTAAGTCCAAGGTTAGTGGTATTTGTATGACTTCACCGCGATCATCATTTTCAATTAACTGCTTACTGAATATCTAGGGGGTGCAGTGGTGACAGAACAGAAAGAGGAGGAAACAGAGTCAGGACTCTTGTTTTGCAAGTTAAAGAAACCCATGTCAAACTGGTTAAGCTGAAAACAAAGGAGAAGGACAGGTATTGATCAGCTTTCATAAATGAGAAGTTTAGGAATGCTTTCTCCAAAGGCTCAAACAATGTCATTAAGCCTCTCTGTGTCTTTCTCTCTTTTCTCTCTCCCCTCTGTCTCTGCTTCTCTTTGTTTGTTGGCTGGAGGTAGACTCTCCCTACGTGGCAGAAAAATATTTTCTGGAAACCCCGGGCATGTATTTTTTCAGCTTGTCAGAGTTACAGATTTTTTTTTTTTTTTTTTGCGGTACCCGGGGCTCTCACCGTTGTGGCCTCTCCTGTTGCGGAGCACAGGCTCCGGACGCGCAGGCTCAGCGGCCATGGTTCATGGGCCCAGCCGCTCCGCGGCATGAGGGATCTTCCTGGACTGGGGCACGAACCCGTGTCCCCTGCATCAGCAGGCGGACTCTCAACCACTGCGCCACCAGGGAAGCCCCAGAGTTACAGATTTTAATTGGCTCTGCTTAAGTCACATGGCCTATTCTGACCCCATCACTGTTCACCAAGGAACTTGGTATTGTGATTGACCACCACTGAGTCATGGGCTCTTGTGCTCATTGGCCAGGGAATGACTGATACTCCCAACAGGGTCTTGTGGAATGAGGAATGAGTTCTTCTAAGGAATCTGAAGAAAGCAAATGGTAAAGTCTGTTGGGCAAACAAAAACTGGCCACTGCAGGGTACTATAATTTCCTTTAAAGTCCTGTGTCCACTAGCTTCTCTACGACTTTAGCCAAATTACTTCCCTTCTCTAGCTCCATTTTCTCATCTGCACAATGATCTCTGATATTTATTCTATCTCTACTTTGGAAGCAATATAAATGTCTCTCAAAAGTGGAAGGAATAAATTATAAAATGCTCCTATAATGAAATACCACACAGTAATGAAAATGAATTAACTAAAATTACATATTCCAACACAGATAAATCTTAAAAACATAATGTTGACCAAAAATGTAATTTGAAAAAGGCTATGGACCACATTATACCACTTAAATAAAATTTTAGAACACAAGATAAAAATATAAAAGCATGATTAATACAAAATTTGGGACCATAGCCACTGCTATGAAGGGAGGGATGGGAATGGGAGGTGGGAAGAGTACAGAGGGGGCTTCAACTCAGTAACACCTGGAATGTTTTGCTTCTTAAAAAAGATATGAAAAAATATGGCATAATATTATGATTTGATAAAGTTGAGTGGCTGGGGCATGAGTATTTGTTACTTTCTATGCTAAACTTTTCTGTATGCTCAAAATATTTCAAAATGCCAATGCCAATAGTTATCAATACAATACTATTTATCATGTTCTAGGCATTCGTGTAATGACTTTACATAAATCATCTCATTTAATCAAAGTATTAGCTATCTATTGGACGGCACACGGCATGACTGGGAAACTCTGAGTGACTGTGCAGGCAGGTAGTGGGAGGCAGGTGTAGAACTACGGGATGTAGTGTAGTGATGGAGGCCAAGAATACCAGCCCAAGGCCTAAGGAAGTCTAGAAAGATAGCAAGGCAGAGAGAGGCACCTCAGAGCTAGGCTTTAGGAAGGACAAGGGCAAACTGGGAGATTAGAGGGAGGAGCCTAAAGTATGGAACCAGCCATGAGGCTATCCAGCGAAGGGGGATAATGGAGGTGGTGGCCGACAGTTGGACAGGTGGAGATGGACCAAGAATGTCCAAGAACTGAACTAAGCGTTTTACAGTTGCTATCTTGTTTAATCCTCACCAAAGCCCCATAGGGTAAGTACTATAACACCCATTTTGTTGATGAGGAAACTGAGTCCCTACTCTCTGAGACCTGGTTCCTGATGGCGAATCCCTCTGCTCTACAAGGAAAAAAAAACTATGACATCTACCTTCTGTCAGCCCTTCCCAACTTACAGTTTCTGAGAACTTCCCTGCAGTGACCTAAAAAAAAAAAAAATCTTCCTTGCTACTAAATATAGACCAGTGAAATTACTCATTATTAGATTGTTCTTGCCTTAAAAAAAAATCTACAGATAGTTTTCTGGAAGGGTGGAATAGAGAAGAAAATAGCCTCATTTCTTTAAAAAGTAAATGGGACTGTTAGAAGTGGCTCATGCACTGGAGTTTCACTTCACAAGGAGAGTTCACCCAGGTAAAACTGTGTGCGGCAGGAAGTTTGCTTTGGTAGTGCTGTGCCTCTCTGTCCAGGAACTTTTAGGAAGAGAGGTGGCGCTTCCTAGAAGTTTTTCCCGGCAGTGTCTATTACCAGCTTTAATGAAGACCCACTGCAGGCTAAGCCCTGTGTGTGGATGGGTGGTACAGGACCCTGCCCTCAAGCTGCTGATGAAAGCTTAGCCACAGATAACAGCAGGGCACGGGGCACAGAGAACCTTCACAACTACGCTCATAAAATTAAGTTTGTCAGTTTGCCTGTCATCACATCCCAGGGAACAGCTGGATAGACTTTCATGATACCTGGAGGGTACGTTTGGGATAGCTTGACATAAAACGTAGGCTCTATGGAGTAGACAAGAATTAACTCTGGATGCCAAGGAGGGCATTTCAAATAGATGGGCAATTATCCTCCAGGGCACCTGAAACTGGACAGAACAAGTCTGTGAGACCAACAATTGGGAGAAGTATGGTGTGGCATAATAATACTATTAAGAAGAACTAACGTTTGTTGAGTGCTTACTCTGTGTTAAGATGAAGCAGACAGAGTACCAAGACAATGGCTTTATATATGAGCCTCAAGAGGAAAGTCACTGACAGCAGATGCTCGCAACTGTCGACACTTATTAGCAATGGTCTAGTTGCTCTCACCAGGGCAAATATATACAGTGCTTCAGGATGAGTAGCAGCAGGAATTTATTTATTTTACTACATTTATTAATTCTCCTGAGCAATGTCAAGGAGGCCCATTACTTCTTCTACCACCACCATTAATAATAGCTACCATTTGCCATGGGCTTGCTACGTGCCAGGAAATGAACTACGTGCTTTTACACTGGTTATCTTGTTTATTCCTCACAAGAACCTATGAGGCAGGTACTATAATGATGCCCATATTATAGAGAAGGAAACTGAGGCTGAGTAATGACCCACTAACATGTGCTAGGCTGCCACGATTAGGATAAACCTTCTCAAACCCCAATCAGACCCATGGAACAACAAAATATCTCTGCGTGATTTATGTATTTATAAGAATTTTAACCAATGTATAAAAATTCACATACACTTATTCAATAATGAATCACTTCTATTGAAAATATTAAAATGATATCAAATTAACACTGTCCTTGGAAAGTCTGGGCTGGAGGGTTACTGGTTTGGGGTACAGAGGGGGAAATCATGCCCATCAGAGGGATGCCAATGCCACTTGGTTCCTCCCTGTACCACCTCCGCCCTGTTTTGAGCATCTCTGCCCAGACTTCTGTGTTTTCCATGACTCCAGCCTCCTTCCTTTGCCAGTCCTGAAATTCAGATCCAATCGCACTCCTCTTCTGCTAAGAAACCTTTAATGATCCATTATTTTCAGAATCAAATCCACACTCTTTAACGTATCTTCTGGGGCTCTTCATGGTCTTCTCGCAGCCTGCCTCACACCAAGGATAATTTTAAATATTTAAAAGTAAGTTAAATTAAAAAATTTTTAAATAAAAATAATTTTATTGAAATAAAATCATACTTAAATCCCTTTCATATCTGTGGTGTGCAGCAGAGTTTAGAAAGTACACTCACATACATTAAGCCATTTGATATTCATAACAACAATACCAGGCAGGCAGGCAGGTGAGCATCCCTATTTTTTAAAATAAACTTTTCATTTTATAATAGATTTAGATTTACAGAAAAGTTTAAAGACAGTGCAGAAACTTCCTAATACCTCACAACCAGTTTCCACTATTATTTATATTTTGCATTAACGTGGTACATTTGACACATTTATGAACCAGTATTGATCCATTACTATTAGCTGAAGTCCATACTTTCTCCAGATTTCCTTACTTTTTCCTCACTGTCCTTCTTGTGGTCCAGGATCCCATCCAGGAAACTACATTACATTTAGTTCTTATGTCTTAGGCTTCTCTTGGCTGTGACAGTTTTTCTGACTTTCCTTGTTTTTTATGACCTTTACAGTTTGAGGAGTACTGTTCAGGTGTTTTGTAGAATGTCCCTCAGTTGGGATTTTTCTAATTTTTTTCTCATGATTATTCTGAGGTGATGCATTTTTAGGAGGAAGACCCCAGAGAAGAATCACTTTTCTCATCCCATCGTACTAAGGGTGCATACGTTCAAGATGTGGTACATATATACAATGGAATATTACTCAGCTTTAAAAAGGAATGAAATTTTGCCATTTGCAGCAACATGGATGGACCTAGAGATTGTCATACCAAGTGACGTAAGTCTAACAGAGAAAGACAATAAATATTCCATGATATCACTTATATGTGCAATCTAAAAAACTAATCCAGATGAATCTATTTACAAAACAGAAACAGACTCATAGACACATTAGAAAACAAACTTGTGGTTACGAAAGGGGAAAGGGAGAGATGAGGGATAAATTAGGAGTATGGGATTAACAGATACACACTACTATATATAAAATAGATAAGCACCAAGGATTTACTATATAGCCCAGGGAACTGTATTCAATACCTTGTAATAACCTATAATGGAAAATAATCTGAAAAAAAATATAAAACTGAATCACTTTGCTGTACACCTGAAATTAACACAACATTGTAAATCAACTATACTTCACTAAACAAAAAGATGACATCACTTTTGATGCGAGCTTTGGTCACCTAGCTCACTCAGTGTTTGTCAGATTTCTCCCCTGTGAAGTGACACTTTTTCCTTCCTTTTCCACACTGCACTGTTTGGAGGGAAGTCGCTATGCACAGCCCACCTGGTGGTGGGGACTGATGCCCTCCTTCTTGAGAATATTTACTTAAGTTATTTGGAATTCTTCTGCATGGCAGATTAGTTCTTTGCCCCCATTTATTTATTCCATCCATCATTTATATCAGTGTGGACTTATGAGTATTTATTTTTTACTTTGGGTTCTAATTCAATACTACTTTACTTCTTCCTCAAATTGCGGCACCTGGGGCCACTGGGAGCTCTTTCAGTGGCTCCTATGCTCCTTTGACAGGCTCATCTTGTAAATTTCCTGCCCCAGTTCTAGGGTTTGTCATTTCTCCAAGCAGCCCTGGTTCCCCTCATTGGAGGATGGTATTAGAAACCGAGATCGAGGCATTGGGAGGTAGTTGCTCCCAGGCCTTCTCAGCTAAGGTAGCTATCACCCCTATTTTCTGTTGGAGAACAGTAAGGGTCCAGGACATTTTCATTATTTCTTGAAAACACCAAAAAACGTCCTACAGTCTCACCGCCTTTGAACACCTCTGCCTCACTTTTCTGTGCAGTGAAGTAGCTTCTGGGGTGCACCTTGTGAGTTTCCTCCTCTGAAACGCCCTCTCCCGCTGCACTTGTTAATAGCATCAGCATATGTTAGAATTAGTTAACATCCGCCTGATCAGCTGCTCTGTGTTGCTCATCTAGCATACCTAGTAGGTGCTCAATAAACACTGAATGAACTGTGTTTACAAACACAGATACTATTTGAAAATAAAGAAGAGGCAGAGGTGTGAAGAGGATGCCTTGCAGGGTGCCTGAAGTCCCCTGACCTCTGCCCTCCCCACTTCCCGCTAAGAATTCTTCCGTTTAGTTAAGATTTATGACATCATATGTGGAAGACAGGGCCATAGCGTCCTTGTAGGTCATCCAGGTAAGGTTTTCTTGGTCCGAGTCCTATAGCAGCTATTCCTAAACATGACTACACATAAGAATCACCTGGGAGCTGTTAGTATACCGAGTCCTTCCCCCAACCTCCACTCCAGAAATGTGGTTTCCGAATGTCTGGAATGGGGACTGGAGAACTGTATTCAACACCCTCCCCCGAAGAAAGCAAGCCAGTGAAGCCAAAGCAGACTGTCTGCAATCTAATAATTTTGGAACGTCTGTGAAATACAGCCTCTCCGATCCAATCTGTAATATTTGAACAGTTAAAAAAACTGCTGCTGGAACCTACATCTCCTCCCATGGTAGACATACAGGGGAAGTAAAATATATCAGCTTAACTGGGGAGGCTGCCTCAGAGGAGCCTGTTGAAGACTTCAGTATTATAACCTTAAAATTCTCTTTACAAGGTTAAACTGGGTCAAATCAAATTTGAAAGGGACAGTTCAGAGTTTGATAACTGGGAAGTCCATCTAGTCTCAAGGGTCATGATTTATTCGAAGCTCCCTCATCCTCTGCTGTGGTTTTGAGAAATATTCTGCTGGGAACAAAGGACTGAGTTAACAGGGTAAAATCTGTCAGTCCTTACAGCTGTTCCAAAGTTGCTTAGGGATGTGGCCTTACTCATCTTCCACGAGCAAAGACGGTTTTACAGTAAACCTGTTTTCTAGCAAATATCTTCTTTACAAGTAAATTTATAAAAGACTTTTCTTTCCTCCTTTCCCTTTCCTCCTCCCCTCCTTCTATACTCACAAAACTCATTTGTTTGAATTCAGAATAGGGTAAAACCTGAGTTTTAGAATATTTTTAAGAGAATTATAGCTTATAGCTTTCCACTATATTTCGTGACACAGATGAAGCTGGAAACATTGACAGAAATGTTGATACAATGAGATTTTTCAAAGCTAAGCATTATAGACGAGCACACTTGTAACTAGTGTGAATGCACCATTTCTGGGAAATAGTTTTTTGTAAAAATTAATGTTGCTGATGTCTTAACATTTTTTAAATTATAGAAGTATACTCTGCCTCTCACAACCTTGCTTATTTTATGATTTTTCTTAACAGGATGGATTTTTTTCAGAGTCCGTTAAAGGTAAACACTTCAGCCTGGTCCCAAATGACCACACATTTTACTAATTTTTGTGATGATGACGATAATAATCAAAAGTCAATGATTTTGAGCGCTTGCCTTGTGCCAGGCACTTTACACGCATTGTTTTATCCAACCTTCATATCGACCCTATGAAGTGGATAGACATTATTATTATTCCCATTCTCAGAGAGGTTATTCAATAACCCACCTGAAGTCAAACTGCTAATAAATGGAAGACTTAGCTTGACTCTATAGGACAACAGACCCCACTTTGGACCATTACGCTATAGCATCCCAATGACTCATACAGGAGCTAGGGCTGTACACATTGATATGAAGATGACCACAATGTTGATAGAAAAAAATTTATACACAAAATTTTTAAAGTCTTCTCAAGCTTTCACTGAAGAGTGACATCAGCAACATGGTGGAATCAGAATTTTCAGCTGTCATCCCACCTACAGAACATCAATTTTGACAACTTCCATGGATGAAAGTACCATTGTGGGAGTCTGAAAATCCAGCACATGACTGGAGAAAAAAATAATCCATGAATACACACAATGAAGAGGGTAAGAAGAAGAGTTTCACTTTATCTGCATCACCCCGCTCCCAAGGTGGCACAGCCTGATGCCAAGAAAGACCTCCTCAGCCCCAATTTCTCCCACAGGGGCAAGTCAGAGTGTAGCCAGTAAGAGCCCAGCTTTCCAGCTGTATGGAATGTAAACCAAGAGGCACACTTGTTTCTCCCTCACCCAAAATACTGAGGGGATCAGCATGGCTAAATGGTTGGGAGAGACTGGGAGCAGGGAAGAGAAGTGGGGACTCATGGCCACCAGGATTCAGAACTCAACAAAGAGGGCTGTGGGTCCTATTAATGGCTTTACAGACTCCATCAGGAGGTCAGCCTTGCTTGTGGACTCCCCAAATGGCCCAGAGGCACCCCCAATTTTCTGGTGCCTCCCCCCAACCATAGCTGGTTCCTGTGTGCTCCCCCACCACTAGGTGAGTGCGAGTTTTTGCAGACAGCTCACAAGCAAACCCTGAAAGCTGGCTGTGGTACTGGGAGAAGGCACACACACTTAGGCATGTCTAGGTAGCACCCTGGGGAAAACAAACAGAAGGCTCCTTGTTTGGTCTTGGTGATGATTTTTGGGGCTTGACAGCAAAAGCAAAGGCAACAGAATAAAAAAATAAGTGGGATTACATCACACTAAAAAGCTAGGAAACCATCAACAAAATGAAAAGGCCATGTACTGAATAGGAGAACATATTTGCAAATCATATATCTGATAAAGGGTTAATATAAAAAAAATATAAAGAACTCATTCAACTCAACAGCAAAAAAACCCCAATCTGATTAAAAAACGGGCAGAGTATCTGAATAGACATTTTTCCAAAGAAGACATACAGATGGCCAAAAGGTACATGAAAATGTGCTCAACATCACTAATAATCAGGGAAATGCAAATCAAAGCCACAATGAGATATCACCTCACACCTGTTGGAACAGCTATCATCAAAAAAACAAGAGATGACAAGTGTTGTCCAGGATGTGGAGAAAAGGAACGCTTGTGCACTGTAGGTGGGAACATAAATTGGTATAGTCACTATGGACAACAGCATGGCAGATCCTCAACAGATTAAAAGTAGAACTACCATATGATCCAGCAATTCCACTTGTGGGTATCTATCTGAAGAAAAAAACACTAAGTCAAAAAAATATCTGTGCCTCAGGGATCATTGCAGAGTTATTTACGATAGTCAAGACATGGAAACAACCTAAGTGTCCATCAATAGATGAATGGATAAAAAATGTGATATATATATCCACAATGGAATATTATCCAGCCATAAAAGGAAGGAAATCTTGCCATTTGCAACAACATGAATGGACCTTGAGGGCATTACGCTAAGTGAAATAAATCAGATAGAGAAAGACAAATACCATGTGATCTCATTCATATGTGGAATAAACAAAAACGAAAACAACAATGAACTCAAGAAAGGCTGAAGCCTGAACTCATAGATACAGAGAACAGATTAGTGGTTGCCAGAGGTGGGGCTTAGGGAGTGGGTGAAACAGGTGAAGGTGGTCAAAAGGTACAAACTTCCAGTTATAAAATAAAATAAATCCTGGGGACGTAATGTATAGCAATGGTGATTATAGTTAATAATACTGTATTGTATATTTAAAAGTTGCTAAGAGAGTAGATCTTAAAAGTTCTCATCACAAGAAAAAAATATGTAATGATGTGTGGTAATAGATGTTAACTAGACTGAACTGTGGTGGTCATTTTTGTAATATGTACATATATCAAATCATTCTGTTGTACACCTGAAATTAATAAAATTTTATGTCAATTACGTCTCAGTTAAAAAAAAAGAAAAAATTAAATTGAAGAAGTTGATCTGGTGTGATGATAGGTATGCCTGAAGAGGCATCTTTGAGACTCACATATCCCCTTGGTACTTGATAATGCAAGAGGAAAGCATTTCTCAAATAAAAGCAAATCTTCCAACCAAAGCATGGGCAACATTTAGCCTGATTTCTTACAAACCTTATAGACAGGTGTTTTTTAATGCTTCACCACCAGGAGTTGAGAAACCATGTCTGTGGGCCAAATTCTATGTGTTTTTTTTTTGTAAGTAAAATTTTACTGGAACACACACACACACACACACACACACACACAATGCAACTGACTTGTATGTTGATCTTGCATCCTGAAAACTTGCTGAATTCATTTACTAGTTCTAACAGTTTTTTGATAGAGTCTCCAGGATTTTCTATATACAAGATCATGTCGTCTGCAAACAGGGACAAATTTACTGTTTTTTCTGGTTTGGATGCCTTTTATTTATTTATTTTCCTGCCTAATTGCTCTGGCTAAGGCTTCTAATACTATGTGGAATAGAAGTGGTGAGAATGGGCATTCTTTCTTGTTCCTGATCTTAGAGAAAAAGCTTTCAGCTTTCACCACTGAGTATGATGTTCACAGTGGGCCTGTCATATGTGACTTTTATTACGTTGAGGTACATTCCTTCTATACCTAATTTGTAGAGTTTTTATCATGGAAGGATGTTAAATTCTGTCAAATGCTTTTTCTCCATCATTGAGATGATCATATGATTTTCATCTTTCATTCTGTTAATGTTGTGTACCATATTTATTCACTTGCATGTGTTGAACTGTCCTGGAATCGCAGTGATAAATCTCACTTGGTCATGGTGTATTATGCTTCTAATGTGTTCTTGAAATCAGTTCGCTAGTATTTTGTTGAGTATTTTAGCATCAATGTTCATTATGGATATTAGACTGTAATTTTTTTTTCTTGTAGTGTTCTTGTCAGGCTTTGGTACCAGGGTAATGCTAACCTGGTTCTGGAAGTTGTCACTCTTCTTCAATTTTTTAGAAGAGTTTAAAAAGGATTGGTATTAATTATTTAAATGTCTGGTAGAATTCACCTGTGAAGCTATCTAGTCCTGGGCTTTTCTTTATTGAGAGATTTTTGATTACTGATTCAGTCTCTATAATCATTATTGGGCTATTCAAATTTTTTTCTTTATGACTTAGTCTTGGTAGGTTGTATGTTTATAGGGACTTAATTATTTCTTCAATTTGTTGTCATATAACTGTTCATAGTAGTCTCTTATGATCCTTTGTATTTCTGTGGCATCACTTGTAATGTCTTTTCTTTCAATTCTAATTTTATTTACTTGAGTCCTCTCTCTTTTTTTCTTGGTAAATCTAGCTAATGGTTTGTCTATTTTGTTTAGCTTTAAAAAAACAGCTCTTAGCTTCATAGATCTTTTTAACTGTGTTCTTAGTCTTTATTTCATTTATTTCTGTTTTGTTTTCTTTTTAGAATTTTCAGGATTTGGTAAGTTGTTTTTTTAAAAAAATATTTATTTATTTATTATGGCTGTGCTGGGTCTTAGCTGTGGCACACAGGATCTTCGTTGCAGCATGCAGGCTTCTCAGTTGCAGCATGCAGACTCTTAGTCGTGGCATGTGAATTCTTAGTTGTGGCATGCATGTGGTCTGATCTTTCTTATTTCCTTCCTTCTACTAACTTAGTTTGCTCTTTTTCTACTTCCTTGAGGTATAAAGTTGTGTTGTTTACTTGAGACTTTCTTCCCTTAATGTAGGCATTTATCACTATGAACTTCCCTCTAAGAACTGCTTTGTTTTGTTTTGTTTTATATCCCATAAGTTTTGGTATGTTGTATTTCATTTTCATTTGTCTCAAGATTTTTTTTAACTTCAATTTTTTTAAACAGATCTTTATTGGAGTATAATTGCTTCACAATACTGCTAGTTTCAGTTGTACACCAAAGTGAATCAGCCATATGAAAACATATGTCCCCATGTCCCTTCCCTCTTGAGCCTCCCTCCCATTCTCCCTATTCCACACCTCTAGGTCATCGCAAAGCACCAAGCCGATCTCCCTGTGCTATGCTGCTGCTTCCCACCAGCCAACTATTTTACATTGGGTAGTGTATATATGTTGATGCTACTCTCACTTTGCCTCAGCTTCCCCCTCCCACCCCAAGTCCTCAAGTCCATTCTCTATGTCTACCTCTTTATTCCTGCCCTGCAACTAGGTTCATCAGCCATTTGTTTTTTAGATTCCATATATATATGTTAGCATACGGTATTTGTTTTTCTCTTTCTGACTTCACTCTGTATGACAGGCTCTAGGTCCATCCACCTCACTACAAATAACTCAATTTTGTTTCTTTTTATGGCTGAATAATATTCCATTGTATACATGTGCCACATCTTCTTTATCCATTCATCTGTCAATGGACATTTAGGTTAGTTCCACGTCCTGGCTATTGTAAATAGTGCTGCAATGAACACTGTGGTACATGTCTCTTTTTGAATTATGGTTTTCTCACAGTATATGCCCAGCAGTGGGACTGCTGGGTCATACGGTAGGTTCTATTTTTAGTTTTCTAAGAAACCTCCATACTATTTTCCTTAGTGGTTGTATCAATTTACATTGCCACCAACAGTGCAGGAGGGTTTCCTTTTCACCGCACCCTTTCCAGCATTTACTGTCTGTAGATTTTTTGATAATAGCCATTCTGACTCGCTAGAGGTGATACCTCATTGTAGTTCTGATTTGCATTTCTCTAATAGTTAGTGATGTTGAGCATCTTTTCATGTGCCTCTTGGCCATCTGTATGTCTTCCTTGGTGAAATGTCTATTTAGGTCTTCCACCCATTTTTTTTTTTTTTTTTTTTTGCGGTACACAGGCCTCTCACTTCTCTGGCCTCTCCGATTGCAGAGCACAGGCTCCGGACATGCAGGCTCAGCGGCCTTGGCTCACAGGCCTAGCCACTCCGTGGCATGTGGGATCTTCCCGGACCAGGGCATGAACCCGTGTCCCCTGCATCGGCAGGTGGACTCTCAACCACTGCGCCACCAGGGAAGCCCTTCCACCCATTTTTTAATTGGATTGTTTGTTCTTTTGATATTGAGCTCCATGAGCTGTTTGTATATTTTGGAGATTCATCATTTGTCTCTTGCTGCATTTGCAAATATTTTCTCCCATTCTGAGGGTTGCCTTTTTGTCTTGTTTATGGTTTCCATTGCTGTGCAAAAGCTTTTAAGTTTAATTAAGTCCCATTTGTTTATTTTTGTTTTTATTTCTGTTACTCTAGGATGTGGGTCAAGAAAGATCTTGCAATGGTTTATGTCAAAGAGTGTTTTTCCTATGTTTTCCTCTAAGAGTTTTATGGTGTCTGGTCTTTAATCCATTTTGACTTTATTTTTGTGTATGGTGTTAGGTGGTGTTCTAATTTCATTCTTTTACATGTAGCTGTTCAGTTTTCCCAGCACCACTTATTGAAGAGGCTGTCCTTTCTCCACTGTATGTTCTTGCCTCCCTTGTCATAAATCAGGTGACCATATGTGCATGGATTTATCTCTGGGCATTCTATCCTGTACCATTGATCTATATTTCTGTTTTTGTACCAGTACATACTGTCTTGATTACTGTAGCTTTGTGGTATAATCTGAAGTTGGGGAGCCTGATTACTCCAACTCCGTTTTTCTTTCTCAAGATTGCTTTGGCTATTCGGGGCCTTTTATGGTTCCATACAAATTGTAAAAATTTTTGTGCTAATTCTGTGAAGAATGCCATTGGTAGTTTGATAGGGATTGCACCACTGAATCTATAGATTACTTTGGACAGTATAGTCATTTTCACAATATTGATTCCCCCAACCCAAGAACGTGGTATATTTCTCCATCTGTTTGTGTCATCTTTGATTTATTTCATCAGTGTTTTATTGTTTTCTGAGTACAAGTCTTTTGCCTCCTTAGGCAGGTTTATTCTGAGGTATTTTATTCTTTTTGTTGCAATGGTAAATGGGATTGTTTCCTTAATTTCTGTTTCTGATTTTTTGTTGTTGCTGTATAGGAATGCCAGAGATTTCTATGCCTTAATTTTGTATCTGGCAAGCTTACCAAATTCATTGATTAGTTCTAGTAGTTTTCTGGTGGCATATTTAGGATTTTCTATGTATAGTATCGTGTCATCCGCAAACTGACAGTTTTACTTCTTCTTTTCCAATTTGTATTTCTTTTTCTTCTCTGATTGCCATGGCCAGGACTTCTAAAACTATGTTGAATATGAGTGGTGAAGTGGACAGCCTCGTCTTGTTCCTGATCTTAGAGGAAATGCTTTCAGTTTTTCACCATTGAGTATGATGTTTGCTGTGGGTTTGTCATATATGAGTTTATTATGTTGACGTAGGTTCCCTCTATGCCCATTTTCTGGAGAGTTTTTTTTAATCATAAATGGGTGTTGAATTTTGTCAAAAGCTTTTTCTGCATCTATTGAGATGATCATACGGTATTTATTCATCTATTTGTTTATGTGGTGTATGACATTGATTGATTTGTGTATATTGAAGAATCCTTGCATCCCTGGGATAAATCCCACTTGATCATGATGTATGATCCTTTTAATGTGTTGTTGGATTCTGTTTGCTCATATTTTGTTCAGGATTTTTGCATCTATGTTCATCAGTGATATTGGTCTATAATTTTCTTTTTCTGTAATAGCTTTTTCTGGTTTTGATATCAGCGTGATGGTTGCTTCATAGAATAAATTTGGGAGTGTTTCTCCCTCTGCAATTTTTTGGAAGAGTTTGAGAAGGATCGGTGTTAGCTCTTCTCTAAATGTTTGACAGAATTTGCCTGTGAAGCCGTCTGGTCCTGGACTTTTGTTTGTTGGAAGATTTTAAATTATGGTTTCAATTTCATTACTTGTGATAGGTCTATGTTTTCTAATTCTTCCTGGTTCAGTCTTGGAAAATTGTACATTTCCAAGAATCTGTCCATTTCCTCGTGGTTGTCCATTTTACTGGCATATACTTGTTTGTAGTAGTCTTTTATAATCCTTTTTATTCTGCAGTGTCAGTTGTGATTTCCCCTTTTTCATTTCTAATTTTATTGATTTGTGTCCTCTCCCTTTTTTTCTTGATTAGTCTGGCTAAGGGTTTATCCATTTTGTTCATCTTCTCAGAGAACCAGCTTTTAGTTTTATTTATCTCTGCTATTGTTTTCTTCATTTCTATTTCATTTATTTCTGCTCTATCTTTATGATTTCTTTCCTTCTACTGACTTTGGGTTTTCTTTGTTCTTCTTTCACTAGTTGTTTTAAGTGTAGAGTTAGATTGTTTATTTGAGACTTTTCTCATTTCTTGAGGTGAGAATGAATTGCTACAAACTTCCCTCTTAGAACTGCTTCTCCTGCATCCCATAGGTTTTGGGTTGTCGTGTTTTCCTTGTCATTTGTTTCTATGTATTTTTTTTTTATTTCTTCTTTGATTTCTTCAGTGAACTCTTGATTATTTAGTAGCGCACTGTTTAGCCTCCATGTATTTGTTTTTTTTACAGTTTTTGTACTGTAATTGATTTCCAATCTCATAGTGTTGTGGTCAGAAAAGATGCTTGATATGATTTCAATTTTCTTGAACTTTCCAAGGCTTGATTTGTGACCCAAGATGTGATCTATCCTGGAGAATGTTCCATGTGCACTTGAGAAGAAAGTGTATTCTGCTACTTTTGGATGGAATGTTCTATAAATATAAATTAGATGTATCTGGTCTATTGTGTCATTTAAAGCTTGTGTTTCCTTATTTATTTTCTGTTTGGATGATCTGTCCATTGGTGTAAGTGAGGTGTTAAAGTCCCCTACTATTATTGTGTTACTGTCGCTTTCTCCTTTCATGGTTGTTAGCATTTTCCTTACGTACTGAGGTGCTCCTATGTTGGGTGCATAAACATTTATAATTGTTACATCTTCTTCTTGGATTGATCCTTTATTCATTATGCAGTGTCCCTTCTTATCTTTTGTAACAATCTTTTCAAAATTTCAAAGCTATTTTAGTGAACTGGAAAAAAATTTAGTCTTGGGACTCATACTTGAGTAAAATGTGTTTCTCTTGCTATTTTTCTTCCATACTAGGCCACCTTTAGAGTAATATCAGTAATGGTAGACTTAATTTTGACAAAAAAATACTGTTCTTTGGAAACCAATTTTTTTTTTTTTTTTTTGCAAACCAATTTTTTAACCAGTCTTAACTCTGGCACCAAGTCCCCTTAAGGTTGTAACCTTCCATTCTGTGAAAAAGTTTATTCCCAAGTTCTGTTTTCAACATTCTTTGAAAGGTTCAGATAACTTAGAAACCCAGAAACTTAGTGCAACCTTTTCCCAGCCTATGTTGACTCAATGGGAAGAGAGACTGAAGCAGTCATGCATCAAGCACCCATGGATTGTTATCTTCCTCTCAGTACCAGCATCTCCTTCCCTAACTAATGGACTCTTTGAAGAATCCACCAATGTGGTCACTTTGCAGAAAAATGTTTTTCCATGCTCGGTTATTGATGTTTCTGGAATGAAAATCGTTTCCTTTGGCTTCCTCTTGACCTAAAGCATGTTTCTCTTAATTTTTACATTCAAGAGTGGTGAGGGGAGAAAGCTATAGTCTTACAGTGGCATCGCATCATAGTTCTTTTCATAGAAGAGAACATATTTACCAAAAATGTGCCATTCTTAACACCAAGCAGTTATGAGAAAATTTTATAGCATATCTTTTTCTATGTCACGTGTAAGTATCATTCTTTCATCTAACTGGTCAACAATATTTAAGGAGTACTCCCTGTGGAGGCAGTCACTGCTTAGTGAACAAAATAAAGAAGATCCTTGCCCTCATGAAGATTATAGTCTACCACAGAAGGTGTAAAAACAGAAGAATAATTTTTTCAATTTTCTTTACTGACACATATTATGATTTGCCTTAAATAAAATAAATAAGAGAATGAATAAAGATTTTTGTTTTGGACCTTGGTAAGGATGGAATGGCCTCCATTTTGGTTTGGGCTAGCTGATTTCACTTGGGTTTTCCATGGTTATTAGAAATAAATCTCTCACCTACCAAACCTCTTGCAAAATTCATTTTACTGATCACAGGGGGCCTGCATAACAGAATGTAGATGGATGAATCTGTCCTTACATTGATACCTAGACCCAGAAGTCAAAATATGTGTCGTATGGTCTGACTGATAATGCATCCAGATGGCTTATTTATCCTCAAATGCCCAGACTGCCTCTTCATGATGCCTCCTGAACACTTGCTAATAAACAGAATTCAGCCTAAATTATATCATGGAGAAATAGATCATCCCTCTATGTCTTTCGGATTTTAACAGAGGCTTCAAAGTTCAAAAGTGAAGGCAATCCAATTTAGCACTGGAGAAGGTAACATTTTAGTTTGCCTAATAAAATAATTCCAGTCTTTTATACTGAAACAATAGAACCCACTATTCATTTGTTCATTCATTCACTCACTTATTTTTTCTACAAGCACTTTTTACCTGCCTATAATGGGCCAGAAACTATGCAGGCACTGCAGACAGAAACCTGAATTGTATTTGGTCCATAGCTTGAAGCATCTTGCAAACTGGAGATGGAGGAAAACACATAAGCACAGCGTTCAATTCAGGTGTTAAGTGTGTGGGACCTGAAGCTTGTGTAGGGTGTTGATCTGATGTTTAGGGAGGCCTCAGAATATGTACCTTTTTTTCCTAGGTGGAGGGAGGGGATTGGGGGTAACTTGAGAAACTGTGAGCGGCTTAGCAAGGCTCAGCATAGCTTGTGTCTGGGGAGATTAGTAGGGAGGGTAGCCAGAGAGGAACTGGTCAGGTGTAAGATGTAGAAAGTAAAGAGGATCCTACAGCATACAAATGATTGTAGAGTTTCGCAAGTTGTTTAAAAGACCTCTTAGAGAGAAACAAGGTTGTGAAAGTCAATTGATTTTCTTCTCTCTCTTTGCATTAGCGTCAGGCTGTTTGGGTGCTGTTTTGTTTCCACTTGTACAAACTTTGTCCTACATCATAATGCAATCTCATTGCTGTAGTTTTACATTTTTGACTGTAACCTCTCCAAGCAGGTCAGAAGTACTATAGCAGGAAAGAAAACTTACACAGTCCAGTAACTTTGTACCTCAGATCAGAGAGAAAATTCAGCATGGGATTGCCAAACTGGCAGCTTTCTTGGTGCTGAAATCAGTGTGAATTTGTCGAACTTTTAACAAAGAAATTAAAAAACATCAGAAGTTATGTAACTTGGCTTTGAGAGCCATTTTCTCTTTTTTGGGGGTATTGGGCCTCTCCTCTCTGCCTGGTGTGAAGAAATGTGCTCATCTGAGTTGCTCTCAGAATAGGCCTTGCACGTTCCTCCTGACCCTTCACTCACAGTAGATTTTTCTAATTGATCACAGCCCCCTTTCTTGGTGAGTCAGATATGCCCAATGGAGGAGTGAGGCAGGAAAAGCAGAAATCTCTGCATCTTTTTTTGTCTGAACGTGAGTCACATATAGAAAATTTTCTAGTATCCGCATTAGCACACATCCCTAAAAAGGGACAGGGGAAATTAATTTTAATCATAGATTTTATTTAACCAGATGTATGCAAAATATTATCATTTCAAGATGGAATCAAAGTGAAAAATTAGTCATATTTTACATCTATATTTTCATAGAAGTCTTCGAAATCTAGTGTGCATTTTTATATTAATAACATATCTTAATTCACACATTTCAAGTGTTCAAGAGCCACGTGGGGATAGTAGCTGGTCTGTTGGACAGCTTGCGTCTTGATGTTACCCCAAGTTGCACAGGTGAACCTGAGGGATGGGCTCAGAAACACTCCTCTTCCTTTGGTGGCCAAGCCCCTTCTGTGGTGGGGAGGGGTCCCAATTGGGGTGGGACTAGAGAAAGCCCACTGTCACGTGGGCTCCTACAGAGCACGTCCTAAGGCAGGAGCAACCGTCCTCAACAAAGTGGGAATGTTTTTAGATTGGCAATTGACAGAGCATGTTTGGACACTGAGAGCCACAGAAGTTAAGGGGCTTTATCCAACAGCTGGGTGGAGACAATGCTGGGTCTAAAACTCAGTTCTCTTAAATTGTTATCCTAATATAGACACCTTGGCCCTATATCATGAGGCAACAAGACATTAAAAATGAACTATTATTGAAGGAATATGGAGCTAATTTTAAGACTGCAGTTCACAGCAGGATTATTTACAATAGCCAAGGTATAAAAAGCAACCTAAATGTCCATCATCAGATGAATGGACAAAGAAGATGTGGTGTGTGTGTGTGTATATATATATATATATATATATATATATATACACACACACACACACACGTGTGTGTGTGTGTGTGTATTGGGTTGGCCAAAAAGTGCCTTCAGTTTTACTCCAGCTTTCTTTTGGTTTCCATTTGCATGAAATACCTTTTTCCATCCCCTTACTTTCAGTCTGTATGTGTCTCTAGGTCTGAAGTGGGTCTCTTGTAGACAGCAAATATATGCGTCTTGTTTTTGTATCCATTCAGCCAATCTGTGTCTTTTGGTGGGAGCATTTAGTCCATTTACATTTAAGGTAATTATCGATATGTATGTTCCCATTCCCATTTTCTTAATTGTTTTGGGTTCGTTATTGTAGGTCTTTTCCTTCTTTTGTGTTTCTTGCCTAGAGAAGTTCCTTTAGCAGTTGTAGAGCTGGTTTGGTGAACTCTCTGAACTCTCTCAGCTTTTGCTTGTCTGTAAAGGTTTTAATGTCTCCATCAAATCTGAATGAGATCCTTGCTGGGTAGAGTAATCTTGGTTGCAGGTTCTTCTCCTTCAACACTTTCAATATGTCCTGCCACTCCCTTCTGGCTTGCAGAGTTTCTGCTGAAAGATCAGCTGTTAACCTTATGGGGATTCCCTTGTGTGTTATTTGTTGTTTTTCCCTTGCTGCTTTTAATATGCTTTCTTTGTATTTAATTTTTGACAGTTTGATTAATATGTGTCTTGGCGTATTTCTCCTTGGATTTATCCTGTATGGGACTCTCTGTGCTTCCTGGACTTGATTAACTATTTCCTTTCCCATATTAGGGGAGTTTTCAACTATAATCTCTTCAAATATTTTCTCAGTCCCTTTCTTTTTCTCTTCTTCTTCTGGAACCCCTATAATTCGAATGTTGGTGCATTTAATGTTGTCCCAGAGGTCTCTGAGACTGTCCTCAGTTCTTTTCTCTTTATTCTGCTCTGCAGTAGTTATTTCCGCTATTTTATCTTCCAGGTCACTTATCTGTTCTTCTGCCTCAGTTATTCTGCTATTGATCCCATCTAGAGTATTTTTCATTTCATTTATTGTGTTGTTCATCATTGTTTGTTTCATCTTTAGTTCTTCTAGGTCCTTGTTAACTGTTTCTTGCATTTTGTCTATTCTATTTCCAAGATTTTGGATCATCTTTACTATCATTATTCTGAATTCTTTTTCAGGTAGACTGCCTATTTCCTCTTCATTTGTTAGGGCTGGTGGGTTTTTATCTTGCTCCTTCATCTGCTGTGTGTTTTTCTGTCTTCTGTTTTGCTTATCTTACTGTGTTTGGGGTCTCCTTTTTGCAGGCTGAAGGTTCGTAGTTCCTGTTGTTTTTAGTGTCTGTCCCCAGTGGCTAAGGTTGGTTCAGTGGGTTGTGTAGGCTTCCTGGTGGAGGGTACTAGTGCCTGTGTTCTGGTGGATGAGGCTGGATCTTGTCTTTCTGGTGGGCAGGTCCACATCTGGTGGTGTGTTTTGGGGTGTCTGTGGCCTTATTATGATTTTAGGCAGCCTCTCTGCTAATGGGTGGGGTTGTGTTCCTGTCTTGCTAGTTGTTTGACCTACAGTGTCCAGCACTGTAGCTTGCTGGTCGTTGAGTGAAGCTGGGTGCTGGCGTTGAGATGGAGATCTCTGGGAGATTTTCACCGTTTGATATTATATGCAGCTGGGAGGCCTCTTGTGGACCAGTGTCCTGAAGTTGGCTCTCCCACCTCAGAGGCACAGCACTAACTCCTGGCTGCAGCACCAAGAGCCTTTCATCCACACGGCTCCTTAATTTGGGATGATTCGTTGTCTATTCATGTATTACACAGATGCAGGGTACATCAAGTTGATTGTGGAGCTTTAATCCGCTGCTTCTGAGGCTGCTGGGAGAGATTTCCCTTTCTCTTCTTTGTTCTCACAGCTCCCAGGGGCTCAGCTTTGGATTTGGCCCCGCCGGCGCGTGTAGGTCGCGGGAGGGCGTCTGTTCTTTGCTCAGACAGGACGGGGTTAAAGGAGCCACTGATTCGGAGGCTCTGGCTCACTCAGGCCGGGGGGTGGGGGGGTGGGGGGGTGGGGGGGGGCACAGCGTGCTGGGCGGGCCTGCGGCCAGAGGCCGGCGTGATGTTGCCAGCCTGAGGCACGCCGTGTGTTCTCCCGGGAGTTGTCCCTGGATCCCGGGACCCTGGCAGTGGCGGGCTGCACAGGCTCCCCGGAAGCCGGGTGTGGATAGTGACCTGTGCTCGCACACAGCCTTCTTGGTGGCGGCAGGAGCGGCCTTAGCGTCTCATGTCTGTCTCTGGGGTCCGCACTTTTGGCCGCGGCTCGCGCCCGTCTCTGGAGCTCCTTTAAGCAGCGTTCTTAATCCCCTCTCCTCGCGCACCAGGAAACAAAGCGGTAAGAAAAAGTCTCTTGCCTCTTCGGCAGGTCCAGACTTTTTCCCGGACTCCCTCCCGGCTAGCCGCGGCGCGCTAATGCCCTGCAGGCTGTGTTCACGCTGCCAACCCCAGTCCTCTCCCGGCGCTCTGACTGAAGCCTGAGCCTCAGCTCCCAGCCCCCGCCCGCCCCGGCGGGTGAGCAGACAAGCCTCTCGGGCTGGTGAGTGCCGGTCGGCCCTGATCCTCTGCGCTGGAATCTCTCCGCTTTGTCCTCCGCACCCCTGTTGCTGCGCTCTCCTCCGCGGCTCTGAAGCTCCCCCACTCCGCCACCCGCAGTCTCCGCCCGCGAAGGGGCTTCCTAGTGTGTGGACACTTTTCCTCCTTCACAGCTCCCTCCTGCTGGTGCAGGACCCGTCCCTATCCTTTTGTCTCTGTTTATTTTTTTCTTTTGCCCTACCCAGGTACGTGGGGGGTTTCTTGCCTTTTGGGAGGTCTGAGGTCTTCTGCCAGCGTTCAGTAGGTGCGCTGTAGGAGTTGTTCCACGTGTAGATGTATTCCTGGTGTATTCTTGGGGAGGAAGGTGATCTCCGCGTCTTACTCTTCCGCCATCTTCCCGGAAGTCTCCGCCTTCAGTTTTTAAGTAAAAATAAAAGACACAGTTTTCATTTTCACCACGAACTTTATTGAACATATTCACCCTTTTGTTCTACTACCTTCTGACATTTTCCAGGCAACTTCATAATTTCATCTTCCCAAAACTTTTAATCTTTTGGAGCAAAGAACTGTTCCAGGTACCCTTTACAGTCTACCAGGGAATTGAAATTTTTCCATTAAGAGAATGTTGTAAAGATCTAAATAAATGGAAATCTGAAGGTGCAATGTCTGGTGAATACTGCGGATGAATCAGAACTTCCCAGCCAAGCTGTAACAGTTTTTGCCTGGTCATCAAAGAAACATGTGGTCTTACGTTATCCTGATGGAATATTATGCGTTTTCTCTTGACTAATTCTGGACACTTTTCATCGAGTGCTGATTTCAGTTGGTCTCATTGGGAGCAGTACTTGTTAGAATTAATCGTTGGTTTTCCAGAAGGAGCTCATAATAGAGGACTCCCTTTCATTCCCACCATATACACAACATCACCTTCTTTGGATGAAGACCGGCCTTTGGTGTGGTTGGTGGTGGTTCATTTTGCTTGCCCCACGATCTCTTCTGTTCCACCTTATTGTACAGTATCCACTTTTCATCGCCCATCATAATTTGTTTTAAAAACGGAACATTTTGGGCTTCCCTGGTGGTGCAGCGGTTGGGAGTCCGCCTGCCGATGCAGGGGACACGGGTTCGTGACCCGGTCCGTGAATATCCCACGTAACGTGGAGCGGCTGGGCCCGTGGGCCATGGCCTCTGGCCCTGCGTGTCCAGAGCCTGTGCTCCGCAACGGGAGAGGCCACAACAGTGAGAGGCCCAAGTACCGCAAAAAAAAAAAAAAAAAAAAAAAAAGGAACATTTTCACTACGCTTAAGTAGAGCATCTCTTGCGGAAATACGGGCAAGAAGGTTTTTTTCTCTTATGTGGAACCCAAACATCAAAGTGATGAACATGACCAAGCTGGTGCAGATGACTTTCAACGCTTGATTTGGATATTTAAAGTATATTGGCTATATCCCGCATGGTATTGATGTTGACCGTTCTCAATTAATGTCATGATTTGATTGCTATCAACTTCAACTGGTCTGCCCGACCGTGGAGCAACGTCCAGCAAGAAATCTCTATCACAAAACTTTGCAAACCACTTTTGACACATTCGATCAGTCACAGCACCTTCTCCATACACTGCCCAAATCCTTTTTTGTGTTTCAGTTGCATTTTTACCCTTCTTGAAATAATAAAGCATAATATGCCAAATATGTTGCTTTTTTTTCTTCCATCTTCAATATTAAAATGGTTACAAAAATTCACCACTTTAGATAAATTTTTTTTGTTTTAAATGCACGCTGATATGACAGTTGTCACAACACAATCTAACAAAATTGTTTTGAATAAAGTTAAAGACAACTAAGCACTACTAGTGCCATCTTACGGAAAAAAAGGAACAAACCTTTTGGCCAACCCAATACACGCGTGCGCGCACGTGGACTTAGACTAAGTGAAGTAAGCCAGACAGACAAATATCATATGATATCACTTATATGTGGAATCTAAAAATTACAGCAAACTAGTGAATATAACAAAAAAGAAGCAGACTCACAGATATAGAGAACAAACTAGTGGTTACCAGTGGGGGGGGAGGCGCAATATATAGGTGGGGAAGTGGGAAACACAAATTATGGGGTGTAAGATAGGCTCAAAATATGTACTATACAACACAGGGAATATAGCCAATATTTTATAATAACTAAATAAAAGTAACCTTTAAAAATTGCGTTAAAAATCGACTGCTTCTACATATCATAAAGTGGAAACCTAGACATCATCTGGCTAACCTCATCTATGAGAGCAAATAAATAAATTGTTCACATGAATTTTATTTTGTGGGTGGAGGTGGATATTGGCTTCCTTTTTCAGATGTGCTTGTTTTTATCTTGGTCAATTTACCAAGCAACAGTTACTTTGCTCTACATTATGGAGGGAAAAAAAATAAAAAGAGAGAGAGGTGTACACAAAGAAAGTAAAAGAAAGAACAAGGGCAAATATTTGGATAAACGAGGTCAAGTAAGACTGTCATGTGAAGACTGGGGATGAATGACAGCCAGATGGCTGCCTCTCCCACCCACCCCATTTTGTTGGACTTCACAACCTTGAGGGTTCCCTTCAATGTCAAACGCCGAAGAGTCTTAAGATCTGTTTGACATTGCTTCTCAGAACTAGGGGGGGAAACGGTTCTGGTTCTGAGTGATTTTTAAAGGGAAAAAAATGTAAGCAGGTGATTTAATTACCAGCTCTTAAACTGATTTATTTTCAGCAGTAACAATAAAGTCATATAAACCAGTGACACGAGTCAAGTGATTACTCTTTAAGTGTGGGCGATAAAGAGGAGAGAGAGAGAGGAGAAAAAGCTCTGACTTCATATGATGGCTTCAAGCCAGACTGCAAAGAAGGAATCTGTGAAATTCAAGGTCTTGGAGTCTATTATTTCTCTTTGCTATTATTTCTGAAACAAGACCTGGGCAAAATCAATTCAGGTTCAGAAAGAATATGACTAATTTTCTACATAAAATTTTCAGGAAGTCTGAGCTAGAAGAGGGGAAAAGACAGACAACTATCACCCAAGAAGAAATTAAATGAATAAATTAAATGAAGCACAGTACATTTATATTACCAGAACTCTGGCCATGAGACAAAATAAATCGTCTGGCACAAACTCACAGGGATATAAAAACACTAACCAGCAACAAAGATGATGAGGTAATGTCCCCCAAAATAAACTCTCCCTTGAGTGTTAGAAAATCAGTGCTAGATCAATCAAACAGAATTTTATTTTGATGCAAATGTCTCCTTAACGCTTTGATTATATTTCATCCTAGAATATGTGATTTTCCTAAAAGTTTAACTTATATTTCCCCCTCCTCAAGTGACTGACATATAATTTTTGAAAAATGGGGAAGCTCTTGGGCAAGTCATTCTGCCTAACAATGATGAAATACTGACTTTTTTGTCCTCCTTTCAGATTAGGTTTTCCACCAACCATAAATTCAATCTGCCTCTCATTCAATCTCTACCAGATGTCAAAAGAATAGCAAAGGAATCTGAAGAAGTGGGGGATAACACTTAGATGAGCCTACCCTGCAAATGTTCAAGTCGTTCACAGTCTGGTGGGACTATCTTATTGCTATTAAGCTTTCAGCATTTTATGGAGCTTCAGTTTTTATTCTTTAAGTTTTTGTCCTTCCCTCTTGGTTGGCAAAAGCTTTTTCAGAGGTTTTTCGGGCTGAACTGCAGGCCTTTGGGGAATCTGTCAGGATAGTCTGTGGCTGTTTTTATAATGTTTGTATGATGTTTCCTGCACTCTCCCCTTACGAGCTAAATGCCAGTCCATCCTCCGGGTGAAGAAGCAGAAAAAGTTGGGTTTTGGCATTCCATTCAACAGAATTGTTGAGTGCTTACCCTGTGACCAGTGCATGCTAGATGCTGTGTCTGTGAGTGGCCACGTGCTTTACGTGGTGAGCTTACATCTGGAGATAAGGCAGTTCTATTTTTCATCACTTTGTTTTGGATGCACACTGACCTTATTCCCTCTTAAGTATACAGAATTCACGTCCTGCCCACTTTGGGCTGGGGTATTGCCTCTTGGTTAGGACTTATCCTGAATCTTTGCCTGCAAATCAAAACTTACTTTCTCTGTGTCTCATTCTCTCCTGATTTTTCTCTCCAGTGACAAGAGCTAGACTGATCCATGACCTTTCAGAGCTGGAAGGAATCTCATAGCTTATACAGTCCAATGTTCTCATTTTAGATAAGGGGGAATGGAGTTCTGAAATGTTCAGTTCAGTAAATATTTAATAAGCATCTCTTTGGGGCCAGTGAGCATGCCAGCACCTGGGGTGGTATATATAAGTACGGTGAGATTTGTACCACAATTATTTTGTTGGATTAGAATCACAAGAAGGTAATTAGAACACTTCAAGTGCTAAGGGAGAGGTATCTTTAGGGTATGATGGTGCTCACGGAAGCACGGAGCGGAGGGCTTCTTGGAGATGATGTCTAGGCCAAGTTATCAAGGATGAGATGGAGTTGGCAATGTAGAAGTTGGGCGAGGAAAGGTGAAGGGCACTGCAGGGCAAGGCATAAGCAAAGTCATGAATAGATTCAGCTCGGGGTGTGTGTGCGTGGGTGTGAGCTACAGGGAACTCAGGTTGCTGGGATGACAGTGTGAGGCCAAGGGGATGAGGTAGAAAAGCAGGCAGAGGGTCTTGCATGCTACTGAGGGGCTTTGGACTTGATCCTGCAGGCAGTGGGGCTGGGGTTGGGAGATAGGGGTGGGGTGGGTGGCAGTGAAGAATTTCATGCTGAGGCATGGTTAGATTTGCATTTTAGCTGGATCAGCATGGCAACACCGTGGAGATGGATCTGGGGATAGACAACAGGCAGGAGAAACAGTGAGTCTAGAACACTGGTCTCTTCCTTCAGAGCCCAGTGTTCCGCCTACTACACCATGTGGCCTCCATGCACTCAGCTGGAAGCCAATGCCTCCAGAAAGCCTTAAGTGATTCCCTTGGTTTTCTGGGCATCTGCTATTTTTGCCTGATGGGCACCCGTTCCTTTATCTTATGGTAACAACATTTTGATTTCCTTTTGGGGGAACCATTCCTATCCCAAACTCAATCTGAGCTTCCACGGGAGGCTGACCACTCCCCCAGGCTCCAGGGATTGGTACCTGACCCAGATCTAGCTAATCAATATATTCTGTCTTCCTAGGAAAGTGACTGGGTCAGTGCTGGACATGGGACCAGGCCAGGACAATAAGACTCAGTACTACCCTAGACTTTTCAGTTATGTGAATCCCTCTTCTGGCTTCGGTTTCATCAGCTATTGGAAGGTTCCTAGCAAATATGTCCAGAAACATTTCCAAATGCTTTCTATATCTCAGGCACTGTTTTAGGATAGACCCCACATGGAGAGTCCAAGTGCCGTCGCATGGGTGTGGACAAGGATATTTGGGGACTTATACCTAATGGTCAACTGTTTCCTACTTTGGCCAATGCTTAAAGTCAGCCCTGATCTCCAGATCCAACTGACTACAGCAATATAAACTTATTAAAACATTAGCCCTACAAAATTACTGGCTTCCTTGGCAGGTAGAATAGGTGGCAAAACCTCCAAGGGTGAGGCTCAGGGGAGCTCAGTGCCTTGGTCTCCTTCTGTGGGTGGTGACCCATTTCTCTCTTCTTATCGGAATCACAGCTCCTGGCACTGAGGGAGCCACTCAGTGATGACTGGTTGATTGAAGAGATCACTGAATGAGCCCTGTCCTTGGTCCCTCTGCATTGCAGTTTGGGATTCTAAGGAACAGAGTAGTTTGGAAAGCCCGGTAAGGCATAAAGAAGAATAAAAACCCAGTAAGCCCGAGTCCCACTGTGCAGATCTACCTGCTGTTAAGAGTTTTTGTGTACTGACTTCTTTTCTATGCAAACATATTCATGCATACTTATAAGTGCACGAGCACACAGAGACACCCAGGGTGTTGGATGCTGCCTCTGGTGCTTTGTCCCTGGCTTTTCCCACTGCACAGTGTAGCTTCGGCATTTTCCTCACATGCGTGGCATTCTTAAGCGGCTAGTTTAGCCTCCAAACAGTTCCAAGATGCCCTTATCTGACTCCCACGTTTCTAAGTGTGCGCCAGCTGCCTGAAAGCAGTTTCTCTTGGCCACTCTTCCAGGGGAACATCTGCCTGCTGCCTCTTTCTCCCTCTGCTGCAGCCAAGTGATCCATCGACCCCAGAAGAAGTGCAGGGCCAGGGTCAGGGATAAACCCTGTGGACAGGAAGAGGAGGAAGCATCTTACTAACTCCAAACACGTATGCAGTGCTAGTCGCAGTAACATTACGAGGATTCAAATATAAATCTGATCTCTCCACCCACCCCCTGCTTAAAAATGCTCCTTGATTGCTCAGTGCCTTTAAGATAACTACCTACATCCTGATCAATGGAGGGGGCCGCTGGGTAGTCTGGTCTGGGGACCTCCCTGGCATCATGGCCCCATCTGCCCTTGTGGTCTGGCCTTACCTCCTCATTCTTAGAAGTTAGTCTGCACTCATATTTGCAAACGCACATCAGCTGACGTGATTGCTTGCTTGAATCAAATTCCATGAGGGTAGGGATACTGCCTGAGCTGTTCACTGGGTAATCCTTAGTGCCCAGGTCAGTGTTGAGCACGGAGTAAGTTCTCAATAAGTCAATGAAGGAAGGCATAATGCTGTCATTACTGTCACCTGGGTGGGAGGAGAGGAAGGAGGCACACACAGAGGAATCCGCTTCATGGCTATCCCTCTCTCTCTTCTCACCTCTCTTTCCCTGCCACCAACTCTGTTGACTCTTCTAGCAACCCCTCTCCCGATGCAACCCCCCAGCAAGGACTCCAAACCCCTTTATCTGGCTTCCCTCCTCTATTTCCCTGCTAGAAACGGGAGGCAGGAGGGAGAAGGGTCAGGACCATAGCATTTTGTTTCTAAAACACACAGATGTGAATCCCTGCTCCCAACTGCCCTAAGGGCCTTGAGTCCACCAGAGCAAGCAGAGACCTCATACTAGTCAAATTAGCCAAGGTCCTGGAGGCAGAGGAGATGAAAGCTCTGCTGTGGGAACCTTGGACGTGGTACAGCCCATGCTTATGTAACTCACCAAGTCAGGAATTATAAAAGGACAGTAGTTACTGTTTTCCTTTCTGCCGGGAGCTCTGGTTTTCTGCTCTTCTCCTTGGAGGGAGAGGCAGTGGCTATTACTATAATAACAACACCTCTAAATCGGGCCTCCCTTTGAGGGTGGAGAGTTTCCCATCTGCGAGCTCACAGAACAGCGCAACAAATCTGCCCACTCAGAAGAGTGTTTTTGTCCTTTGTTGCTGAATCTCAGCTTGATTTTGTGTTTCGGAAGTGTGCCCCCCGCCCAGTTACTGAGAAGGACCGTATCTCCCACAGCTACCAAGCATCTGTCACGGCTTTACATAGTCACTTCTGGGCTCAGAAACCAACGATGGGTCTTTTTTGTTGGAGAAGAAGATTCCAGTTCTTCGCCAGACATCCAAGGCCCTCCTGGCCCAGGCTTCCTCTCCAGGGTCCCCTTCCGGAAGCTGACTAAACAGGAAAGTTCCACTGTGACACACATCGTACCCCAATGGCTACTGTGCTGTTTGGGTTTTAGGCAGTGCTGTTCCCCGGCCCAGAATGCTTGTCCTCGTCCTCTGCATGTCTGGGTACTATCCCCACGCTGCTTCTCGGGATCAGCCCAAGCCCTGACTTCACCACCTCAAGCTAAAGCCAGTAACTCCTTCCATGCCCTCATTTACTTGGCATCTCGGCAGCATTCAACTCTGACCTCTCTTGCTCCCTCTTCTTTGTGATACCCTCCCCCCACCACCACCGCCTTCCTCTGTCTCCTCTGTGGATACATCTTTTTCTATCCAGCGTTTCTCTAAGTATGGCCCTAGGCTCTCTCTTCTCATTTCTCACTGTGTACAAATGACTCACAGACTTGTATCCTATCCTAGATATTTCCTCCGAGCTCTAAACTCTTGCATCCAGCTCTCGGACCCTCAGCCATACCTCATCCCCAGTACGGCTGAGACAAATTCATGATTGTTCCCCTGCTCCCTGCTTCCTCTGCTGTCAGTCTTGACCCTTCCAGTGTTTCTTCACTCAGCGAATGGCTTTACCATCCGTCCAGGCACAGAAGCCAGAGCGCTGGGGTCCCTCCTGGGCCCTCTTGTTACAGACACACCTACTGATGCTGACTATGCACCAGACTCTGGCTTCCATTCGTGTCTGTCATATTGTCTTTGTTCTCTGTACACATGTGACCTCTCTCTCCACTAAGACTGCAAGTTACTGGAGAGTAGAGAGACTATCTCTCATACATCCTGCCAGTCCTAACTCCAGCACACTGTCGCATTCCCAGCAGGCACTCGAATAGATGTTTACTGACCGCTTAAGTGGCCATATACCAATCTACGATGTGCAAACAAGGTAGATATTCAGAGGGTAAAAGAGGAGTGCTCTTTCATTCTTTAGTGCCGCCCGATACCAGAGGCCCGACTTGAGTAAACATAAAGGATTTTACAGTCTCTTCCTGCTTTAAAATCTGTGAATCTAGGAGAATGTGTGTGTTTTTAAACCAATGGAGATCCTAATTCCAAGCTTTACTTCTAAGTTTTCAGATGCATGTATGGTAATAGAAGGGCTGGATTCAGAGCAGTAATTTTGTTCCTCATAGAGTAGTGCTGGGATAGGAAGCAAATCTTTCTTCAACTTTTCTCAAGCGTTATGGTGTAACACATTAAGTCATCTGCATGAAAAAAAGGTTGAATCCTTTCTGTCATAATGTGAAGGGTTATGTAAATTGAAAAGGCCGTAAGGGAAATGATTTATGAAACTAACCACAGGCATAAGAAAGGGTCAGATTTATGGCATTTGGTGAGCAATCGCAGGCATTTGAATGTGAAAATCATCAGATGGACAGATATGAATTTTACACATAATTGTGAGGGATTTTTTTTAAAAAGTGCGATCTTGGGACTTCCCTGGTGGTGCAGTGGTTAAGAATCTCCCTGCCGATGCAGGGGACTAGGGTTTGATCCCTGGTCTGGGAAGATCCCACTTGCCCTGGAGCAACTAAGCCCATGTGCCACAACTACTGAGCCTGTGCTCTTGAGCCCACATGCCACAACTACTGAAGCCCATGCACCCTAGAACCTGCGAACCACAACTACTGAACCCACGTGCCACAACTACTGAAGCCTGTGCACTCCAGGGCCTGCATGCTGCAACTACTGAGCCTGCGTGCTGCAACTACTGAAGCCTGCATGCCTAGAGCCCATGCTCTGCAACAAGAGAAGCCACTGCAATGAGAAGCCCGTGCACCACAATGAAGAGTAGCCCCCGCTCGCCGCAACTAGAGAAAGCCTGCGTGCAGCAATGAAGACCCAACGTAGCCAAGAATAAATTAAAATAAAAATAATAAAAAGTGGGATCCTGAGTGAACTAAAATGATACACTGCATTTTATAAAATTTCAGGGAATAGAGAAAGACCTTACTAGTCCAACTCCTTAGCTAATGTTTTATTCCTTATACAATGGGTTTGCTCGGTAGTTAATCAGGCTGTTCTTGAATACCTCCAGTGATGGGGTATCCACTACCCTATCTTTGAACATATCTGATTATTAGAAAGCTTTTTGTTACGTCTGAGCCCAAGTCTTTCCATGTAGCTTTTACCTGTCTAAAATGAGTCTTCCCTTTAGCAATACAGAGTAAGTTTGAGGACTTGCCCACACAAAGACCACAGAGGACAGCTCCCAGATTCCTTAGAATTGTGTTTATTGGTTGTTCATTCATTCAACAAATCTCTTTATGTGCCAGACAGACTTTAAGAACTGTAAAGACATAATAATATCTCCAGGGCAAGGATCTGCATCTCCAATGCTTTCACAGTGTCTGGCATATACACTAGTGGATATTAATTGAATGAATGGTGGAAGCCATGACTCAAATAGAGATGCTCGTGGTCTGGCGGGGGGAATGAGACATAGAAAAGAAAACAAATTCATGGGAAAATGGGTGAATGAGATCAACAGGAAATTAAAGGAAGGGGAAAGCCAAACGGCCAATAAAAATCTGACATAATGCTCAATCTCGCTAGTAATCAGGGAAATTAAAAGAGACAACACACCATTTCACACTCATGAGATTGGCATAATCTGAGAAGCCTGACAATACCAAGAGTTGGTGAAAACGTGGAGCAATTAGAACAATAATACCCTGTGTTGGATGGTTGATAGATCAGTTTGGAGAGCCATTTGGCAATATTTTGTAAAATTAAAAGTTCAGAGAACTTTTGACCCAGCAATTCCACCTCTGGGTATATGCCTCAGAGAAATAATTTCATGTATGCAGAAAGAGGCATGTACTAGAAATTCACTGCAGCATTCTTACAGTAGCAAAGAATTATAAATAAACTAAATGTCTATCAATGAAGGAATGCATAAACAAATTGTACTATTTTCAACAAATGCTTTTTATACAGCAGTGAAACTGAATGAACTAGACCATATGTATAAACATGAATCATTCTCAAAAATTATAATTAGCTAAGAAAGGAAATTGAAGAGGGCTAAGTTACAGTATTTGCACAAATTTTAAAACAGCCCAAGTGAGATTATGAGAATAACCATATACAGTGAAAATACGTGTGGGAATAATAGATCCCAAATTCAGGATAGTGGTTGGTTATGGGATCAGGGTCAGGAAATGCAACTGAGAAGTGTACAGGAGGCTTCAATTGGATTTGTGATTTTTTTTTTCAGCTGAGTATTCTTGTTTGGGTGCACATTACAAACACATTTTATAGTAATGAAACTTTTGCAGTTGTGTCTGTATCTTAGCCATAGCTGATGGGTCAGGGTGGATACCTGACCAAGCTAGACCAATCAGATTCTCTCTTTTATATATACCTGAAATGTTTCTTTTTTTAAAAAAGGAAAGGAAATAATGGCAATCGTGGCAGATAGCAGTGTTTGGCTGAAATATAGCTATTGTAGATCTCATTTTTCCTTGTCACCTTCTAGCAAATACCTCCGCAGCCTCTCTTGCATTAAAGGTGACCATGAGACACAGTTTGAATGAATGAGATATAAGAAAATGTCTTCTTTGAGTTTTCTCAGAGAAAGCTTTTGCTTTTCTGGTACTGTGGACAGATCAAGTTAATAGCCCTCTTTCTCCACTTTTTCCTGCTTTGAACATGGATGAGATGTCTGGAGCGCTGACAGCCATCTTGCAACCATGAGGAAAGGTCAATCACATCAACAGAGATGCTAGCCTTAACATCATTGGACCAGTGACCTGACGCCAGAAACAATCTTCTGTAGACACTTTCCTGTGTAAAAATAAATACATTTCTAATTGTTTAAGACCCTGTGGATTGGAGTTTTTTAAAGCTTTTCTAACTTATATGAAGGTATGCTGTAAAGAAGTATTGATATTATTAAATTCTGCCATATCCTGTCTCAGTTTGCCAATATCTCTTTTAGTGAGGTGCCTCAAACTCAAGACTCTATTCCACAGGAATCAGATTTTTATCCAATAGAGGAAGGTTGTCATCGCTCTCATTTTAACGCATATACTTATATTATTATGATCCAAGATCATGCTTGTTTTTTTGGCAGCCTCATAAGACCCGTGATTCATCTTAAACTTACAGTCAACTCAGGTCCCCAAATCCTTGACTAGCAATTTAAGGTTTACAGAGTACTGATCCTTACAGTAGGGGGTATAATCTATTTTACTGATAAACAGAGGCTCACAGAGGTGAAATTACTTTCCCTGAGGTCACACAAGTCACAGAATTCCTTTAACCCTTCTTTCCTCTGAGAGCATCTCTTCAGTCTGCTCGGATCGGGTCCATGCACCCACGCTTGCATTCTTGGTCCTAGTTGTTTGGCTCAGGGATGGATACCTGATGGAAGCTGGACTATTTACATTATTTCTGTGGAATGCTTTCAGCATTGGAAACTGGCTCTGATTGTTTAGAATTCACTGCAATAAAATATGAAGTGAGACTCAGAGACCAAATATTATTTTAGGGACATGTTAATCTTATAGAGCTGGTATGCACAGGTAATAAGAGATGGGAATGGAAAATGCCATCTGCAGACGTTGGTGTGCCTCTCTTATTCTGTGCTCACACCTTACCTGACCCAGCCCTGGTGAGCATGTCCAGCCTGGTCCAACACCACTGTGGTTTAGGTACCCCATGCCTTTATCTCTGTCTCCTGTTTTTGTCTCTCCACATTCAACCTAACATCCTTCTTCCTTCCTCACCTGAAGCAACTGTGTGCTACCACATCTCTTACCATGGAGTAAGAAATTAACATTTTTTTCCCTAAGTAATATATACTCATTCTGCTACCTATAGGCATATCTACAAAAAGAAAGCAATGGGAAGAAAACACTTTTAATTCCAAGGTAGGGAAAGATTTAACAAATCGACTGCAAGTTATTAGGGATTGATTACATTTTTCCTTCTGTGGTTATTAGGGATTTTAAGGCAGTTTTCACAAAAGGTAGAATTCACGCATTAGAGGGAGAGAGATTTTAGGGCCTCTCTGGCAACACAGGGACAGCACCTCGGGGTTGGCCTTCTCGGCTTGTGCATGGGATTAGCTGTGAGTATAACCCAAAAGTTTATGCAATAACTTGGGTGGATCTTGGACTTTCATTCCTGAGGAGTACAATGAACGTTTTCTCCTGAGAAAGCCTACATTTGAATGACATGTTTTAGATTACAAGAGCCCTCAAATTTCAATTTTAATTAGCTGAAACAATCTGACATTTTTTTTGGTGTAGAAGATTTGAAGAATAATGATTATTCTTTGTCTCTGAAACAGTCTTGAGGAAAAACAAAATAGTTAAGGTAATTTCCATAAAGACCCCTGTGCATAGCAGCAAACTCCATTGATAGTTAAACCCATTCAGAGAGATGGGTATGGAATTCAGCTAACATCTTTTTTCTCTGCAGGAAACATTTAAATATCTCCCATACTGCTGACTGTCACTTGGGACTAAGAAAATTTTAGAATGTAAGGGGAAGATAGAAGAGACTGTTTGGAAGCAAATAAAACAGCCTATTAGGTCAAGATGATCATGCAAGGAGTCCCTGTGGGGTTTGCATTGAGCATAGCTTTACAGGAAATACAGATTGAGGCAATTAGTCCCTTCCAATTTTAAGCAAGCAGTAGCAATGGGAAGTATGCCAAGAGGGATGATTAAGGATTAAACAACAGCATGGGCACTTGATCAGAAGTTCCAAAATTTTGTTGCCAGCACCTGATATTTCTACGTCACCACCTCCTTGATTATGAAAGGAGGGGGCCCTTCTCCTGGACCCCACCCCTTAGTCCACTTACTGCTCAAGGGAAAGTTATGGAAGAGAAGGCTTCTGTCTCCACCAACTTTTAAGAGAGAACACAGCCAAGAGAGGCAGGAAGAAGCATGCTCACTTCCAACCCCTTTGGCAAGCTTGAATGGGAGCAAAAGCCATTGCCAGTTCTATTTTTTAATACAGATTTAAAAAGGGTTGTGTCTACACATGCAAAGGGAAGTGCTCAGTGAGCTGTGTTAAACAGCACAACATTTTTTTTTTAATTAAAAAAAAAAAAAAGCCTAAATCTTTGCCTGACTATCCAGGTATCTGTTTTCTGTGTGGTAGGTAGATCTAGTGGACCCTGATGTGAGTGGCACTTTGGTACTTTGAGTTGGACAGCTGTCAAGAGAGAGGAAGATACCAAAGGGAAAAGCAGGGGAAGGATAAATTAGGAGGTTGGGATTAACACATTCATACTACTATATATAAAATTAACAACAAGGACCCACTGTATAGCACAGGGAACTATACTTGATATTTTGTAATAACCTATATATAAAGGAAAAGAAAATACATGTGTGTGTGTGTGTATATATATATATATATATATATATATATATATAAACACACACAACTAGAATCACTGTGCTGTATGCCTGAAACTAATGTGACACTGTAAATCAACTATACGTCAATAAAATAAGTAAATTAAAATAAATTCAAAAAAGAAGAGAGAGGAAGAGAATGAGAGGGAGAGAATACACAAGTCCCAATTCTCTCTCATCTAGTCTATGAATATTTCCCACAGCCTGTTCCCCAACAATATTTAAAAAGTCAATTTGTACAAAACTAATGCACAGAAGTCTCTCGCACTCCTATACACTAATGATGAAAAATCTAAGAGAGAAATTAAGGAAACACTCCCATTTACCACTGCAACAAAAAGAATAAAATACCTAGGAATAAATCTACCTAAGGAGACAAAAGATGTGTATGCAGAAAACTATAAGACACTGATGAAAGAACTTAAAGATGATACAAACAGATGGAGAGATATATCATGTTCTTGTATGGGAAGAATCAACATTCCAAGATTCAAAGCAATCAAGATTCAACGCAACCCCTATCAAACTATCAATGACATTTTTCACAGAACTGGAACAAAAAATTTCACAATTTGTATGGAAACACAAAAGACCCCAAATAGCCAAAGGAATCTTGAGAATCAGGCTCCTGGACTTCAGACTCTACTACAAAGCTACAGTAATCAAGACAGTATGGTACTGGCACAAAAATAGATATATAGATCAATGCAACAGGATAGAAAGCCCAGAGATAAACCCACACACATATGGTCACCTTATCTTTGATAAAGGAGGCAAGAATATACAATGGAGAAAAGACAGTCTCTTCAATAAGTGGTGCTGGGAAAACTGGACAGCTACATGTAAAAGAATGAAATTAGAACACTCCCTCATACCATACACAAAAATAAACTCAAAATGGATTAAAGACCTAAATGTAAGGCCAGACACTATAAAATTCTTAGAGGAAAACATAGGCAGAACAGTCTTTGACATAAATCACAGCAAGGTCCTTTTTGACCCACCTCCTAGAGAAATGGAAATAAACACAAAAATAAACAAATGAGACCTAATGAAACTTAAAAGCTTTTGCACAGCAAAGGAAACCATAAACAAGATGAAAAGACAACCCTCAGAATGGGAGAAAAAGGGGATATTTGCAAATGAAGCAACTGACAAAGGATTAATCTCCAAAATTTAGAAGCAGCTCATGCAGCTCAATAAGAAAAAATCAAACAACCCAATCCAAAAACGGGCAGAAGACCTAAATAGACATTTCTCCAAGGAAGATATACAGATTGCCAACAAACACATGAAAGGATGCTCAACATCACTAATCATTAGAGAAATGCAAATCAAAACTACAATGAGGTATCACCTCACAGCAGTCAGAATGGCCATCAAAAAATCTACAAACAATAAATGCTGGAGAGGGTATGGAGAAAAGGGAACCCTCTTGCACTGTTGGTGGGAATGTAAATTGATACAGCCACTATGGAGAACAGGATGGGGGTTCCTTAAAAAACTAAAAATAGAACTACCATATGACCCAGCAATCCCACTACTGGGCATATACCCTGAGAAAACCATAATTCAAAAAGAGTCATGTACCACAATGTTCATTGTAGCTCTATTTACAATAGCCAGGATGGAAGCAACCTAAGTGTCCTTTGACAGATGAATGGATAAAGAAAATGTGGCACATATATACAATGGAATATTACTCAGCCATAAAAAGAAACGAAATTGAGTTATTTGTAGTGAGGTGGATGGACCTAGAGTCTGTCATACAGGGTGAAGTAAGTCAGAAAGAGAAAAACAAATACCGTATGCTAACACATATATATGGAATCTAAGAAAAAAATGGTTATGATGAACCTACGGGTAGGACAGGAATACAGACGCAGACATAGAGAATGGACTTGAGGACATAGGGAGGGGGAAGACTAAGCTGGAATGAAGTGAGAGAGTGCCATGGACATACATACACTACCAGATGTAAAATAGATAGCTAGTGGGAAGCAGCCGCATAGCACAGGGAGATCAGCTCGGTGCTTTGTGACCACCTAGAGGGGTGGGATAGGGAGGGTGGGAGGGAAACACAAGAGGGAGGAGATATGGGGATATGTGTATACGTATAGCTGATTCACTTTGTTATAAAGCAGAAACTAACACACCATTGTAAAGCAGTTAAACTCCAATAAATATGTTAAAAAAAAAAAGAATACATATATATTCAGAGCTGTCCTGATGGATATCCTTAAGATTTCATTTCCATGAAGAGGAAAGCTGGGAACAGAGAAGCATGTGGCACCAGAGATCTGTTAAATCTTTTAGTCCAGAAATCAACAGAATCACAGGACTATGTATATTTCTTAGACTGGGAATTAAATGGCACTGATTAAGGAAGTTGTAATGACTATAAAAAATTAACCTTCCATCTGAGGAAATCAAAACAGGAGGGTGGAGCTAGTTACATAACATGAACTTGGCTGGGAACAACGGACTGTCAGGCCAGACAATCCGGGGAAATTCTTTCCGATCAAGTAAAGTGTGATATTCCAGAAAGGGTAGGTCGGGTTCCTAAAGGGTGAGACTGGTTGTTCCAGGTTAAGTCCTTTACATGCATCATCTCATTTAATTCTCACAGAAGCTGACCGAGGCAAATGGGATTATTGTCCCTGTGTGGCCAAGGAGGAAACTGAGGCACAACGAGGTGATGTGACTTGCCCAGGAGTCTGTGCTCTTACCCATCACAGTTAGCCTGGAGAGGAGGTACAAGTTTGTCCCATAGAGAGCATGGTGAAGATGACATAGATGGGGGTTTGTCCAGGTGGGTAACATTGGGCCACATACCTTACAGCTGCAATCCTCTGTGTTCTCATCTGTAAAATGGGCATAGGCATGGTATCTAACTTATAGGTAGGGCAGTACATAAGGCGATTCATACAGAACACTGAGCACAGTGGCTGGTACATGGTTAGCACTTGAGAAATACATTAAGAACCATAATATACAGATTTCTTCTCCTTTTTTTTTTTATTGGTATCAAAAGTCACAATGATTAAGATTAGGCCCTTTATATATAGATTGTAACTATTTTATATTGTAATGAGTATCAAAGTGTCTCTTGCCCAGGAAGTAGAATAAATATAGCGTAGACCATATGTCACTAGTTCTAATGAAGCCAAGACGACAGTTACGGATTTACTATTTTTACCAGCAACTTGCTGGACTCCATGTGGCTTCAGAATTGTCCTCTGTGGGACTCAACTGTGCCATCCACAGAATAAGGTTCCAACTACAATTTCTAAATTCTTAAGAAAACGAAGAAAATTCTAAAAATAATCCCCCTGCACACAGAATAAACCCTTGCTTGGCTCTCACTGATGGAAGCGTTTGTCCTAGGGGTAGAGAGTCTGAGTTACAGATCTTTTTTTAAAGAGAAATACTGTTGCATCATAATATGGTGATAATAGTGACTGTTTAGGACCCTTACGACTCGGCCTGGGCCGTGTACCTGACACACATCAGCTTATTTGGTCCTCTCAACAGTTCTGTGAGGTCAGCAGTGGTATCTGTTCCTTCTTAATTAATAAAGAAGTTGAGGATCTCAGAGAGAAGATATATCAGCTTCTCTGTTATCCCATTTCCCCCCAACCTTGTCATAACAGATATATGTGTTATGAAGTCCCTGTAAATAGCTGGAATGAAACAGCCAAAAGAGTCCTATAATGGGTTATCTCAAAATTGTTTTACATATATAGTTTTTATCGTATGACATGATGACCTGTGGCAAGTAGTTTCCTGGCTTAGTTCAAATCACAGGCTTTCTCAATTATGTGCTATCGTGAGCTTCAGCCACGTAGGCTGTGCTGCTTTCGAAATCCTGAAGCAAAAAGGACAGGGAAACAGACTAGCTGACTCTCTGTGCCCCTAACCCAGCAAGGTTCCCTCCTGTGGGTAGTTGGCCCAGGGCCATTGTCCCCTCCCACAACCTCAGGAAGACCCCTTCAGGAGGGTCCCCTTGCCCCCCGGTGTTCGTGCCGGCAAGACCGTTCAGCCTCCTGCTTGTAGGCAGCGGGGGATGATGACGAAAACGGCTGTCCTTTAAGTCGTTCAAAGAGAAAGCGCTTGGGGAAAGATTAACCTGGAACTAAGAACCTTTACTGTGATTCCCAAGTCAAGGTCAAGTTTCAGAGAAGCACGCTTGGAGGGTGCCTCCGAGCCACAGTCTTAGGACAGGCCTGCTGCAAATAGGAAACAGATGGGGGGGGGGGAAGTCCAGGCTCCCCATGGAAGTCTCCTTGATGGACCCGCCTTCAGCCCGAGAGGATCAGGCTGCGGAGGACGTGCCAGCTTCACCATGGCCAAAGGCAGCTCCGGAGGGCCACACCAGCTACTCTGGCCTTAAACGGCTTCCATTACGCACAATTACGCACATGATTTTCAGTTTCCTCGCTTACATTTCCTTGAGCACTTCCCACGCTTGCTGCCCCCTCTGTGAGGAAATGTCTTTCCTCAGCTCCTCCTATTTCAGGTCTCGCCTTCTCAGAGCTCCTCCCTGACCATCTTCTCTGTAAGGTCTTTCCTGCTGTCCTCCCTTCACCCTGTTTGCTCCCTTCATGGCACGTGGCATTGAGTCTAATTCCAAACCTTTTTATTTGTTCGTCTGTTCGGTGTCTGTTTCTGCCATCAGTCTGTAAGTCCCAGAGGGGCATGTCTGACTGCTCAGCGTTGATTCCAGTGCTGAGTGCAGAGCTGGGGACAGAGTGTGTGTTCAATAAATGTTTGCCAAATAAATAGAGGGAGGAGTGAAGCTCCCAAACACCCACAACGTGTTTGGAAGAAAATTTCAATACAGCCATGGAGTAAGGAATTATTAAGGGCCTTTGGAAAGAGCTTATTCAATTTTTCAAACATCCTCAGAGAAGAATCCCAGGAGGAAAAGACACATAAGTTTGTTGGTGGCATTTTCTGAAACTGTCTTAATGACAGACCTATCTGACATCCAAAACCTGTGGGAATGTTGCCCCTTTCCGAGTCCTTCTCTTCCCAGTCTCATTTCCAACACATTTATCATGATAAAAGTTCTAGAAAATACCAGAAGAGTTAGGTTTTCCATTATCCTGGGATCACATTCATGGATTTGAAGGGCTGTCATGCCAATGTTGTCATATTGGCCACCTTAGTACTCCTCAGCATGAAAAAATGAATATGAAATCTAGACATTCATTAACAATTTTAGTAAAGATGTGGGAGGAGAGGGTGTAAGTGCTACTGGCCAGACTGAAGTTTATATGAGAACAGAAAATTTCATTTATTTAGATATCCCTAGGCCCCATGACCGTGGTCTAAGATTGGGAGTATCTGAATCACAAACCCGGCTCTGGATTGAGACAGTGATGGTTTTGACTGTCACCGGCTGGGGCTGGACCTGGGCCTGGTGGAGCCTCACAAGTGGCTGCACTGACCTGCGGGCTGAGGCATTTACCCCCAGCTTCAGGACCATCATTAGGGCTGCAGAATTAAGTTGAGCACAAAGCAGATCTACTCCTTGGAATACGGGTCATGCATTCAGATGGAGAGGAAATGTCAAATCACACTGGCGAGGGAGGAAGGGAATATCCTCTTTCATTCCTAGTATTTATATAGGGGAGGCCCACGTAGGATTCATTCATTCATTCATTGATTCATTCCCTCACTCATCCCGAATCAAAATTATACTATGTAGCAACTAAGTACAAAGCAGCAGTTCTCACTTTGCACAGTAACGCAGGACCATAAAAATTACCCTGCAAACTGAAACTTGCAAAGTGATCATCGCTCGTAATCAACGGGAGAAGCGTGATTTTTCCGTGACCTTTAAAAACTCTCTTATTGTTGGTTATAAATGTACAGGGAAATGAAAAAAATAGTAAGACCATTATTTATTTAGTACTCTGTAATTTAAAACATTAGAAACATTGAGAATTAGTATAAAAAACGTATCCAGAGTCATTTGAACAGTGCTTCGCTTCTCTTTTCAGCATATAACAGCACGGAACAAACGTACTTTCTATGTCTTGGGAAATGATCATACTCCTTTTTAAATCTGGATCAGCTTCTAACATTTTACCCTTTGCTCTTTCTACGTCAATGTGAAGTATCTCGGAGAGTTCCTTCAATGTGAAATGGTTTGCCAGGATCACTTCTTCTGGGACATCAATCATCCTTTTTGTCATGACCACTTTGCTCATTTATGTCAATAAATTTGCCTTCACCAAGTTCCTCTGGCTGCATATCTAGACCATGTCCAATGGGAAAGATGTCAACATTCCATGGTCAGCTCTTTCTTCTATAAATCCATGTACATTTAAGTTTGACTTCCAAGGTAATCACTCTTCATTTCTTTGCTGCACTTCAATCTCTCCGGGCTAATTCCCTCTTTCGATTATCCATATTTATAAAATGTCACATGGGTTTATCACTGGGAGACAAGGAGGCAACACAACTACTACCTTTGCTGCCTTTGTGTGAAATGAATAACAAAAGTGCAGTGACCACTCACCAACAGAATTTTGAAAAAGTGACATAATTTGTTAGTGATCACGATGTGAATCTGTTCTTCACGAAGTGATTTGTGGACTGAAAAGCCAGCAGTGAAGTTTATACAATTACTCACACAGTTCATACACCGTGGTAACTGAAGTCTGAACTGTGTTGTTGGAGGACTGATGTTATATAACTGAATCGCAGTAATTGAAGTTCGTGCATACCAGAACTACGCAAAACGAGGACTGCTCACACATAATAGGGGTAACTAGAGAATGTCATGGCGGGTGCGTAATAGAGATTCCCAGCCTGTGGAGGCAGAGGTTTCTTGCAGAAGGTGACATACAAGCTGAGACTTGATAAATGGATAGAAATTAATCTGATAAAGGAGGAGTGTAGGGAAGATCGTTCCAGGCAGAGATTAGAGGAGGTATAAAGCCCCAAATGTAACAAAGTGCATGGGGCCTGGGGTGGCAGCTATGATTGTTGCAGGCTGATTGTGGATGATAATCCCATTGACTGCAAGCTCTTGTTCCTGGTTACCAGGCAGCACTGGCTGCTGTGATTGGGAATCTGGAATGCTCTGTTTTGGGACAGTCACCTGAAGGAAGTGTTAAAGGGCAGTCTACTGCTTCCCCCAGACCAAGAGGCCCACCTCTGACAGCTAGGAAAGTCACCAGGAAAATGGAACCAAATCAAACAGAGTGACCTTAAAGCCTGGCTTGTTTACATGATCCAGGAAACACTAATGATTCAGATACAAATGCCCTAAGTATGGGATGGTACAAAGCAGAGAAAATCCCTTTCACAAGTCACAATTCAAAGGTTCAGATCTTTAAATGATAAACTGTATTTCTAGTCAAGCTAAATACAGAGTACAGTATCTTAATCTATTTTTGCTAAAATCTGAATGCTTTCAGCCCAGGCAAAGCACTGAAAATAATCTCATGTAATTTCCACCACACCCTTATGAATTAGCTATTATTGTTCCCATTTTACAGATGAGGAAACTGAGGTTAAGTGACCATGGGGTCACAGAGCTGGGATTCAAATGTAGGACTTACCCTAAAGCCTGTTCCTTTAGCTAATACAACATCAGTATATTTAATTGCAATAAATGTAAACAAACACAAATGCCAAATTGAGTTACTATTTGGTATAAGATAAACAGACCAAGATAAATGCTAGTTGAAGAACAGGGCAAGAATGTTCCATCCTCACAGAAACATTGAGACACAGAGAATGCTCAAGAGCAGCAGTTTTAAGAAAAGTTTGGTGCAACTGTGTGGAGTCCCAAGCATGAGAAATGCATGCAAGATTCTATTAGGAAAACAAAACAATGAGATTATCTCAATTATTGAGTTAACCATGAGATTTCACCATCTACATTCTAGCCATGAGTAAGACGTTTGTTTGAATTAGATAAGAAGATAGAATGTCATTTGAAGGAGGCCCAGTAAAATTAATAACAGAGATAAATGAAACTGACAATGATCTCACAGTTTATAAATCTAAACATGGGACCAGGGTTAGACACAGGGACCCTAGCAGTTGATGAATGAGCTTGAATGCTGCTTTTTACATCACCAACGGGAGACCGGACATGATTTTTTATGTTCCTTTCTTCTAACCAAGGAGATTAAGAAAGAATTCATTCAATTCCCTTTAAACCAAAGCACAGGAGGAAGAAACAACCTTGAACCTTTCCTCCTCAAACAGCAACTTTGTTGGTAATTTAATCACTAACTGAGTTGTGTAACTTGCCTATGACAAATGGTAAAACACCTTTCAATGTGGAAATGTGCCAGAGCCATTCTTTCGTAGGAAGGGGAGGGAAAGCCTTAGCTGGCGTACATACATTTTCTGTCTCCCCGTCTTTTGCGCCCTGCCTTAATTGCTGAAATTGCTTCTGTATTAGGAGAGAATATGGGAACAAGTCTGGATCAAGCAAGAGAGTAAAGTCACTGAAGCGTTTACGATATTCTGCTTCCCTCCCCACCCTTCCCTCCCAGTTCTGTACTTGTCAGCATGTAGCCCCATACCAGGCTCCATCAAGTTGAAATGGCAGCACTGTGGAGAACAGTATGGATATTCCTTAAGAAACTAAAAATAGAGCTACCATATGATCTTGCAATTCCACTCCTGGGCATATATCCAGAGAAAACCATAATTCAAAAGATACGTGCACTCCTATGTTCATAGCAGCACTGTTCATAATAGCCAAGACATGGAAGCAACCTAAGTATCTATCGACAGATGAATGGATAAAGAAGATGTGGTACATGTATACAATGGAATACTACTCAGCCATAAAAAAGAACGAAATAATGCCATTTGCAGCAACATGGATGGACCTAGAGATTATCATACTAAGTGAAGTAAGCCAGAAAGAGAAAGACAAATATTATATGCTATCACTTATATGTGGAATCTAAAAAAATGATACAAATGAACTTATTTACAAAACAGAAACCGACTCACAAACATAGAAAAAAAACTTATGATTACCCAAGGGAAACGGGGGGGGGTAGGGAAAAATTAGGGGTTTGGGTTTAACATATACACACTACTATATATAAAATAGATAACTAACAAGGACCTACTGTATAGCACAGGGAACTCTACTCAATGTTTTGTAGTACTCTATAAAGGGAAAAGAATCTGAAAAAGAATATATATATATAGCTGAATCATTCTGCTGTATACCCGAACTAACACAACATTGTAAATCAACTATACTTCAACTAAAAAAAAAAAAAAGCTGAAATGGCAGCAAGGAATGAATGGGAGGTCCTGCATGGTCTGACTTCTTCCTCGTCGTCCAGCCTTATCTCATGCTTCTTTCTCCCTTGCTTGCTCCAACGTTAGTTTTAGACATGGACATTTGGAATACAATTAATCTGGGCTGTTCTTCCCTTTCCTAATAACTAAATCTTTTCATTCTTCAGTCTTGGCGTAAGTTTCATTTTCTCTTGGAAGCTTTCCTAGGTCAACTGAATTATATTTGGTCTCTGTGTCACAAACTTCCATAGCCCCCTGTGCTTCCTAGCACGACACCTGCTTCTTCTATCTTCTCTGCTAGATGAGAGGGTCTGTGACAGCAGGTGCAGCGTCTACCTTGTCACCACGTACTCCAGTACCCAGAACCATGCCTGACATGGTACCTGCCCTCAGTCAGTGTTCGCAGAATGAATGATTGCCTTCTTCACTTTTCTTTTTGAAAAAGGTATAAAATATTAAAGATATACACAAATGTGTAAAGAAAAACATCACAACCCCCAGGTATCCATTACATATGCAAGTTTACATCCCTGCTTACCACTCCCTGATCACATTCTGCTCTTTAGAGGGAGCTAGTAGTCTCAATTTGGTTACTATTTCCACACATTTCTTAATACTTTCACTACACACATATGCAAACTTATAGTATTATTCTGTTTTTATAGTTTATATGTGTTACAGGTATCCTTCTGCAACTGGCATCTTTTGGTTTTTGTGATTCAATCACGCTGTTGAATTTAGCTCGTCGTTATTTATTTCACTGCTGTGTAGTATTCCATTGTATGACTACCTCACTATTCATCTGTTTTCTTGTTGATGGATTATTTTCTAAATTTTTCCTTTAACACATTGCCATGAGTATCCTTACTTGCAATGTTTTTCTTTGTTCGGATAGCGCTGTGGTATCCAATATACTGGATCTTTTCATTATTTGCCCATTAAAACTGACATGGACTGGGTCTCTGAAAGCTATATGAGAGACAGATTAACTGGAAAACTCAATTAATGTTTGTGTGAAAGTGTGTATCAGTGGATTTTATGAGAAGCTGTGTGGAATAATGATAACTGTAGAGTGCTGATTTGGGAGTTAAACATGGGTGGGTTCCAGTGCCCACTCACTCAACTGCTTAGCCATTGTGCCACATCCAAATACAAAGCCTCAGTTTTCATTCTGTAAAACTGGAATAATAGTCTCCTATCTGCCTACCTCACAAAACGATCAGATGAAATAATGCTGCTGAAAAGATTTTGAAACCTGATGTATTATACAACATTGGAACACCAACAACCAAATTTTATTACCCAAGTGTGATATGACAGAAGAGTTGTAATAAAATAACAAGACCACAAGAATATTAATAATTTATCATCACCTATATTTAAATTTGTTATTATCTATAACGTATTATCTCCTATCTCTATTTAACTGGGGTGTTCTAGAGATAATACCTTACCCCCAAAGGGCAGACTAGGGGAAAATCAGGCTTTTGAGAGAAATATGTTTAGGTCAATGGGTTTCCACTGCCCACTGGGTTTCCACTGCCCACTGCCCATAAAATCCTACCGGGAAGGTTACTGAAATGAGTCAAATTGGTTCCAGAAAGGTATTTACTGCAAAGGTTATTTCTTCACGCTTAGATATACGTTGAGTTACGAGACTTGTAATGGTTACAGGAAGGGTTTTAGAGCTTGAAAGACTTGGGTTCAAACCTTGCTCTACTCTCCTTCTCTTTACTGACGATAATAATATAATCATGTAGGACTGTTGGGAGGACTAAACGAGCTAATGTACATAACGCAGCATACTCATCCCCTTCAGGACGTGGCTGAAAACCAGCCTTAGTTGAAATTTCCCAACGGGTGAGGCAAGGTTGTTGGGCTTTTGTTCATCCCACGTGACCTCAGTTACCTCAGTTTAACTCCTATTTATTTATTTATTTTTTTACGAACTTATTTCTCACAGTTCTGGAGGCTGGAAAGTCTATGATCCAGGTGCTGAGTGATCTGGTTCCTGGTGAGGGACCTCTTCCTGGCTTGTAGATGAACAACTTCTTACTACATCCCCAGGTTTGGAGAGAGAGATCTCATCTCTCTCACGTCTCTTATTTTTTATTTTTATTTATTTGTTTTTTTGGCCGCTCTGCATGGCGTGTGGGATCTTAATTCCCCAGCCGGGGGGATTGAACCCACGTACACTGCAGTGGAAGCATGAAGTCTTAACCACTGGGCCGCCAGGGAAGTCCCCCTCTTCACTTTCTGAAAGTGTTGGTCAGGCCATTCTGTCAGGACCTTCAGCTGTCATGTGTCTAACTGCCACTTCTGAATACATGACCAAGGCAGCTACAATGTGTTCAGCGCACAAAGAGTGTTGCCGCCACTACAGTTTTAGATGTGCCAGGGGCTTCTGACCGGAAATCTTGACTTCTGGTTTGGAAACTGAGAAAGAGCAGCCTGGTTAATTTGTCTGATTCATTAGCAGGGAACCAAAGAGAGGGCTCCAAATGGGTCAATAAAATCCAATTTTAACCATGCCATCTTGGTCTCTTGTCAATGCTGGGGACAGATAAGGTTAAAACCCAGTGTCACAATTCTGGGTTTCTGCAGAATTTTCGCTCTCCATATTCTGCTGTACCAGAATCCTGTTTTATTCTTACAGTGATAATGGGTCAAAGAATAGATTTACTTTGTGCATTTGCTCACTGATATCTGGGTTCCTGGGAACTGGCTTGCTTTGCAAAGCACACATTTTTCTCTATAAACATATCCCCTGTAAAGGTCTTTCCACGGCTAGGAAGCAGGTAAAAGAGCTGGGAGGAGGGACAACAGAACAATGTCCTTTCTGTTCTAGTAATCTGGGGAGGCTTCCTGGAGGGCATATGCCTGGAAAAGATGGGTGGAGGTGAACAGATGGAATTTTGCTGTCGTAGATTTCTTTTGTTGCTCTATATTCTCTCCTTGTTTACTCAAAGAGGTTTATTAAGCTCCTGCTACCAGGCAACATAGTCTAGTGGCTTGGGTGCTAGAGTCTTGGGTTTAAATCCCAGTTCTGCCACTTACCAGTCGTGTGACCTCGGGCAAGTTGTTTAATCTCTCTGTATCTCAATGTCCTCATCCGTAACATAGGGATAATAATAGTACCTATCTCATAGGGTTGTTGTTGTTAAATTAATTATTTATGTCTCTGTCTCCCTATCTCTGTATATTTAAAGAGTGGCTGGGCCATTGTAAAAGTTCAATAATTACTGGCTGTTATTATCACCCTCTGCTAGGGACTGTAATTGGTACTAAAAATAGTAGTCTTGTGAATCTTAAAGACAGCTTTTCTGATAGGTTATCAGTTCTTCAGGGTTAAGAAAAGGCTTAAAACAAAACAAAACAAAACAAAAGCGCTGAGGTTATAATCTTCTTGGCCATGACAAATAACTTAAACTTGGTGGGCTGACGCCGAGAACTGGTTTGGGAGGCAGACACCAAACTATGTTCAATGGTAAAGAAAATAAATGCTATTATATATCTGCTAAATAAGCCATCCTTTCCAAATGGAAAACATCACTGTCATTTGTTTGCCATGGGGTTTGGCCAATGCCATTGGAGAGCACAAATGGAAAGTAATAGAAAAGTATACACATAATGTACTGTTCTAAATTCAGAGTGCATTTCTCTTACATGGCTGTTCTCTGAAATTTTCAGAGAGATGATGCATAGAATGAGGTGGTTATTAAGCTTAAAAATGAACAACAGTAAAACAGAGGAGAGATCCCAAGGCCTGAGAGAGTTGAAGGGAAACCATTAAATATTATAGGTAATAGGAATGAAGGGGGATTATAAGAAAATGTGTTTGCCCTCTTACTTCATGAGAAGACGAAACCCACTGCAGTTTGGAGTTCACAGATAAAAATCTTTAAAGAAACAAGATGGGAACAAAGACACAGACCTACTACAGAATGGACTTGAGGACACGGGGAGGGGGAAGGGTAAGCTGGGACGAAGTGAGAAAGTGGCACGGAAATATATACACTACCAAACGTAAGGTAGATAGCTAGTGGGAAGCAGCCGCAAGGCACAGGGAGATCACCTTGGTGCTTTGTGACCACCTAGAGGGGTGGGATAGGGAGGGTGGGAGGGAGGGAGACGCAAGAGGGAAGAGATATGGGAACATATGTATATGCATAACTGATTCACTTTGTTATAAAGCAGAAACTAACACACCATTGTAAAGCAATTATACTCCAATAAAGATGTTTTTAAAAAAAAAAAAAGAAACAAACAAACAAAAAGATGTCCATAGACGGAAAACTTACATGTTTGCTCAATAGCCTATTGTTCAACAATGTTCCTAAGAAAATGACTTTTGTGTAACCTAAATTCCTCACGCTGCAGCCAACGTCTGCCTAAAAGATGCTGCTGCAACAATAGAAAAAAACCCCACATAGCTAGAATTCTTAGGGAATGGGTTGGTTTTATTGTTGCTGTTTTAGTTGTTCTGCTTAGCTTGGACTAAGAAGAAAATTTATTTCAATCTTTCTGTTCACAGACTTTTTGGGCTTGGGGGGAGGCTTAGAAAACATTAGAGAGAAAATATTTTAATTTTCTTTGAATAATTCAGGACTCTCTAGGGTTTCAGGGCTCAGCAGGAGGAAGATGATTATGACTGGGCAGGAGAGCAGATGTAGAAAGTTTAGAAGACCTGACCTAATTTTCATTTCTTCCACCTCAGTCTTGGAAGTGGCATTTTTTTATGGGAGACGGAGGGGTGGAAAGACACTCAATATCAGAGCCTTTTCTCGTGAGTTAAGGGTGAAAAATTAAAAAAAAAAAAATGCAGTTCTACCCCCCTACACTGTTGGTGGGAATGGAAGTTGGTACAGCCACTATGGAAAACAGTATGGAGGTTCCTCAGAAAACTAAAAATAGAATTACTGTATAAACCAGCAATCCCACTCCTGGGCATATATCCAGACAAAGCTCTAATCCAAAAAGATACATGCAACCCAATGTTCATAGCAGCACCATTCACAGTAGCCAAGACATGGAAACAACCTAAGTCTCCATTGACAGAAGAATGGACAAAGAAGATGCAGTACATATACACAATGGAGTATTGCTCAGCCATAAAAAAATAAAATAGTGCCATCTGCAGCAACGTGGATGCAACTAGAGATTAGCATATTAAGTAAAGTAAGTCAGAAAGAGAAAGACTACTACCATATGATATCACTTATATGTGGAATCTAAAATATGACACAAACGAACCTATCTACAGAACAGAAACAGACTCACAGACAGAGAGAATGGACTTGTGGTTACCAGTGGGAGGGGGTTGTGGGAGGGATGGAGTGGGAGGTTGGGGGTAGCAGATGTAAGCTATTATATATGGAATAGATAAACAACAAGGTCCTACTGAAGAGCACAGGGAACCATATTCAGTATCCTGTGATAAACCATAATGGAAAATAATATTAAAAAAAGAATGAATCACTTTGCTGTACAGCAGAAATTAACACAACACTGTAAATCAACTATACTTCAAAAAAAGCAGTTCTAGTAAATTTGAGAATTGTGACAGCACTTCTAGTTCTTATAAGTTTTTAAAAACACCTTTATGGAAGTATAGTTTACATACCATAAAATTCACCCATTTAGAATGTACAACTCAATGGTTTTTAGTATAAGATGTTACGAAAAAACCCTAACGAACTTTTTGGCCAACCCAAATTATTTAGAGTTCTGCAACTGCCACCACAACCTTAGAACATTTTCATTACCCCAGAAGGAAACCCCATACCTATTAGCAGCTACTCCCCATCCCTGTCCCAACCTCGGGCAGCCACTAATCTACTTTCTACCTCTGTGAATTTGCCTACTCTGGAAAGTTCACATAAATGGAATCAACAAAATACTAGCAAACAGAATCCAACAACACATTAAAAGGATCATACACCATGATCAAGTGGGATATATCCCAGAGATGCAAGGATTCTTCAATATACGCAAATCAATCAATGTGAAACACCATATTAACAAACTGAAGAAGAAAAACCATATGGTCATCTCAATAGATGCAGAAAAAGCTTTTGACAAAATTCAACACCGATTTATGATAAAAACTCTCCAGAAAGTAGGAATAGAGGGAACCTACCTCAACAAAATAAAGGTCATATATGACAAGCCCACAGTTTGCTGTGGTTTCATCATTCTCAATGGTGAAAAACTGAGAGCATTTCCTCTAAGATCAGGAACAAGACAAGGATGTCCACTCCTGCCACTATTACTCAACATAGTTTTGGAAGTCCTAGCCACAGCAATAAGAGAAGCAAAATAAATAAAAGGAGTCCAAACTGGAAAAAAAGAAGTAAAATTGTCACTGTTTGCAGATGATATGATACTCCACATAGAAAATCCTAAAGATGCCACCAGAAAACTACTAGAGCTAATCAGTGAATTTGGTAAAGTTGCAGGAGACAAAATAAATTGCACAGAAATCTCTTGCATTCCTATACACTAACAATGAAAGAGCAGAAAGAGAAATTAAGGAAACAATCCCATTCACCACTGCAACAATAAGAATGAAATACCTAGGAATAAATCTACCTAAGGAGATAA